>NC_142615.1:52776602-53140977 GCF_059453375.1 Lepisosteus platostomus
TGTGCTTAATGTATGGAGTGGTACGTCAGTGGACTGGACAAATATAGAAGTGTATCCCATCATTCTATGTGTACGACTTCACACAGTTTTTGTTCTGCTTATTAGAAATAATCGACTCTCCCGTTAAAGAAACATACGCTACAAGTACTTGAATTTTCCTAGAACACAACTCATTGAAATATCATTACTTATTTTGCTTTGTCTAGTTTCAGTGTGACACGTGTGAAAACTGGTTGCAAGAATTGTGCCTCTCAACTGAAGAATGTGAAAGGCCAAGAATGAAGACACCTGGTTATGTACATTTCACAATGCCTGTAGTGCCGAGTAGTTTAGGCATGTATACTATCACCATGGTATGTTTTGTGAGCAGGAAATGTAGTGCTACTTTAGATTTGAAAAATACAAAAACTTATATTTATATGGAAGTGTTTCAATATAATGCGTTTGGAAGTTCATCTTCAGGCTCTGTTTTGTTCTTAGTATATTCTACTACTTAAAAAATTAAAAATGAAACCCTTAAAAGTTATTGATAATCAGTTTTTATTCCTTATTACATGCTTGCACAACCATCGTTAAGCTAGAATATGATGCATCAGTTACATATATTTTATGTCCTATACTACTGAAACAAATGTAGGATAAGATGTTAGGGATGATATTAAAGAGTGATTTCACAACCAGAAATGTCTGGATTTTCAAAACAAATAGCTGCGTACTCCAAAAAGCACCGAGAGGGAGCACCAGAGTATTGCATGTTACAGATATGGGTTTAAAAACCTAATTCCAATACCATTTTTATGTGAGATTTGAAAAATTCTACAGATGGTTTTCAGTTGAACATTAAACAGTTAAACTATTCGGGTCCTTTATGTAGGCCTCTCAGCGGGAGGATTTGCATAGGAATGTGCTTCATTTAAAATGTTTTTCAAAACCTAACCACCTCAAAAAAATGAATACAGGATTTTCCTGCATTCCTCTTCACAATATTGTAAAGTTGGTTTCAACTACTGACTGAACCAGGTTCAAAACAGACCAAGGAGCAGCTCTTTAGCCAAAGAGCTGTGGGGATATGGAACAAGCTAACCAGCCATGTTGTTGAAGCCGATACCCTGGTTTCTTTCAAGAAACAGCAGGATGAGATCGTTGGATTAGTAAATCAACTACCAAATGACATAGGAGGCCTTTTGCCCATTTACTTTTTTTGGAACCTCTTATGTTTTTGCATATTAGGAACCACTAATAAGTGAACAGCCACCCTGCACTGCAAAACATTGTATATGTGCAATATTCCTTATCTCTTTCTACAGGATTACTCTGAAACACAGCTAACTACTGGTTTCAATATGCCCAACATGGAGGGAACTGTCCTTTTGATAACTGTTGACTTACAGAATGGATGGAGTCGCAGATCTTTTCTAAAATTACAAATCGTATACAACACTAGAGTTAAACAGTGAAGATCATTTCAAAACTTGGTCAATTGTTTCCGTGATTTAGTCAGAAATCACAGGTCATGTACTGCTTTCCCCAAGTTTGCAAGCACAAGATCTCCAATATGGACACACAGCATCTTGCACCCGGATCTGAACTGGAAAGGGAGGTCGATTCCATTTGGTCAGAGCTTGTTCAGATATTTTTGTTTCCAGGTTATTGATGCGGGACTCACAATACAAGTAGAGCAGCACAACAGGAAAGTGCTGAAAAAAAAAAGACTTGTCACTGACCAATCTGGGATGGTAACCAATGATGAATGGAAAAAAAATTGTCAACTTGTTTAAAAAGTCTCGGGATTTTGGATATGAAGTTTTACTTTATAGATCGATATAAGCCATTTTAAATACTCGTTGTGTAAATGAGACTCATTGTACAGATTCCTAAAAAAATACCAAGATACAGACATTCTCATTCTAAATGCAACAAAAACACCACAAGAAATTGTTTTTTTATTTCCAGAGCAGTTGGTGATCACTCACAGGTAGTAATCTACAACAAATTTATCACTCAAGTTGATTTATATAAGTACTTAGGTGTACACATAGACAATAACCTCAACACATAGATTGTAAACTTGACTAGTTCCTTACTTCAGAGAAGGAAAAAAAAACTCAATCATCTTCTACAGAAAAAGCCCAATAACATCCCTACCAGCTCAACCAATCCCAACCTTGTCATTACTATACCTTCTGACCTTTTCCTTCCACAGGATGAGCGATCTCTTCTTAGCAAAGGCCTCAGTTTTGTTCTAGTCCCCAAGAAGCTGGACACCCTGCAAACCCAAGTCGACCTCAACTGTTTTTACCACGGGATTCAGCTCAAAGTTCATTTTGCTGATGGCTCCTCCTCTCCAGTAGAGGACAATAACCCAGTCACTGATGCCATTAACAATATCAATCCTAAACAGAGCTCTTGGACTCCAACTGGCCTCTCTGTCTCTCTACTGCTCCTGCCTCCTCCTCTCTCCCAGCTTTTGATCTTCCGTGCTAGAGTTGACAACCCACGCTACTGTATGGTCACCCTCCATACTGTCGGCCACACACCAAACATGTCAAACAGACAGGATACCTTCCAACAAGGAACCAGGATCATCTACAAAATGATCCAAACAGTTCACCATTTACAAAACAGCAGTTTTTTTGGACGGGAGAACAGAACACCCACCAGCCTATGACAGAAGACCGAGGAACTTAAGCACCTCATAGAACCTGCCAAGCCAGCCAAACTCACATATTTGAAGCTGGTAAGCAATGCCAAAAATTGGCTTCATACCACACTGCAGATCCTCGAAGAGCACTACGAGGAAAATCTGTCATTACAA
Source organism: Lepisosteus platostomus (assembly GCF_059453375.1). Classification (NCBI taxonomy): domain Eukaryota; kingdom Metazoa; phylum Chordata; class Actinopteri; order Semionotiformes; family Lepisosteidae; genus Lepisosteus; species Lepisosteus platostomus. Next base: position 52,779,418 of record NC_142615.1, read on the forward strand.
ATAGAGGATCTTGAGCTTCCCCACAGGGAGGAAGCTTTCACGCTTGCTTCCAACTGATCAAAGAAACATTATGGGAGGAAATTACATAAGGACACGTTGGACCATACACAAGCTATCAATACTGGGTTAGGGAAGGACACTGGGGCAGATCAAATTATCACAGCAGTTCTTAAAGTCTACAATGGCTTCTACTGAAAAGACTGCAACCAAGACTAAGTTTAGAGTTTAGTTGTTTTATAAAGTCATTATTTTAGAGCAAGGTATAATTCTGATAAAAAATACAATAAACAATATGGTGAAGCTATTGAAGAGAAAATTAAGCCTCAGTGAAGAAACTGAAACAGTCTTAATTTGTTTCTTCACACAAAAGTTATTTATTTTCAAAGGAGACCCATGAGGATTCCTCTGGTGTGCAAGACCTGCCTGAAGACATTTGACCAGTTTCCTCTTCTCCTAAATGGTGTGTATGAAATGAGCCTCAGCAGAGGAGATCAGTGAGGTCTCACTCCATGCCAGGAAGGACTTATTGAATCACCTGAGGAATGGGCAAGTTGGGGATTAATTAATAATAATTGCTTACACTTATATAGCACTTTTCTGGACACTCCACTCAAAGCACTTTACAGGTAATGGGGACTCCCCTCCACCACCAATGTGCAGCATCCACCTGGATGATGCGACGACAGCCATAGTGCGCCAGAACGCTCACCACACATCAGCTATCAGTGGGGAGGAGAGCAGAGCCAATTCATAGATGGGGATTATTAGGAGACCATGATTGGTAAGGGCCAATGGGAAATTTGGCCAGGACACCGGGATTACACCAATACTCTTTTCGAGAAACACCCTGGGATTGTTAATGACCACAGAGAGCCAGGACCTCGGTTTTACGTCTCATCCGAAGGACGGGGATTGCAAGAGCATAGAGCTCATGTCTGGTGAGGATGTGAGACTGGCAGAGTCAGGGCTGTTTTACGGGCTGTTTTATGTGGAATCCTGAAGACAAATCATCAAGGTGAGATATTTATAATTTATAAGGGTTCTTCTGTTTCTTTTTTAAATTTACCATTATGTAAAGGTATGTTAAAATAATAAACCCGTGTTCCAGATGCCCTGAGTAAGAGGCTGCTGTCCAGAATGCTTCTATTCTAGTTTGTCTTACAGGTATATAATGTTTAAATTTGTATCTTATATTCCTACTGACCCCCAGTAGTTAAGTCATCAGCAGGCTCTCAGGAAGACAGTGGCCCAGGCTGGACTGGATAGATAGCACTTCCTGGATGCTCCTCTCCTGGCTGCGTTTAAATAGGACCTTACTAAGGATCTGCGAGTGGCAGATTGCTCTCAGGAGGTATTTGTTTTTTAAAGGCATTTACAAATTGATCAGTGGTATTTCCATAGCACATGTTTTTACCCCTTAGCTTAAAATTCACCCATGTGAAATGTCAGCCATAAACATTATGACTTTAAATTTTTCAGGTAGAAAATGTTTCCAGATCCCCATTTCTTTATGGATCGATCTGAATATTCCTTAAACTTTGTAAAGGGCATAACCAAAACACAATTATTGTAACCAAATGAAGACCACTGGACTGTCTCACCAAACCATTGCTAATTATATCAAGAACATAAACTGTTTTCCGTGCTACATCCTGGATGCAATCAATGTAAAAGTAGATGATCCCAGATTGGCTAACTTCATCATCAACTTCAAAAGTATCCTAAAGGATATCCAGAAGAAAAACAGTAAGAATGTCGCCAAGAGATTACCAGAAAGAGGTACTTTTCATTTTTAAAATTATTCAACTATACTTCTTTTAATTTGAATACAAAAAAAAGAGGTTGATAGCATTACTTTCTCCCACAGATATAGGCAGATGCAGAGTCCAGAACCAGATTTTTATTTTCTTGCTATTACAGGTTGAGGAATGGATGCAAAGAAAGTGTTGTTTCAACAAGTGGGCAAAAAAATGGTAATAACTGCTGTTAACCAGCACAATACCTCATCACAGCAGCTGACTTCCTTTGCATTGAGTGAAGAGGAACATTAATATACCCCTCCACCTGATTCAGGGTTGTAGTGGAACTGGAACCATCCTGGAAAGCAGTGGGCACAAAGCACAGTATCGCCCATAATGTGACACCAGTCCATCACAGAACTTGCAACCTCACACCACGGCCAATGTCCATAAAAGCCAATTAAAATCCATGTTAATACAGAACAAAGACCTCCATCTGCATAGTTCCCCATCATGTACAGTATTTAAGAAAATCTGGAATGCACCTTAATTGCATTTTATTTGTGTTTTATCAGATGTTTCACCTTTACTTCACTAAACTACGCTGTAATGCCCAAGTCAGCAGCTGTGAAAGGAGACAGAAGTTTTTCAGTTAATCTGCGGGAGAGACAATTCACAGTCCTTCCAACGATTTGAGAAGACTACATGAAAAGTAAGCATAATAATATTACTTTAATTTCTGTGGGCTGGAAACATTCACACATGCTTGCTTGTTTGTTTTGTAGATGCCACCTGCCATTCATTACCAGCCAGGAGGGCAATTGAGATGGCAGCAAAAAATGTAACCGATGCACAGAAGAGCATTTGGGGCGGATTACTTAGCCCATTCCAATGTGCCTGCAGAGAAACATTATAGAATACTGACTAATGCCAACATCTGTTCAGCAATCAAATTAATTGAAGGCTTTGCAGGAGAAGGATTTTGGTAAGCATCATCGCAATCTTAAAATAAGTATCTCACAAAACAACGATTATTCTTTTTTTTTTAATGTCAGGTCAAGCAATCAATCACCAGACTCTGGAGAAGAATGCACACCTGCTGTGGAGTAAGTTTGAATACAGTACACCTCTTCAGTTATTTTTTGACATTGTCTTACAGAGACCTGTGATATTTTATTTAAAATTTTTATAACATTGGATCAAGGCCAAGGTCCACTACAGCAGCTGCATGATTCACACGTCCGAAGACAGATGATGCTATAGGCTTCCAGCAGCTGATACAGGCATTTCCAGCATCATTAGACAGGCAGCTTCCCAAAAAGAAGGAACATCTAAGACTGACTGGAAGTCACAGGCAACACTGTTATGACAGGTCGAGATCAGAACAGAGGACGTGAGACTGCAGACCATTAATGGTCAATTTACAAATCAATTATTTTCAACAACAAACACTACGTTTGGAATATATTCTGAGGATTTATATTGTGGTTTTCCTTCCAGACCATCATATTATCAGGTTACCAAAGAAGGCCAGGTAACCCGCTATGTTCAAAAGATAGGCTGGTCAGCCAATGCATCAACAGTGTCTGAAGTGCTTGAGAAGTGGAAGCCCAACACAGGACTGCCACCAAATGACAAGCAAATTACAAAGATAGTAAAGCATCAAACCAAGAGAGGCCTGAGCATCACTGACAATCCTGTATAGGGGAAGAAGGTTGTGACTTCCAGGCGTTTCCAGAAGGGAGAGGTGGTGTGTGATTAGCATGACGAGGTCACAAAGACAACTGCTGAAGCCCTAATGGCAAAGATGACAGAAGGAGAGATGAGATGTCTTATTTTCAGATGAACGCGCACAAAAACCGTGAATTGATGCTCATGAAGAACACTGTGCCTGCCTCCCTGATAAGGAGGCAATCTGAAGATGGAGAAAGAGAAAAGACAAGGGCTGTAAGAGAGTCATTCATAATCAATGAACAGCCTGTCATAATTCTGTCTCTGACTAAAAGGGACATTGTTGAGGGAGAAGAGCTCCTCTTTGATTAAAGCTTTTCCAGGAAATAATTTCAAGGAAAAGGACAAGCTCTGGAGTGGTTGGTTCACTGACCATTTCCAAAAAAGAAACTTAGTAAGTATATTAAAGTGCATATTTTGAAGATATTCATTTTCTTGTACCTTGGAATTAATGTAAAAATGATATTCATGTTAATGTCTTGAAAATAGCATTTCTCATTCTCATCAGCAAGGATATAAAGAAGGGATATGGGACTGCCCAAAAGATACATGATTTTCAGAAGAGTATAGAAGGCAGATAACTATCCCACTCAATTGTTACCGCAAAGAAATGCCACAGTGTAAACAAAAAGGTGAACCATTCTTGAAATTCATTGACAGAATCTGAATAGCACAGCATTCCCAGACCAGGCACTGGAGTTTCCCGTAGCGTTAGATGGGTAGTCTCTTGGTAAGAGAGAGATCGACAGAGTACTGGACTTCATGAACGACACTTTTCCAATTCATCGAGAACAGAGCCCACAAGATCTAGAGTCTAGAGAACAATTTCTTACAATATTAGTGGTAGTTTCTGAATAGGTTAAGGACAACATAGTTGTAGAGCTATCTTGCAACTTCTTAAAAGTTGTAAAAGTGATTACCATATTGCCAGTGGTTTATATTTAAAACCTAAAGATTTTAAATTGAATCTTTCTTAAACAAAGGACATTTTTCACAGGAACAGCAGCCTAAATCAGTTGATGACTGTAAATATGACAAGCTTCTGATAAATTGTAAAGTACAAAATTTGTTTTGCTCTGGTTTTGTCTTCAACATAATCATATTGGTAGGCATGTTATTTTTATAGCAGCCGCCTGCCATTCACCACCAGCCAGGATGCCACGAGGTACATGAGATGACCCAGAAGTACTTAATGATGCAGAGAAGAGCATATGGGGGAAAAAAAAGATGACAAGAAATATCCATTAACGTGCATCTAGAAGCCAGAAGATGGGTGGTCAGCAGAATGGACAATGGAGGTTGAATTCAAGTTTTAACAGTGGTTCTCTATGTTTGGCTTCAACACAAATCATATTAAGGAACAAGTAATAGGTTTATTCCATGCTGAAAAAAAGAAGAGAACACAACGTTTCTGCCGTGGAGCCTTCTTCAGGTGTGCCCAAACCTGAAGAAGGCTCCATGGCCAAAACGTTGTGTTCTCTTTCTTCTTTTTTTTCAGCATGGAATAAACCTATTACATGTTCCTTTGCAGCCTACGCATGCTGACGCAGCTACCCACCTGAACTACAAATCATATTAATATGCTCACATTATTTATTTGTACAACGTGCCCAATATTCAATACAGGCCACGCTCCCAGGAGTACACACCACACATTTAGAATGCAGGTAGCTGAAGTGTGGCGGACCACAGGGAAAGAACTCTTGCCCACACGGATGTCTCTGCTCTGAAAACCACTGGATAAAGGTATCTGACGGTCTGTTCTCAGCTGTTGATTTTGTGAAAAATATTGACTATAAAAGATTGAAGTGTCACCATTCAATGAAGTTCAGACATAAGTATTATGTTGAGAAGCTAGATCTGTTCTACTAATAGCTGTAGTACCTTAATATTGTACTGTTTGCTCTGGTTTTCAGACATCAGTCCAAGATCATTGGTGGGTTAATTGATTTCTGGTAAAATTGGCCCCACGTGTGAGTGTGTGTTTACATTTCTATCTGGCATCCTCAAAAGATGGTTTTGTTTCCTTTTCTTAAATGCTCTTGAATACTAGAGTTTATTTGGCATGATACAATTGTGATAAATGCTTTTTCTTTGTGAATAGTCTTATTTTAATCTACATAATGTCAATGAGTTAGTACCTTAAAGAACAAGCAGTAAAAAAAAAATGACATTTCAGGTTTATTAGCTAAAGTTTTTATAAGTGAACTGAGATCCCTTTACAGTGCAGAGACCCATCTTTAATATGCTGCGTGTGCTCATTATGGACTTGAAATTCATTTTTGTCACAATGTAAAGGTGTAATAAATAGATAATATACTCTATTTATCAAGACGTGACTATTTTAATTCCATACTTCCATTGACTGCTTTGGAATACATTCCTTACAATTTTCCTAAATTATCATTGTCCCACAGTGAAGACCTGGGTGACATAACAGGGGTCAGGGCTGTGTTGACTGGAGGTTTGTGTAGACTGGCCATTGTCTATGTGAGACTGTGGGATCACTGGGGATCCCCCCCGCAACACCTATAACATTGTCAAGTGGTATAAAGCTAAAGTTTCCTCCATTAAGGGGTCACTATTTGTCACATTCTGGCTGAAAAAGAGACAAGATAAACCTCCCACTGTCACTGACAGAGCAGTCTGGGACACTCCATGCTAGACTGGACTGTTGTCTTTGGAAGATGGGGGCACAGGAGATGAAATAGATCACAGAAGAGTAGCAGTCTTGCCTAGTTGTTATATCACTGACAGACTCACCCACACATTGAGAAGAGAACACTGGCTTCTGTGCAGAAAGCAGAACAATTCACTTTAACAGGTCAATCAGGTCTAATGAGTTTTATTGCCCTCAACAACACTGGACAATTTACATCAATTTACTCCAGCCCCCCTTGTGGAAACAACCCCCAATTACTGTTCATTAGCTCCCAATAGAACAAGCCTGGAGCAGAAGAACAGAGGTTTTTGTTTCTTTATGTTGTAAAACAAGTCATCCTTTGGGGAATAAAAACTCTCCCTCTAGTCTAGTGGATATCTCCTGTATTTGCCCCTGGGCAGGGGAGGTTGTGCTCCTGAACTAGTCCCCTCCTCTCATATTTGCATCACAGTCTATAAACTCCAGCCCTATTGCTTTTCTTCCAGTTCATTTTTTTTAAAAACAGCTCATGAATTATATATACTCTTCTGAAGTATCAAGAAAGCACTCTTATCTTTATTTCACATACAGTATACAGCAGACTGCTTGACAAAAAAAATAAAATAATAGCGCTATTCCCGACGGTCTAGCACAGTAACCACAACTCCAATAACTTTAACTAGAGGAAGAAACCCCAGCTTCTGCTCAAAAGGAAATTAAATTTTAAGGTTTTTATTCATACACAAGCAATACCAATTTACACTATTAAGTTCTACATAAAATTAAATAAGATACAAAAGCAAAGAATAAAAACACTAGACAGTTTTTGTGCAAGGTAAGAAGCATCACAAAAAAAAGTTTCCAACATGATCTGCTGAAACATGACTTGTGATCCATCACCATTTGATTGCAACATGCTTGGGCCATAATGTCAACTTCCAGACCCTCTCAGTCTCTTTCTCCCCAAATCTTCTCCGGTGGATCAAAATGTAGTCTCTCAAATAAGACACAGCCTTCTGTATCACTGACAGAGGCAGAGTTTTTTTCATTCTATATACCAATGTAGATCTAGTCTTCCATAAAGTTTCCCTTAGGCAACAGATGACCTGCCAGGCTTTGCTTTCTTCCAATTTCGATAGCTTCTCAAGTCCATATCCATAGAGCACTACCTGGGGGTCACTTATACCGCAAGCCAGAAAGCACCTTATCCAGCTGTTGGTAAAACTTCATGTGCAATCAACCAGCACATGTCTCTGTGTCTGTTCAACAAAACCATGTGGCCAACCCTTTTCCAAACATGGCTGGGATCCCCAGCCACGAGGCCACGAATTTGACATACTGCACCTCTACCCTGTACAACAAGTTCCAACCTTCTTGCACTTGTCAACACATCCAGTGCCTCATTTTCCAAATTCCATTCCCTTAAATTTCTTTATGATAAAATATGAATATGGGAGGTTAATAGCAACAGGTGCTGTTAAAGGGATCTCTAAAACTTTCAGTGTCCTTAAATAAAAACCACACAAAAACCGAGACAAAGGATACTTTCCCCCTGTTCCCTACCGCTAAAGACAAATGTAATGATATATATTTGTACATTAGGAAAGTGAACAGTTCAGGCATGCCTTTTCCCACCCATTTCCACCTTTTTTTTCTACAACCACCCTCTTTACTCTCTCCCATTTTGACCTCCAGAAAAAATAAAAAATAGCCCTCTTCAAAACCAATAAAACAGACCTTGATGGCATAAAAACAGCACTGACAAACAACAGTAATGGTAAAATTACAGTCTTGACAACTAAAACCTTGCCTTCCATTGTTAATTCCCCATAAACTCCACAGACCGATCTTGCTTTTGACTTTCCCTACCACCCTCTCCCAATTCCTACTCCCCATCCCATTTCTGTCAAAGTTTATTCCATCTCCACGAATTGTGATTCCCACATTTTCCTCTTCACTCCAGTTTCCATATTGCATCAGCACACATTTGTTTTTATTCAGCTTGGCCACTGATGCTCCGCAAAACTGGGTTGTCACCTCCAAACTATTTCTGACTCCCTTATAATCTGTACAAAAAACATTTACATCGTCCATGTATAGTACAGTTCTCACCTCTTGGGCCCCACTCCCAGGGATTTTAATGCCTTCAATCCCATTCTCCATTCTTAAGGCTTGTGCCAGTGGTTCTATGCAGCAAACAAAAAGGAGTGGGGATAACGGACAGCCTTGGCGAACACCGCAATTCACATTAACCACATTTGACATGCTTCCATTAATCATTATTCTACTTCCTATACCCTTATATAATAACCTTACCCAAGTGAGGAACCTGGTTGAAAGCCCCATCTTTTGTAGTACTCTAAACATATACTCATGAGAGACACGATCGTAAGCTTTCTCAAAATCCAAGTTTAAGACCGCTAATCCAATATTCCTCTCTCTCGCATAACCTATGGTATGCTAATCAGTATCAGGCTGTCCGTGATCCTCTTCCCTGCCACACCACAAGCTTGATCTGGATGAATGACTTCACTCAGGACAGAGTTTAATCGAAGCGTTAAACACTTGGAAAGCAGTTTAAGATCACAATTCAATAAAGTTATCGGTCGCCAATTTGCCAGGTCTGTGCGATCATTCTTTTTGAATAGTAAGATCAGAACTTCTGTCTTAAAGCTGTCCAGCAGTTTCCAGCAGCACCAAAACTCAAATTCTTTAAAAATGGTTAAGAGATCCAATGCTAAAATATCCCAAAAGGCCCTGTAAAACTCAATGGGTAGACCATCCAACCCTGGAGTTTTACCCATTTTGAAGGTCTTCAAACTTTCCATTAACTCTTCTACAGAAAGGCCTTTTGATAAAACGGTATCATCTTTTACACTCTTTGGAATGACTTGCACAAATTTTTCTAACAAATCCTTAGACACTTGTTTCTTTCCAAACAACTCCCCATAGAAATCCTCAGCTACAGTCAACATGTCTTCCATACAAGTTTACAAAACCCTCTCTCTTCCCTTCAATGCTGACATTAGTCCCCTCCCTGCAACCCTTTTCTTGAAAAGAAATCTTGTACATTTTTCACCTTCTTCAAGCTCTTTCACTTTGAAACATGATTTTTTTTATCTTTTCTCTAGAGAGATTTTAAAGCTCATTCTTTAATTCTTTGATTTCCTCACTGAAGTCCCACCCCTCTTCTAATAACTTAACATACCTCTGCAATCTCTTTTGTAATCCATTTTCAACCCTTCGTATCCTAGCCTGTTTTCTCCTCCCCATCTCTATGAAGAATGCTTTTGTATGCTCCTTCACCTCCTCCCACCACTGTGCTCTTGTACCAAACAGGTCATACACAGACTGCCATTCCTTATATCTTTCCCTGAACCTGCTACTCACTTCCTCATCCTCCAGAAGTGAAATATTCAGCTTCCACACACCCTTCCCCACAGTAACAACCGTTGGAATAGCAAGTGTGCATGACAGTAAACAATGGTCAGAGAAAAAAACAGGGGTTAAGCCTGCAGTTGTGCAAGTACAATCACGTATCAAAACAAAATCTATACGTGAGGCTTGGGTCCCATTAGACTTGTGCCATGTGAAACCTGCCCTCCCCTGACTATGAAGTTTGAGGGCATCTTTCAGTTTAAAATCTTTACATACCATTTGTAATAATATTGATGATTTATCAAATTGGACCTGTCTCTCACCCCTCATTCTGCCTTCTCTTTCTAAAAGGCAATTAAAATCCCCAGCTAAAACCAGTGGTTCCCATCCCAATAAATACTCTCAATTCCTGAATTAGGACATATCTGTCACGTGGGCAACTCGGACAATACACATTTAAAATTCTAAATTTGACATTCATGAAACGCAGATACACCACCAGTGCTCTCCCTGGTTTCACTATAAGGCACCGACGTACCTCTACCATCTTATTTTTAATTAAAACCGCTATACCATCAGATTTATTCTCATTGGACCCACTCCAAATTGATGGGCCCAATGTCCACAGTTCTTCCATATCCTTATATCTGTTTTTAAAAGGTAATCCACACTCCTGTAACAACATAATATCAGCATTTACCTTACTCACAAATGATAGTATAATCCTTGCCCTTAACTTGGACCGAATGCTTCTCACATTTATGGACACAATGTTCAGAGCCATACTTAAAGTTAGAACAGGGAAGACTAAAAGCTCTGGCTAGAATCATTCAGTCTGTGACACCTACTATACAGGCCTTTTTCCTTTTTCCATTTGCTCTCCTTGCCTCCTCCTCCACCATCAATAGGATGGTTCTCCACCTGCCCTCCTTGAGTCTCTAGTTCTAAAGCTGGATCAGTAGGATTGGAGAGAACTAATCCCATGGGAGAACCTGCCATCTGAGGACTCTGAAAATGATCTTCCCTCAGTTTTCCCGCTCAGAGTTAGATCACTTCCTAAATCAGATATCTCAGCAGACCTTTTAGACTGCACCCTCTGTTCTGTACATTCCATTTGAGCGCTTTTTAGTCTCCACGGGTGGCAGACGATCAGGAGAGATGCTACCAATCAATTCAGAGTCCACCTCACTTTCCACATTATTATCATTCTCTTCTACTTCAGCCTTATCTCCTTCACTCCATTCTGAATCCTCACTCTCTTTTCCACTACTTTCTTCAACATCAACCACATCCAGTTCCTGATCCAGAACCACTGCTCCAGCCCTAAATACCTCTTCAAACTCTTCCTGTTTTTGCATCGGTCTTCCCAGTTTTGTTCTATTTGCAAAGGAATTTGGACAGTCTTTAAACACATGACCTTCACACTCACAGAGATTACATTTCCTCACGCTTGTACATTCAGTATATCCATGTCCAATTTCCTTGCACTTACCACACACCACCTTTGTACAGGCATCCACAAAGTGACCCAGCTCCCCACACCTCCTGCACAGTTTTGGCTGCCCTTGGTAGAACACAAGGACTCTATTTTCACCTAATCCAATCAAAGAAGGAATGTGTTTAAATCCACCATAACCATTTTTTGTCTTCATGCAACAAAATAGGTACTCTCCATGCACAGTTCCAGACCCCATCATCATCCAAGACTTTCTGAGGCTCACCTTTCACTAAACAATACTTAGACAACCATGTCACAATATCTTCCATCATCACCATCTCATTTAACATACGAACAATCAAACATTCTAATCAGACCCACATCTTTTTCTCTTCTATTTTTCTCCAAAATTCTTCCAATAACTTTGCCGATTTGAAACTAAAGTCAAAACCAATTCCCTTCGGCAAAGTAATTAAGCAATTGACATCTAATGCCTTAACCTTTAACTCTTTCTTTAACACCTTCCTTGAAAAGTCCAACCGTGAGATATCACCCGAGTGAGCCGAGCCCTCACCACTCTTATACACCAAACGCGTGCAAAAGTAACAGCGCATGCCGACCCTACAGGCCGCCATGGCCGTTACAAATGTATCAGAAGCAAACAAAAACCAAACCTAAACCTAAACCTCTTCTATACACCAAACCCCATTCCCTTAATCTTATACTCGTACACAAACTGTACTCTCAACTTCTGGGCTTTAACCCTATAATTCTCCAACACTGGCTGGAGACTCTGTGTATCCGGGCTCAGCGGTTATATAGGACAGGACTCGGCGAGCTGCAGGTGAAACTCATTGCTCTGCGCTCCCCGTGCGGAATGCGCGTCTCCTCCCTCCTGACTCGTCACACCGCCTTCATACTCTATAGCGGGGAAAAAAAACTCCCCTCTACTGTCTTCATACACCCCTCTTAAATCACAGAAACACTGAAACTCCGAGGCGTTTCTGTGAGTCAGTACCGGGTTTTTCTGTTCGAGGTTACAAGCAGAAACAATAAAAGCGTTGAAAGCAGGAAGTTATTTCTGCTCGTAGGCAATAACGTATAAAAATACATTTTCTGATTCCTAAAACCTAATAAAATCCATGTAAGTCTCCCTTTCGTTCCCAATGCACATTAATGAACATAAACCAGTCAAGTTCAGGTACTTTTCTGATGTATATGAATACACTAGTTCTGGCGCAGCTGTTACAACAAAGATACTTACTAACTATTTTTTTTTCATACGAGCTCTCGCCGTTTTTAAATTAAATATTTTTTCAATTCGCTAAGTCACAAGAAACACCAACAACACTCATCGTGAGCATCTGACCAATCACATTCCTGAATTTTAAAAGTATTTAGTATTTATTTTTAACTTGTTTTATTTTTAAAAAATTGTATACACCTGTTTTACATATTCTTGCCATTTTTGGCATATTGTAAGTGGATTGTAACTTCAAATTGATAATTCCTGATCTTTATAACTGTGTATCATTTCTTTTTACCTTGTTTTAATATGTTTTAATTATTTTTAATATATTGAGCATTTTAGCATAATTTTAAAATAGGACTATCAATGCTCCTGACTTCTAAAACCTGTATTTATTCTGACATTTTTCTCTCCAACTGCAGATGAGGAGGGATGCATTTGATTTTAAATTGGTTGATTTTAGGGGAAAATGTACATTAATTTCTTTGTACGTATCATCAGTGGGAAACTTGGCATTTTGGGATGAATTGCAATCTTTACTGCAAGACTGATATAGAAATGACGGGAGATTTAAATGACACATTTGATAAATCAGACAGGCACAGTACAACATCTAAAATGGCAGAACCCTCTAAAGTGCTGAAATATTTTAGGCACATTCATAATCTACGAGATATTTTTTAGTGTGCATGAATCTGTCCCACTTCTTTTACTAGTTTTTAAGGAAGATTCTGAAATATCTGATTATGAGATCAAGAGAAGAAAAATGATGACAATTAGTAGGAAGAAAAATACAATGTATTGACAATGTAATATGCTTTAAAGGATTAAAAGGAAAATAAATACTTTACGTAAACTAATTCAACTGAGCTCCTCTAAACACTATGGCCTGAAGAATTGCCAAAGCACAATGTATCACTTTGGGTGACACCAAGGGAAGAGGAACACAACACTCAACACAACACAACCACAAACCACTTATTTTCAACAGCAAAAATATGCTTGAAAATATTTGACAAAAAAAAGAAACCTTACACGCATGGAAACCAATATTTATCTGCTAGGGTAGAATGCAGCAGAGAACAGTAGGGCAGAAGGTTAGTGTAACTCTATAGTGCATCACAGAGGCCAGTCTCTTCCCCTCATTATGCAGGCTGACTTGTTCACAGTGAATTGCCCTCCAGCGATAGTCAGCTGCAAAAACTGACATCAGACATGATGTTAATACTCTGACAGCACTTTGGCTGATTTGGTTAATGTGTTTTCCTATGAAACAGGAGATCTTGAGTTCAAATCCCAGTCGTGCCTTTCTTCCTGTCTTGTCTTATAGAATGTATCACTATGGATGATCACGTGTGGCTTGATTTTGTTAAATGCAAGTTTTCATTTTCTTTGTAGAACAACTTGCTTTTCATGAAATTCATACAGCTTGCGAAAGATGAAACACAGATCTTGCTTATCAGTGCAAAACAAATATCACAGGCTGGCAAGAATAAAGTCTTTTTTTTTGCCAAAAGCTTGCAAATGGAGAAAAGGGATGCACGTGAGTCTCTGGGAGCTGTTAATTGAAAGGTTAGTGGTTCGAGCCCATTTCTCATTATTCTACTTGCAGTTGTTTTGTGTGTCGAACTACAACAAGTAAACAATTGAGTACATTAGTCATTATCACTGGGAATGACCAGTCATGGACAACATTCAGGGGAATCGTATTCAGCCATGGATTTTGTCCTTCAAATGGCTGGCGGGAGAATTCATTTATACTCTCGTTGCACCCTTAGTTAAAATATTTAAAATTACAACACAGATTTGTTCGAGAACTTGAAAAGCAAAAAAGACAGTTGGACAGCATGATTATGTTAGGACTGTACATTTGTATTTTAATACTTTTGTATATTTATCTTAATTTTAATATACATGTAACCATAAATGCTGTTCTATATATATATAAAGATTGTTGTATTTTATAATATTTTAGCGGAGGGCACAAGGGGGTCTATTATACCTTGCGAAACATCCAAGACAACTATAATAGAGGCTCATATTTTAATAAAATTTGCTTTAAAAGAAAACCAAAATTTGTATGATATCATCCCTCAATATTGACGTTCAGTTGAAGGATTTGAAGAAGCAACACCGATAGGTGAGTACATTGATTTTGGACCCATGTTTGCATCTGAATAATCTTTTCTCCTGGAAAGAATTAAAAACAGGTCTGTTTTGAGTCTCATGATGATGCTCTTCTGGATCTGAAAAAAACACGCAAATTTGTTTCCGATGTATTTTTCAATTTTATCAGATTTTTTCAGGTGAATGCAGTCGATACATACAAGTTTTTATATTATGACAGGACCTACACTTAGGGCTCAGTACCGATAACACTGCTGATATTGATGGAGTAGAAATAAGTGATGTATTGGCAGCTTTATCTGAGGCGAGAAGTCCTAGAACACCTACAAAAATGTTAGGATTCAGAGGAAGAAATATTTTTCTACCTCACCCAATCCTATTGCATTAACGAGGCTGAAGTTGGCTACTTGTTCGCCAGCTTCTTCTTCGCGTTTTTTGTTCCACCTTAAGTGCTGCTGCTGTGATGTTATGCTGCCTTTCGCCTGTAGATGCCTCTCTTTAGTCATTTTTAAAAATACTAATCCGAGTGGATTACTGCACATATCCTCAGTAAAGGGGAATATGTAAGTAATGATTATCCAAATTGCATTGTTGTATGAAACATATTTCAGAAAATCGAAAACCAATTTTCAAAACTCACAATAACACAAACTGGCATGTTAGACAACAAGTAAATAAGACAAAGGCAAAACGTGAATTCTCAAAGTCTCAAAATCTTGCATTTTGCAAGAAATATTATTATAGCAGTTTACAATGGGACATTTAGAACATGGCATATGAGAATATATGGTTAACGGAGGATGAGCAAAGGGTGATGACACTTTCTGCTTATTGCTATGACCCTCCCTCCTGATTATAAAATCGTCTCACAATTCTGCCAATGAGGTCTTAGACACAGTGTAACAGACTCTCAAAATCCTGAACTTCAGGAAATGTTGCCGTACTATTTTTAAAATATGACCCTCTGAATATGGCATGAGAGAATTCATAGGGAAAAGCTAATTGCTCTTTCTGTTGTATTGCTATGGCCCCCGTTTAGAAAAAAACATCTCAGAATTCTGACACAAAGGTGTGAGACACAATGTAACAAATTATGAAAATCATGAAGTATAAGAAAATTTACTGTACCATTTTTTTAATATGACCCTCTGAACATGGCATGTGAGGATTTATAGTCAACAAAATAGCACCCCTTCTGCTGAATTACTTATTCCCTCCTTCCTTGTTACCAGAACATCTTAGTATTCCGACACTAAGGTAAGAGAGACAAAATCACTCATCACGAACATTTGTAATTACAAAACTTCACTGTTGCATTTCTGTGTTGTGACATTCTGAACATGGCATGTTAAAGTATATAGAAAACCTAGATCAGAACAGGTTAAATGTAATTCATAGTGATTTATATTTTTTTAATTCTTTCTAAATGAAAAAATATGTTTTTCAGTTATTATGACACTTCGGTATTACATAAAATATGCTTCAATGCCAAAATAAATAATAATGGAAAAAATACCCACAGTGGACATTCATAGTTGCGATTATAGGAATGTTATATATCAGGTGAGTAGCTGTGTCAGCATGCGTAGGCTGCAAAGGAGCAAGTAAAGGATTATTCCATGCTGAAAAGAGAAGAAAGGAAACATAACGTGTTGGCCGTAGAGCCTTCTTCAGGTGTGAGAAAGACAGGGCAGTAAGCAAAGATAATTTTCTTTATATTTGCTTACTGCAGTTTATCTTTGATGACAACATCAAAGACGTTAGGACGTTTTACGGCTAACAGCTCCACATCAACTTCCTTTTATAACTAACCTCATCAGATCCCTCAACTCCCAACTCTTCCAATTTCTCACTTCAGAGAAGGATAAAAACCTCAATCATCCTCTACAGAGAAAAACCATCAACACCCCTACCACCTCCACTAATCCTAACCTCGTTTTTACTATACCCTCTGACCTTTCCCTTTCACCCCTTTGCATCCTCAGCTAACATATTTTAAAATTACAATAGACTGTATAGTATTTATGTTTAAAATTAAGGTAAATATGTCAAAATATCAAAATCCAACTGCACAGTGCCATCTTTACAATGCTTGTCAAGTTCTCAAACAAACCTGCATTGTATTTTTAAAATATTTCAGCAGAGGATTCAACTGGAGTATAAATGAAGATTCAACGATAATATTTTTGGGGTGAATGTGGTTTTCTGGGGAATTGCAATGTTGGGCATTATTGGACATTTCCCGGTGACCCTGACACGTGTTAAACACTCGCATTTCCTGCAAATATTAAAATGGTTATGGTTTCGCTGAGAAATCCAATCGACTGACGACAACGTTTACATCGCAAAAGAACCCCGTCCCTGGGTGGACTCGAACCACCAACCTTTCAATTAACAGCCGAACGCGCTAACCGATTGCGCCACAGAGACTGACTAGTTGGGTCTTCTCTCGAATCACAAGTTTGAGGTTTTAAAAAAATCTCTTAATGTTTATTTTGCCAGACGGTAATATTTCTTCTGCACTGATAACCAAGAATTGAATTTCATTTTTCGGAAGCTGTGTGAATTTAATCAAAAACAAGTTTTCCAGAAAGGAAATGAACACATGCATTTAACGAAATCAAGCCCTTTGTGATTGCCCGAAATGATACGTTCTGTACTACAGGATAGGAAGAAAGACACGGCTGGGATTTGAATCTCGGTTCTTTTGTTTGATAGAAAAGCGCTTTAACCAACTAGGCTACGGTGACAGGACAGCCATCACCGTTTACAGCCACTTGGACACACCACTCTGAGACATCTGCGTTCAGTAAGCGCTGAACCTGCGCTCAGAGCAAATTGCCTCTTTTACATAGCAGCCCCGACACTGAGAAACGAAGAGAACTGGCTTTTATCTGGCATTTTCATGTCCAATGCGTATGACATCTCCCAAGGGCGACAGAGTTATTTTGCGACACTATTTCTTCTTTTTTATTTCTGTACGCTTTGATAAAAAAACGAGAAATCGTGCAAGGGAAAAATTTCTTTTTTTTCATAGAGAAAACGTGCACCAGGAAATGTTGTGTTGAGAAGAAATGATTTAACATGATACGTGACCTAATTTATCGAAGCAATTGCTCAACCAGCAAGGTCTGGAGAGGTTGGAGAGTCTGGTGGATGTGATAATTATACGGTGTTGTGGAAGAAAACAGTCTTTCTTTGAATTCTCAGTCAATCGGAATTTCAGTGCGAAACACCCCTTGTATGATTTAAAGAGATTATATTTTAAAACTCATAAAAAATCAGAAAACACATGTTTCTCACTTTGAAATTTTAGACGGAGCTGTGCATTATTAGTAACGGCGCTGAGCACACTATGGGGGAATTCAGGTTATGTGAAATGCCAGCTGTTTAATAAACAACGCGTCTGATTTCGGATCATAAGATTGTAGCTTCGACTTCTACCTGGCTCGTGTAAATTTTATTCAAGCTCCTTAGTAATAGATGTATATTATGTAATGAACTGCACCTGAAAGCAAACGTTGGGTCTGTTTCCTTTGTTTTCCAGCATGAAATAGCAAATCGTTACAAAAAGCACCTGCTAATGTCCAATAGCGGTTTTTTTTTTAAATTACATTTTCAGGCTTCAGACACTTTTTAATAAAACAAAAGTGTCCGGAAACTCATTAACTTTCAGGTTTGCTTGAACCTGTATTAAAAAAAAGTTATCTGAAACTTCCGTGATTCCATTATCTGATGTAGCTGTCTCTAAAGTTGGACGTGATGTTAAGCAGATGTGAACTGTGCCTTTTCTCTTAAAAAAAACTAAGTTATTTTTTTCCTCTTCACTACAATACTGGAGACTGTAAGCCTGTGTGAGCTTCACACTGCGTGTCCTGTACTGCTCGATTTTGTTCAGATTATCTATGTGGTGTACAGATAGAACTCAACTGCATGGTGTGAATTCCGTGTTCAGGACCAGCAGAACCTGAAAAAGTAACAGCTGACCTCGACGTGATTTGAACACGCAGCCTTTTGATCTGGAATCAGACGCGCTACCGTTGCGCCACGAAGTCTCGGCTGTCCGTGCCTTTGAATTCCCCAAAGGAGACAAATCAGCTTCACAAAAAAAAAAATCTCCTGTGAAGAGCGCAGCTCTTCCGAAGAGAGTCTCTTCTTACCAGACCACATTTTATTCTTCCTGCGCAGCTCTTGTGCAGGTGTTGTTCTCAATTACAGATCCAGGAACACTGATTGTTTTTTCTATTTTTTTTTTAAATTGAGTACCCCATGGTGCAACGGTAGCACGTCTGACTCTAAATCCCGAAGTTTATTTTCAAAGTATATCGGAGTCAACTGATACTGATCAGGTTTTGCTGCTACTGAACCCGCAGTCTTCACCTTAAAGTTCAATTCCCCAAGCCTTTTGACCTTATATGTCCATCCCGTCTCGTCAAAACTTGTATTTTCACAGGATACCCTTCAGAAATCGCAGTATAGAATGAAAAAACTCCAGTAGATCTCGGCCGCTGTTGGTGATTTTCCTTTTAAAATAAATGAATCTCTGGAAATTTTACGGAGTGTATCACTTTCACTGAGACCGAGAAGTGTTAAGCTGTACATGCGTCTTTGTGGTTCGGTTGTTAACCAAAAGGGTGGTGGTTTGAGCCCTTCCAGGGACGCTATGAGCCTTTTAATGTACACACCCTCCTCACTTCATTTCTCCACAGCCGGTCTTGTATCGCTAACAAATACAGAGCCCGTAGGAGGCAGTAAGCTCGCATATATGGCTCACTGCTTATATAATGAAGAAGCAGAGGTTAGTTTCTCATCTGCGCGTTACAGAGCCTTACGCAACTCGTAGTGTACCAACAGCTAGGGTTTGATCCCTGCACGTGCTATTAGTTGAAAGGCCACTGTAAATAACGTATAAGAGATTTATAGATAGATACTTCATTGATCCCGTGATGGAAATTAATAAAGCTTATCCAGCTGGCTTTTATGTTTCACACTAAATTGCGATCTTGAAACCAAAATGAAATTGACATTTGTACTGTATGTTTTTTTTAATTACAAAGCAAACAGAGTATTCCCTTAATTCAAAGATCAGATATTGGCCAAAACAAGACAATCAGACGTGGGCAGACTTTGGAACAGGAGCCTCTGCTTCGTCGTTTATTGAGCTTTTGATCAATGTCTGAGTGAAAAAGATTCGCTATTTTAACTCTTTGATTAAAGTACACAAAAAGCACCTTCCTTCGAGCCGGAATCGAACCAGCAACCTAAGGATTCCCTACTGACTCCACTACAGTCCTCCGCTCTACCAACTGAGCTATCGAAGGGATGTCAAGCAATGCTCCCTAGCACATACTGCCCAATGTAGTGAAATGTTCCGGGTGATTTAAATCCCAGTTCGACATCAAGTTTCCAACTCGTTTCTTTAGTCTTGTTTACCTTGAATTTAAGCCACGAACCAGGATTCTACTGTATAAACTTCCGGGGATATTACAAAATGTTTGATGGGGCATCAATCATTCCAGGCAGAAATTGACTCCTTTTTGTTTCTCGAGGGATCATATTAAACATTTCATTAGTATCGAGAGGAGGATCACCATGAAACACAAAACAAACAGTTTCATTCTGTCTTTTTTAGAAAGTAGCGTTTGTGCTACATTAATTATATTTTGGTGGAAATATAGAAGTTGTAAATGTTAAAATTTATATTTGAATCGAAATGTGGTTTTGAGTAAAATATTAGCGGGATCATGTAATTAGTTTGTTTGTCATTACTATATATATTGCCATGTTACTAGAATTTGTAACTGAAGTTTACTAGTTGTGTTTTTATGATGATTAGCCATTTGTTGATTACAATATTGTATATAATGTATAATTTGAACTACATATTTTTCTAAAACAAATCATTGGCTTTATTTACTAGTTTATACACCTATAAAATATGTATTTGATGTATAATAGACCTTTAACTATATATGTATATTAGTCCTCTAAATGTATCCGTATAATAGAACTCCAACCATTTATGTATAATAAACATATAATCATAGATGTCAAATTGACGTATAACGATATACGTATATTAGAATTTCATTCTAGACCAGTTACGGAGCACATTTATACGTCTAAAGTATGCGTTTAATAGTCGTATATTCTACATCTTTTGTCCACTGGGATGTGCCGATTTTAATTGAACAAAGCTAGATACACATTTTCTAATGCAGCCTTCATTACAAGACAGTTTGTTTCTCGAAAGCGTGTTATGTAAAAAAGAGAAAAACGAAAATATATAGATGACAATCTTTCAAAGCTGAAGATTTTACTTTTGAAAAATTGACATTTTATGTATGCAGATGCATTCACTGGTTTTAGAACTTTGCTGTGCTTCCTGAATCATTTTCAGCGTTATAAACTGGGTGTAGAGGGAGCGATCTCTGTGTATAGCAGTTGACAGGCTGGAGATGTTCAGACTACTCTCGTTATTTCTCAAATGCTTACATCATTTTTCTTTCACACTAGGACGCGAGTGTGTACATGGGCTTGGTTTTCGTTTCACTGATTCTCATTAAAGATTTGGGAATTAACGACAAAAGATTCAGTTTGGCAGAAGGTTTGGTTCACAACGATCTTGAAGACACGCCCATGTAGAGCAGCGTGTGATGATTTGTACTATAAAAGACCAAGAGCTCAAAGTGACGTCTGCGTTTACCGTTTAGACTTTTCCATCTCGGGCACACTTTTAGAAAGCAAAGATAGAGTAGTTGTGTTGAATCACACAAAGACATCTGTTAGCAGAGTGGCGCAGCGGAACCGTGCTGGGCCTGTAACACAGAGATTGACTGATTGAAACCATCCTTAGCTATGTACATTTTATGCACGATTGATAAGCACACCATCAGTTTAATGAAGTACATTAAAACTGATTTTTCTCTCGTGTGTGTGCAAGCTTCACACTTACAGTACTCTTTAATCTTTACCAATAGCAGATGCCCAAATGTATCTTTGGTTGTTCAGAGATCCTTGATAGTTCCCTTAACCCCAACTGCTCCAGGGGCGCCGTACAATGGCAGACCCTGCGCTCTGACCCCAAACATTAACATTAACATTAACAAATCCTTCAAATGAACATCCATATCAAAGCAATTATGTTTAATTTTATTACAATTAAGGTACATATACAAAATATCAATGCACATTTGTATAATGCTCATTTAATAATGATTGTCAAGGATTGTCAAGTTCTCCAACAAATCTGTGTTCTAATTTTAAAATATTTTTGCTAAGGATACAACAGGTGTATAAATGAATTCTCCTGACAGCCAGTTGAAGATAAAATTCCACACGTGAAAATGGTTTTCTTGGACATTGACAGGTACTTAATTGTTTACTTGTAGTTCCACATGAGTAAAATACATATTTCCTGCAAATTTCAAGAGGGCTTGCGAAGAAATCCCATCAAGTTTTAGCAGAGATTATGGTTACAGCGGAACAGTCTGAAGCTCGTCCCTTAGTGGGTTTGAACCACCAGCCCTTCATTTACCAGCTCCACAGAGACACACTCCCGTTGCTTTTTGCCATTCACACGTTTGTAGTTAAAGAATTATAAAATACTGACATTTTCCTGCCAGCCGGCAGTATTTCTTCTGCACTGACCATGAATAACCAATAACTTTATTTCATCTTTCGCAGTCTGTAAGCCACAGAAAAGGAAGTGAATACTTGTATTAAGCTAAATTAAGATGACGGAGATGCACTGCCGTTGTTTTTCTCCACTTTTCGTTAAAAGGAGAAAAATCACTGACATTTTCTTGCGGTATTTCTTCTGTCCTGATTAGCAAGACTTATATTTTATCTTTCAGAAGTTGTATGAATTTCTTGAAGTTCAGAAACAACTTGTTCCACAAAGGAAATGAACACTTGTTTCAAAGTAAATCAAGACGTATGTCTCCCTCGCTGTGTGTGCTCTTATCTGTCCATCTCTCTACTTTTCTCTCACTCTGACAGTCTGTGCAGAGTTTCTGAAGGGGATGTAACACCACTTGGCAAAGAGAAAAATTATCAGAGGCAGAATAAAAAATCATTATTCTCTTCTTAGTCAGATTCACAGCTCAGAGACAATCGGACAGAAGCTCCATACTTCTTTTTATCCGTCAATCCAGAACCAGAGGACATTCAGACAATCAGTGCTGCTACATGAATAATATCAGACAGAACAGCCTGGATTCAGGTCACATCTCCCCATTTTCTCCTTCCTCACAGCCACTTAGAGACAGAGAAGAGCTCCTGGTTCTCCTCTCTGTGAACTGGGCTCAAGACTCACTGATCTGTTAGCTGTGGACTCTGTTCCAGGTCAGAAGCAAGAAGCTTCTATTAACTCTTTCCAGGACCTCAAGCCCTTCAGTATTTCTTTCTTTACTGTATGTCAATCTCCAAACATGTTTTATAAATGTTTTCTAACACACGTGAGTGTGGAATTATCTTTTAATGTAATAAACACAAGTAGTGACACTCTGGTCAGTACACTGTATATTGATTATTAGTAGCCGATGGGCCAATGGCCGTGTCTACAGTAGTGACCAGTTGACCAGTCTGTAGCTCTCAGCAGTGGGACTAAGATCACACAGAAGAAGACCTGTCTGTGTGTGATTCCACACCAGCCCAGGGAATCACCAGCTCTCATATGTCTCTCACAGGTGTCTCACAATCTTATAAATTTTATTGTAACAGTTATACATTTAATTTAAATAATCAGACTACCTATGGAACTAAGAGCAGGCTGGAAATAAAACCAGGATACACATTTTAACCTCCAGGATCAGGTTCCTGATCCTCCTGGCTTCTATACTCTGATGATTCGTTTAAAACATTTAAAAGCACTTATTACAGGGACTTGTGCTCGTTCTCTACTGCTCCACACGGGTACGCCTTGTAACACATTAATCTGCGAAGTAAACTATTTTTTTTCCTGTTTAATGAATTTCATTCCTTGGTTTGTCGCTCTCCTTTTACAACTGTTATGATTCGCTTCTCTTCACAGCCTGGTGTGTTCTTTTTTGGGGGGGATGTTATATAGACTCGCTCTGCTCTGTTAGAAAGAGCGCTGTGATGTCACAGACACCAGCCTGAGCACCTGGATCAGAGAGCAAGACCGCGGGAGGCGCAGGGCGCGCACGGAGGAGAGTTATTGATCACTTATCTATCGAAAACCAATTAATTCAATTGAAAAACCGTAGAATAAACGATTAACTTCACCGATTGGTGAGTACTGGTTCTTTTTCTGTTTTTGATCCTGTTTTAAATATCTAGAAAACAGTCAATAAAGACTGTATCGATCAATTACCACAGTGCGTTTAGTGTAAAAAATGTTCAAACCGAAATTAAACAATGATTATTCTTATTATTATTTAGGTAACTGTATCCTAGAGCTAAAAAAATATATTCCAAGTTGATAAATGTATGTAAGTAACAGTTTACATGTATTTTTTCCCGTGTTTATAAATCATAAGTATGGTTACACGGGGACAGGCGCCACGTCACTGTGTGCGTCTAGGTGTATCGTGTTCATCACAAAGAGCGCTGTAACGTCATGGGTAGCAACAAATACTAATACTAGTGTATTCATATTAATATTAATGAGAGTACAACTGGTTGTTTTAATGCTAGTGTTCATATGAGTATTAATGATGATAGCGCTACTGATAGTTTTAGTTTTAATGTTCATATTCATGTAAATATTATTTATAATTATAGTGTTACTGTTAGAGAATTAACAGTAGTAGTATTAGTTTTAATACTAGTTATTCTAGCATTACTGTTATTCTCTTTGGGGGAATTAAAAGGACTTGTCATGAGTGACCTCGTGGTGCAACGGTAGCGCGTCTGACTACAGATCAGAAGGTTGCGTGTTCAAATCACATTGAGGTCAGCTGGTGTGTTTGCAGGTGCCTGAAAATCTGAAAATTTGAAAATTACACCACATAGCTAATCTGAATGAAATAACAGTGCAGTATAGAACACCCAGATAGGAGCTTATGCAGCAGATCATCTTGAACACGACAAGAGAAAAGGCACACTGCACATCTGTGAAACATCATGTCTGGCTTTAGAGACAGTGACAACAGAGAATGGAAGTTTCAGACTGCTTCTTTGTTACAGGTTCAAGCAAACCTGAAAGTTAGGGAGTGTTTGGTCACTTTTGTATGACAAAGTGTCTGAAGCCTGTAATTATAATTTGCCCTTTTTTAATTGTGGTTGAAATCCACTCCCATGTACCAAGACCTTACAGTATATTCATGTTTACTTAAATGACTAACTATTGGACTATTGGACATTAGTTGGTGTTTTTTTTTTGTAACGATTTGCTATTTCATGCAGGAAAGAAAGGAACCCAGACCCAACGTTTGCTTTCAGGTGCGGTTCATTTACATAACGGACATCTATTTCTGAGGAGCCTGATTTAAATCACACAACCCCGATAGAAGTCGAATCGACAATCTTATAAACCGAAATCAGATGCGTTATCCATTAAACAACTAACCCGTCACGTAAATGAATTGCACCATGGTGAGTTCAGCGCCGCTACTAGTAATACCCCACCCCCATCTAAAATTTCTAAGTGAGAAATGTGTTTTCTACATTTTTATCAGTTTTAAAAAATCATCACTTTTTGATTGATTTAGAATTCCAAGAAAAAAGCGTTTTGTTCCACAACGGCATGAAATGATCACGTCTTTCACTCTACTTCTCTCTTGTAGTAAAGGAGATCTTGCTAGGTGAGCATTTGCTCCGGTAAATTAGGTCACTTTTCATGTTAACTCACTTCTTCTAAACACAACATTTCCTGGTGCATGTTTTCTCCATGAAAAAAGACATTTTCCCTTACATGATTTCTCGTTTTGTTTCATCAAAGAGTACAGAAAAAAGAAAGAAAGGAAAAGTGTCGTAAATGAACTCTGTCGCCCTTGGGAGATGTCAAGCGCATTGGACATGAAAAGTGCCCAATAAAAGCCATTTCTCTTCATTTCTCTTACGGTCAGGGCTCCTGTTCCGTGTAAAGGAGGCAGCTTGCTCAGCCGGCAGACTCAGGGCTTCGAGAACGCAGATGGCTCAGAGTGGTGTGTCCAAGCGGCTATAAAAGAGGAGAATTCTGCCGGCACCGTAGCTGAGTCGGTTTAAGTACCTGTCTCATTAACTGGAGATCCTGGCTCCACATCCGAGCTGTGCCTTTCTTCCTGTCTTTTTGTGCAGAAACTACCATCTTGGACAACCGCATAGGGCTTGATTTAGTTTAAAGCATGAATGCATTTCCTTTCTGCAACAACTTGTTTTTCAAGAAATTCATACAGCTTGTGAAAAATGAAATGTAATTCTTGGCTATCAGAGCAGAAGGAATATTGCCGACTGGCAAGAAAATGCAAGCAATGTTTATTTTTTGACCGGGAAGGTGCGAATGGAGAAAAGCCTTTCGCATCAGTCTCTGTGGCGCAATCAGCGAGCGCGTTCGACTGTTAACTGAAAGATTGGTGTTTCAAGCCCACCCAGGGACGATCTTCTTCTTATTATTGTCAATGTAAACACTGCCTCCGCTAAAGCCGAAACCTTAACCCTCTTTATATTTGCTGAAAATGCGAGTCTTTTGCCCGTGTCCAACAACAACACTTGAGACCGGGGAAGTCCAATAGTGATCAACACCGCAACTCCCCAGACAACCATATTCACCCATGGAAAAGTATCTTTGAAGGGCTGGCGGGAGATATCATTTACAGATGCAGCCATTCAAAATGCACGGGCGATACCGCATTATTTTGTGGTGCCCTTTACGCAGTCTACCGCGAGTTACCGGTAAATACCGCGAGTTACCGTAAATTCCCCTATAATACCGCAAGCAAAATAATAGTATCCGGAATTTCCCCAAGGTGGAGCTAATAAAGCTCAACCTCTCATGTTTGAGTTGTAGCCATTAAAGTCTTTAACGAAGTTATTACTAATAGTATTAATAATGAATGACCTTGGACAAGCTGTAAACTCAAAGTATTACCCTGGTCCTTATTATTGTTTTCATTGACCGTGTTTGTAAAAGTAACATTTCGCAATCACGCATTTGTTTCCAATCCAAAGTACAGTAATTTTTGAAAATCGATTCACCATGCCTTTCACATGCTCATAAAAGAGATTGATTTAGGAACATGAACATATTACCGTATGCTAACTGTACTGTATACAGTATGTATATGTATATTTAATGTCTTAAATGTGCCCGTTTAAGTATTGAATATTTATATGGAATTTTACCACTGAAGGGAAATCTTAGTAGCTGAGCATAAAAATAATAGGAGCATACTGTAACGGGTGTGAAGGGCATAAACGATATTAATTTTGGAACACAAACATACAGTATATGGATGGTCTTGGTACTTTAAAGAAAAAATACACACCAGTATTCCATTTCTCCCTAAACATTTTAAGCATCGAAGTCTTTAACGAGATACCGGAGTCAACAAGCATACTTTTAGAATTTGATTAAAAGGGAATATAATATGGAATCGCGTATCTAAAGAAATTAATAACGATATAATTATATTCATGTACCGCAACACAAGAATAGTACACGCTGTACATTGTTTGTTGATAATGTTTCTGTAGTGCTTTTTCAGCACCCTGCATGTGACCTTGCTGGTGGCGCAGGGGGCTAGGTTCCTAACTCCCATGTCACACGGTCTGTGATCGAACCCCATTGGAACTATGACTGTTTCCTTTAACAAAGATTTCTTTGAAAAAATGAAACGTTTCCCTTGGTCAGAGATTAAATAAAACCTCACTCGCACCAAACAAATTTATATTTCTAAATATCACAACATGATCGAATTTAAGTCTTTTTAATAACAATGAATAGCCACCTATGCGTTACAAAATAAACATTTATATTGATTTGAATCGTGTTTTGATTTAAATCGTAAACGCGTGTTTAAATATATCTGTTTAAAGGCGATATATAAAAGCGCTGATTCTTATGGAATGTGTTCCGCCGGGGATTCAAAAAAAATATTTTTTTTAATCGCGTATCTAATGAAAATAGCAGTATAACTTTGTTCATGCACAAACAGTGGCATGTTACATTATTAATTTGGGTGTCTCCTCTTGCCAGAAAGCTCTAAATTGCATTTTGAGTGCGGTTTTTGACTTTTTCTAAATTGCAACCCATAAATAAAGCTGATACAGTTTAGACTTACTGTATTTTAAACTGTATTACAGCAGCACATTGGACAATTTAAAAGTGGAATCGCAAAGCAAAGTAAATACCCAACACTGATTGTACCCATCTGTCATGCTAATAAAACACCTTGAATTGAATTGAATTGAATTGAGGGGGGGGGGAGGGCGAGCGAGATCACCAGGACGTAAGGCAAATAAGATACACTCCACAGACATTCACAACAGCGATATATCATAAAACGTTTTCACATGTAGTTAAGTTATTACTTGGTTTTCAAAGTGCAATGAAATACAATATTGTTGTTGTTGCTGTTCTTGTTGTTTTTATCCCGTAAAGCGTTTTGAGAAGCCACCTTTAAAGGTGAAATATACTATAAAAGCGCTGATTCTTACGGAATGTGTTCCGCCGGGGATTCAAAATTTTTTTCAGCTAACAAGGCTCGCCAGCTATTGTGAATTGAAACCTGTTTTTCTAGCTTTTAAAGTCGTGCGATGTGTAAGCCACAATTCAAATAGAGAAAAAAGAGCTGACTGACAAGATTTAAGATGTGGCTGTCAATGTTGGATTAAAAAAAACACATTGCCTGAGGTTTGTTGCATTGCTTGAAAAATAACTTTATTTCAAGAGACTGGATAAGTAATTCAAGTGTTTTTTTTAACTTCCTGTAAAAACAACTAATAATTTAACTATATGTGCAAACGTTTTATGATAAGTCGCCGTTGTGAATGTCTGTGGACATGTGCTGGCTGGACAGGAGGCTCTACTGTACACAGAGATGGGCGGGTGGAGGGGACAAGCCTCTTAGTGAGCCGAAAATCTCATCAAGAATCAGTTTCAGCAACAGGGCTGGGCGCATTGTTCCATTCTCCGACCACTCTCGGTGTAAACAAGTCCCTCCTGGTCTCTGCTTGAAATGCACTTTCCTGCGTTTGCTTTGGTGTAACTGGCTTCCCCTGCATGGGCGAATTTGAAGAAGATCCTTAGTAAGTCATTGAAGAAAACCGAGAAGAGGTCGGAGTGGCCTCTGTCGTTCATCAACCATCCAGGCAGGCAGTACTCCTCCTATTCTGCCAGGACCCGGAATCGAACCGGGGTTGTTGCGGCCACAACACAAAATACTGACCACTATACGATCACAGCGAGTTACTGAGACAGACGCAGAGGGGTGGGAAGGATGTACTCTCTTCGTGTGACACTAGTCGGAAAAGTCCTGACGTTTTATTTCAACTGAGCCCTAGTATACATCGACCCTTCGACACTCTGAGTGCCAACTCTCTTGTGTGTTTTCTCCACCAAGCAGCTGGAGTGCAATGGCCGAGCCTCACCCTGGGTGAACCTCCTTCTTGATCAAGGTATCTCCCCTGCCAGGTAAGTATGAGTTGTACAAGCCCCTGCAAGCGGCCCGCACCCAAAGCACAAAGCGCGCAGCCTAGGCCAGCACCTTGTCCCGCACGCCGCCGCCTCCGTCTCTTACCCGCTCTCCAGAACCTGCTGCCTTCTGTGCTCTCTCGGCACCGCTGCAGCGCACACAACTCCCGTCTCGTCTCGTCTCGTCTCGGGGGCCGGCTTCAAAGACAATACAGCAAACACAGCGGGGCGGGGGAAGAAGAGGACACGACACATGCAGGTACATTCAGCTCCGGTGGGAACGAGTCATTTGTCGGTCTTTTCAAGTGCTGGGAGCCGAGTAATCCTTCGCTTGTATCGTTTCTCCCCGGTGACTAGATCTCACCCTGCGACTCTTGACTCGGCTCACCCACGGCAGCCCAGCAGGTGTGAGCCTAGCCGGCACCTGGATGGGAGATTCCCCCCGGAAAAGCTCAGGTTGCTGCTGCTTCTCCAAGAGGTGTGACTGGGACCAGTAGGGAGCTCACTGTGGCTTTCTTATGCCCCAGCATCCTGATGGCGACACTCTGCTGCACAAACAGGCGCCGTCCTTCGGGGAAGGCGTAAAACCGAGGTCCCAACCCTCCTTGGCCATGAAGAAATCCCAGGGCGTCTCTCAAAAAGAGACGCCGGGGGTGTCACTCTGGTGTTAGTGTTCCCCTTTACCAATCAGTCGGAGTCTCCTCCTAATCCCCGTCTCATATGTAACAATCAATGACAAGGCCCCCCTTTCCCGCGATATTGTACTTGTCTCCTGGCCGCTGGCTGGCGCCGTGAGATTTAGTACTCGCGCAAGAGACCGGGGGCAGAGCGCGAACGCGGTCCCCCGCCCCCCACAAAGTGTGCGCTCCAGGTTCCCTCTCGGGGCTCTGCAACACAGCGGAAAGGCAGCGAGAAGGAGCCTCTTGCTCTGACGCCGCAAGGCCACAAGAGGGCGGAGGCGCCGCGCGCCCGGCCGACGTGTTGGACTGGTGTGCTTTATGTGCTGAAATAAACACGCGACAGCCCAGAAAGGTTTTCAGAGTGCTGTGCACTGGAGGTTTTTGTCTTGTGAAGACTTGCCTTGTGCTCCTCCATGCAGTTTGTTTGTTCTCCTCCAGTGCGGGACAAGCCAACACAAGGGAGCACATTCGCCAACATCCAGGTACGCAATGCGATTTGGAAAGAAGCTCCTTTCCAAAGAGTTGCACACGAACGATCCTTCAGTCCCGCTCAGGGGGCACGGAGCCCCAGCCACACACAGCTTCAAGTAGCGAGTCAGGCACCTCTGCTTTCACTTGTGGCCTCACCACCCTGAACGCGCCTGATTTGGTCTGGTTTTGGAAGCTAAGCAGGGTTGGGCCTGAATAGTACTTGGATGGGAGACTTCCTGGGAATACCAGGTGCTGCAAGCTTTTGCTCTCTCGGCCAGCAGGGGTCGCCGTTGGTGCCGTAGGATTTGGGAAGAAAACCTGGAGGATGGAAAGGTGATCTATAGCCTCATCTCTAGAGATGTTTTGTTGCTATGGCATGTGTGTGACCCATATAAAAAAAAAACCCGTTTGTAAAACGAATATCGAAGCTGCCTCTAAATCTGCAAATAAAGATGAGTCGATAAACCACTTGTTTTTCGTATAACTATACATATATTCATTTATTACTGATTTCATTCATTGAGCACGGATACAATAGAGGTACAGCCATTCACTGTTTGACATGTCTGCACTGGTACAGAACCGAGCAATCAGAAAACGGGTGAAACTGTCTTGAGAATTAGTATACAGTACCGAGGCTCCCATGACCAAATAAATTGGCCTTAATAATGCAGACTACAGCAGGAGTAGTGTAACCAGCTTGAAATGTTTCTCCGGACCTCTAACTAAAAGAAACCGGGAACCAGCAGTGGCATCGACTCCTTTCGAACTGGGATCCTATCGCAGCTCGTGGTGTCGTAACTCTTCCGTATCTGATATTGGACCAAGCACATCAGGGGAGAGCCCTAACGCAGTCCCCCACTACCAGAAATTATGCAGTCGAGATTCCCACATTTGGGGAATTCGCAGGGGTCAGCACAGCCGGAGTGCAATGGCTGAGACTCGCTCTGGGTGAACCTCCTTCTTGATCAAGGTATCTCCCCTGCCAGGTAAGTATGTGATGTACAAGCCCCTGCAAGCGGCCCACACCCTCAGCACTAATCGCGCAGCCTAGGCTAGCTCCTCGCCTGGCTGGCTCCGTGAGATTTAGTACTCGGGCAAGAGACTGGGGGCAGAGCGCGAAGGCAGCCCCCCGCCCCCCTCTAAATGTGCGCTCCTGGTTCCCTCTCAGGGCTCTGCAACATAGCGTCCCGGCGCTTCCTCCTCGCCGCCCGGAGGCGATGTGCGTCTGGCCGATTTGTTCAATTGGTGCTGTTTCTGTTTTGAAATAAAACGCGCCAGCCAAGAATTGTTTTCAGAGTGCTGTGCACTGGAGGTTTTTGTCTTGTGAAGACTTGCCTTGTGCTCCTCCAGTGCGGGACAAGCCAACACAAGGGAGCACGTTCGTGAACATCCAGGCACGCATTGATTTCGAAAGAAGCTCCTTTCCAAAGAATTGCAAATAAACGATCCTCCAGTTCTGCTCAGGGGACACGGAGCCCCCGCCACACAATGCAACGGGAGTATAAATGATGTCTCCCGCCAGCCATTCGACAATCATTTTTCATGGGTGAATATGGTTTTCTGGGGGGTTGCAATGTTCGTCATTATTGGACATTCCTGGTGATTCTGACACGTGTTAAACACTCGCATTTCCTGCAATTATAAAAAGGGTTAAGTTTCGGTTTCGCTGACAAATCGAATCAACCTTCACGGAGAGAAGAAAGGAAACACAATGTTTCGGCTGTGGAGCTTAGTACCGATAACACTGCTGATCATGATGGAGTAGAAACAAGTGATGTATTGGCAGCTTTATCTGGGGCGAGAAGTCCTGGAACAACTACAAAAATGTTAGGATGCAGAGGAAGAAATATTTTTCCACCTCACCTCACCCAATCCTGCTGCATTAACGAAGCTGAAGTTGGCTTCTTATTCGCGTTTT
Source organism: Lepisosteus platostomus (assembly GCF_059453375.1). Taxonomy (NCBI): domain Eukaryota; kingdom Metazoa; phylum Chordata; class Actinopteri; order Semionotiformes; family Lepisosteidae; genus Lepisosteus; species Lepisosteus platostomus. The sequence goes on from NC_142615.1 coordinate 52,811,371, forward strand.
TCGTTCCACCTTATTAGGTGCTGTGATGTTATGCCGCCTTTCGCCTGTAGATGGCTCTCTATAGTTATTTTTAAAAATACTAATCCGAGTGGATGACTGGACATAGCCTCAGTAAAGGGGAATATGTACATAATGATTATCCAAATTGCATTTTTGTATGAAACACATTTAAGAAAATCGAAAACCAATTTTCAAAACTCACAATAACACAAACTGGCATGTTAGACGACAAGTAAATAAGACAAAAGCAAACCATTCATTCACTGGCATTTTCTGCATATTTACCACGACCTTGCCTTCTGATTGTTAAAAGTCCCAAAATCTTGCATTTTGCAAGAAATGTTAATATAGCAGTCTACAATGGGACATTTAGAACATGGCATGTGAGAATATGGTTAACCGAAGATGAGCAAAGGGTGATGGCACTTTCTGCTTATTGCTATGACCCTCCCTCCTGATTATAAAATAGTCTCACAATTCTGCCACTGAGGTAATGTGACAAATTATGAAAATCATTAAGTATAAGAAAATGTACTGTACCATTTTTTAAATATGACCTTCTGAACATGTAAGGATTAACAGTTAACAAAATAGCACCCCTTCTGCTGATTTACTTTTTCCCTCCTTCCTTGTCACCAGAACATCTTAATATTCCGACACTAAGGTAGGAGAGACAAAATCACTTATCATGTACATTTGTAATTACGACACGTCACTGTTGCATTTCTGCGTTGTGACATGTAATACCCACAGTGGAAATTCATAGTTGTGATTATAGGAATGTTATATATCAGGTGGGTAGCTGCGTCAGCATGCGTAGGCTGCAAAGGAACAAGTAAAGGATTATTCCATGTTGAAAAGAGAAGAAAGGAAACACACTGTTTCGGCTGTGGAGCCTTCTTCAGGTGTGAGAAAGACAGGGCAGTATGCAAAGATTATTATCCTTTTATCTTTGCTGATTGCAGTTTATCTTTGATGACAGAATCAAAGACGTTAAGGAATTTTTACACCTAATAAACAGACACTTTTTTTGAACACCCTTATTTACTGTTAACAAAAGAGCTGACACGTATTATGTGTGAAAAAAAGCTGCTAAACAGCTCGACCTGCTGCCCCCTCTGAAAGACACAGTCACTCATAGAATTATTGAAATGGCGGATGGTTTCAAAAGTACACTGGTAGAGCGCGTTAAGATGAGCAGATGCTTTTCATTGCAATTAGGTGAGTCTGTAATCGATTTGGCCAATTCACTCGTTTATGTTAGATATGAGTTTGAGGGTATGTCTCATGAGGACTTTCTGTTCTGTAAACCGCTACCATCAGGAACAGGAAAGCAAGAGCAATGAAAAGCTGCACAGCGCTGTGAAAGAAAATACAGAGAAGTGAAAGGCAGTCCTTTCTCTAAGGAGGTAGAAGAAGAGCGATTCCCCGTCGGGGAATCAAACCCCGGTCTCCCACATGACAGGCAGGGATACTCACCACTATACTAACAAGGAAGACATCGCCCTCTCTGACCCCAGGCATCGTGTCTTGACCCACCGTGCTGGAAGCCGACGCGTACTGTGATTCCTTTACAGAGCAGAAATGACAACCGAGGAGCCGAGAGATCATTTCAGCATTTCGCGTCTGAACGGAAAACACAAACGACCAACTCGGAATGACTTGCTTTTGACACTTTTCAAAGCGTTCTTTGTGCACAACGACTGCGCTGCCTAGCAGATACAAATGGGTTGTACAACTTCGATCTAGCAAATGCAAGAGGGCTAAGCCCCCTTTCTTTTAGCCCAGGTTCGATCTGTCTCCCAGAATCACCAGGGCGCACGCACACACACACCCGTGCCGTTGAAGTGCTCTGCTTCATTTCTAAGGGCAACTCAACATTCACTCCTACCCCGTGAAAAGAAAAAAAACAGCGTCCGCAGCAACAACAGCTCAGGTCTCTGCACAGGAGATAAGCTGCTCCCATCTCCTCTGCTCTGCGGCTCCTGCGGAGTGGAGTCCTGCCTGGAGCCGTGTTTGCAGGCGGCGGCTCCCCGCGCCTTGTCTGTGCGTCGTGTCCAAGAGCTCCTGGGAGGAAGAGAGAGCCCTCCCACTCGGGGGCTTTTCCACGGTCTGTGTGAGGAGGGGCGGGTGTGTCCAGTAGCTTATCTCGTTCTGTTGTCTCGCGATGTCTATTCACTATACTACATCCCTTCCTTTGTTATTTTTAAAGTCTATAACTTTATCATACAATTGTAACAATTTTATATCAACACACAGTAAACGGTTATTAACTATTACAACAAAATGTATATAAACCCTTTCATTTCTATTCAATACATTCATCTTTTTTACAACAATTTCTATACGTACCAACTCAAATTTTAGTTCAATTTCTACTTAAGTCACTTCTAAATATCACCTCATTTCTAGCAGTCTAAGCAACATCTACATAGATAACACAAACAAAATAGGGCAATTTAACATTTGGAGAGCTATGCAAGTCCTGTATTTTTAAATGTCTCTGTAATGAGCCAGTTTCCTGATAACCCTGCCACTAATGGTTGTTACTTTACTACTGGGTAAAGTTACTGGCTTTCCTACGGATGTACTCTCCACTGTCTGAGGACTCGGCACTTCCTGCACGTCAGAAAGTCCTGTATTCTCAGCATTTTGTGTTTCTGCAGATTCAAAATCAAGATCCAATGGAGGAGTGTTCAAAGATGTTTTACATTTCTCATTATTTTTGAGCCATCTTCCACATTCACTAACTCAAAGGAGTTACAAGAGGTGTTTCTCAATAACACATAGCGAGTGTCTTTGAGTGTCTTAAAGCTTTTTTCAGGTATCTTTGAAATCTTTCAATTTTGCCATTACATCTCGGATAGTAAGGTGATGCACGGATGTGTTTAATTCCACGATTAATTCCACAAGTTTAATTCCACAATAGTCAGAAATGATTCAAACAACTGTCCTATGAATTGCCTGCCATTATCTGTTACTACCTCTAGTGGATAACCAAATCGTGCAAAGATGTTCATCAGCTCTCTAATAACTGTGGCTGAAGATATGTCTGATACAACAACCGCCTCAGGTTTAGAAGTATAATAGTCTATGACAGTCAATATGTATTCATTCTGAATGGGACCTACCAGGGCAATGCCCAATTTTGTCCAAGGCCTTGGTGGTAATTCAAGTGGTTGGAGAGGTTGATCCTCCTGCAATGGCTGATTCAACACACAAGTGGAACAATTCCTGATTAGTCTTTCAACATCACTGTTCATGTTGGGCCAGTAAAAGTTGCTTCTCAGGTACTGTTTTGTACGAGCTACACTGTGATGAGTCTCATGTGCTATTTTCAGTGCTTGTCTGATTTTTGTTTTCGGTAACACAATCCTCTGTCTTCTTAAAAGCAGTCCATCATATGTAGATAACTCCAACCTACACCTGTGGTATGGCTGCAGTTCGTCTGGAATTGGATTAGGCCATTGTCCTTTTTCCACTATGGACATCAACAATTTCAATGTGTCATCTTCGTTTGTTGCTTGTTTAAGTTCCTCAAGTGTCAGTGCATGCAGTTCATAAGTGCTGATTGAAAGCACTCTATCAACATAGGTGTCTTCATAACCAGTGTCTTCTGTGTCTGGTAAAGGAAGACGTGACAATGAGTCTGCGATATTGGTTTTCCCTACTATGTGTTCAATTTTGTAATCATAAGGCCATAATCTCAATCCAAGTCTTTGTATCCTGGGTGGTAACAATGTTGCCTTTTTGGGATTGAACATATAAATGAGGGGTTTATGATCCATTTGAAGTGTGAACTTGCCTCCCCATAAATATGTCCTAAAATGTTCCACTGCCCAAACACAACCCAAGGCTTCACGCTCTATTTGTGAGTAATGCCTTTCTGTTGGGGTAAGTGAGCGACTTGCATATGCCACTGGTTTGTTCTGTCTATTTTCTTGTCTTTGTAGCAATACTGCTCCAAGTCCTAAAGGATTCGCGTCACTGATCACTACTGGTGGTGCATCTAGTTTGGAGTATGCCAGACATGGTTCAGTTACAAGTGCTCTTTTCAACTCGGCAATGGCTTTCTCAGTTTCCGATGTCCATTCCCACTTCTGTCTTTTCCTCGTTAGTTTTCTAAGAGGTTCTGATATGTCTGCATAATTAGGAATAAATTTCATCAAAAATCCACAAGTTCCTAAGAATGAGCGCAAAAGTGCAACATTCTCAGGTCTCGGCGCACTGCAAACATGCATAGTTGAATCAAGAGCACTTAAAAGATGCAAAAAGTTTCAAATAAAACAGAATTGAAAGACAGTCGAGTAAGGAGGTAGAAAAAAAGCACTTCCCCGTCTGGGAATTAACCACCGTCGCACGTGTGACTGGATACAAAAATAATAGATTAATTTGTGCCCAGTCTCTTGAAGCTTCAATGCGATTATTTTTCCTTCCTTATTTCTTCATTCCCATGCATTTACTCTATAGTAGAGGAAACGCGAAAGTGGGAAACTGCAGGCATTCGTCGTGAGTGGTGGATTGTGATCAGTGAGCATCTGGACAAGTCTGTTCCATTACCTTTTCCATTGGGGATGTAGCACAGCGGTAGAGTGCATGCTTTGCATGGATGAGGTCCCTGGTTCAATCCCTGGCATCTCCAGGTGCTTTATATTCACATCGCAATCTTCTGTTGAGTGAGAACTCTTTGCTCGTGTTCAGAGAGAGCCAGGTTTACACAATTAAATGCAGGCACACTCGACGTGCTGCAGAGTTGCGCTGCTGTTTTAAATGTACCTCATTTAGTTCTGTTAAATCTTAAATTATTTGAACTAATAATTTAGTTCAAATTCAGGAAATCCAGAGATTGCTTCACACTTGTGGCTGTTGCAGAAAACACCTGTTGAAACTCACCCGGGATTTCCTGAGAGATCATTCAGCGAGCGAATCCTCCTTCTGAACTCCGCACTAAACTGAAAGCTTCACGAATTCCTCACTGCGTGTCCTGTACTGTTACAAGTGCTTTCGTGTAGATGTGAAACACTCCATAAACACACTTTGAACTTTTTCCATTTGTTAAGGAAAATGCAAAAGAGCATGACAAGTATTGATCGTATAAAATATCCATGGCACAACTCGAGAAAGTACTGAAGGACTACACATCGACTTTTGATGATTACAAGAGATTCAAGAAACACAATCGTCCGCAGCTGGGTTTGGATCCTGAACTCTAGAGTTAAAAGAACATAAGCAAAGGATATGACCAATAAACTCTCTGAATTGCCTTATAGTTTATGAAATAAAACAATTTCTTAATAAATTCTAACTGTTGATAGACGATTTATTGAATTTTAACAAAATCACAATTACAAACTTTTTCGGTTAAACTTTTATTCACATACTCTAACATAAATAAACGTTAGTGTCTTCCGGTGTGTGAGCCAATTTCTCCAACAAATATTTGTTAGTCTGTCGGGCTGTGCAAGGTGTTAAGAAATAGAATTTCGAAAAGACAGGCTCCCTAAGCTTAACATCAAGGCTGTTTTCTCTACAGAAATGCTCTTTAAATTTCAGCACTGTTGCAACTCCCTTTATAAAGGGTGTGCACACGTATACAACCAAGTCATTGAAATATTTTTTTAATTATTGTTCCAAAAAACGTTCCATTTGTTTTCTTTTTAATGTTGTTGATTAAAAGATTTTATTAAATGAGAAAAAAATCTGAATGTGAAAAAAGGTTAAATGCTATTGAAAAAAATCAGTAATGTGAGGAAAGATGGATTTTAGGAGCCCCTTACCTCCCCATGTCATGCTGTATTTCTCACTCATTCTACTGGGCGTGGTGCCGTCGCTTCATGATAAAGTCTGTCAGTGGTCATTCCAGATGGGTCAGGTATGACTGCTCTTCGGAACAAGAGACAGGTGACTTGCGAGGATCCCGACAGTGTTGACCTTCTTTCAGAGCCTGGATAGCTCAGTTGGTAGAACATCAGACTTTTAATCTGAGGGCCCAGGGTTCAAGTCCCTGTTTGGACAGTTGTGCTGTTCTTAAGTCTATTGTGAATGTCATTCTAAATAGTCTTTTATCTTTCACTCTTCTAGCTGTACTGTGGTTATTTTAAATGTCCATTACTTGTATTTACAGTAGTGTATTTAGCGTTTCATTTCACAAACCGAAAATGTTCAAGTAGATCTTGTCACTCTACTCACGTAATCATCTAAATTAAATCACAGTAGAGTACAGAACACGCAGTGAGGAGCTCACACAGTGAGTACTCTTGAATACGACAAGAGGAAAGGCACACTGCACATCTGCAGAACATCACGTCCGAGTTTACAGTGACAGCAGAGGTTGGAAGCGACGTAGTTTTTTAATACTCGCTCGCTGAACGATCTCTCAAGAAACCTCGGTGGAGATTTAACGGGTGTCTAATAATCACGTTCAAAAAGATGACGATAAGTTTTTTTTTTTTAACTAGGTAGCCTTAATGGCAACACGGTGTGAGTAGATCTTAAAGCAGCTGCAGAGTACCCGTAATGGCAACACAGTGCTTTGAGTTCGGCTTTTCTTATTTCTTCTGCAGAACCAGTGGAATCGGAATATACTGATCCGCATAAGAAGCGCTTTCGGTTTCTGATCATTTTTATTGAGCGCTGCTCTAAGTACCACAGGCAAGATGACTGGTGGTCTAAGGCGTTGCGTTCAGGTCGCAGTTAACCCTGGAGACGTTTGTTAAAATCTCACTTCTAATAAAGAGGTCTTTCTCGTTAGAGTAGAAACGATAGAAGCCTTAAGCGGGAAACAAATCACAACATCTCGCATTTCACGTGTTTAATGTTAACTGTCTCAGTGGTTGCCTCGGTGATTGATGGCTCTTCTCCCTCGCAAGGTGACGGCAAACTTCTTCAGAGAGGGAGTCTCCCACGCACGGCTTTTCTTTATCAAGAGCTGAGACAACAGAAACAGACTTCCAACTGACATGAATTACTTCTTGAGCGTTTATGACTGTCTTTAAAAGCTGAGAGCAGGTGAAAAAGTCTTTGGAAATGAGGCAATGACTGCTGACAGTAAACAGAGCTGACGCTCAGCAGCAGACAAGCGCTCCTCGTTAGTACAGTGCTGAGTACCCCCTCTTGTTGCGCTGGAGACTGGGGTACGTTTCTGTGACAGGGCGCTGGTTTAATTTTTTAACAACCTGAGTTCACTTAAAAAAGTATGTACTGTGTACTACGTTTCGGACTAGATAGTGCGGTAGAATATGGAGATCATCTCCAGCTTTGAGCTCAACTGCAACAAGAAGTCATGCTAAATGTAGTATAGTGAGTAGACATCGCCAGACAACAGAACGAGAGAGTAGAAGGCGGGAATATATGGTGTAAGGGCGTGATCTGTGTAGTTAATAAAATAGTTAAAATAATATAAAAACGTCTCTAAATTTAGATACACAACATTTATGGCGACGAGAGATGAGTGCTTGACGGACTCAAAGCGAGCAGAACACTGCAGATTTTAGTATCGGGGCTCCCGTGCAGCGGATTTTCGCCAACCTCCCTGGAGAAAAAGGTACACATTAACAGACTGTAGCTGCCTTAGACGCTTACTTTACACCGCGGAGAAAAGTGGTTTTGGAACGGCATAAATTTAGGCAGAGAACTTAGTCTCAGGACGAATCTGTTGATGCTTTTGTGACTGCACTAAGAGAACTGGCTAAATCTTGTGACTTTGGAGTATTGGAAACTGACATGTTAAGAGATCAACTTGTGGAAAAATGTGCACCTAAGAGACTATAAATTGCTGCAGGAGGAAGGGCTGACTTTAGAAAGAGCTCTTACAGTCGCTAGAATTCATGAAGCAGCTCAAGCAGAATCAAGAATGCTTTCTGACCACAGTGACAAAGTGACACTGAACGGGGCGCTCGCTCAAAATTTACAAACAAAAGCCGAGCAGCAGGACGCAGTCATGCTAGAGAAATAGAAGAACAGGGGACGGCTGGCATTACATGTTACAGGTGCGGACTAACAACGCACAAAGCAGATGAATGCGGAGCGTGAACAGCAAAATGTCTACATTGCAAGAAAACAGGACATTGTGCACAAGTCTGCAGAACATCACGTCCGAGTTTAAGGACAAGTATCCCTTTTATTGTTGTTGCTGCCTCCAGTTTACATTTGGCGATGTAAACCAGATTCAGAAAAAAATAATTTGAACAACCTTATTCCCATGCTTCCTCGAAGGCGCGGTGGCCAAGTGGTAAGGCGTCGGTCTTGTAAACCGAAGAGCGTGGGTTCAAGCCCCACCCGTGCCTGTTTCATTTGTCACCGCTTTCCTTCAGTTTCAAAGTCTTAAAAAAACTCGCAATGTAGGGATCTCAATAGTAAGAGAACATAACTGTCGCCAGTGATTAGTGTTCCTGCATATCCTGCCTTGTTTTTTAGTCGACAAAGCTTATCTCTCTTCACACCCATCTTCCGAATGATCGCCTCAGCATTGGGAAGGAACGTGCGCTTGGTACAGCCCCCGACTCCACGGTCTGATCACAAATAGATCGGGTGAGCTGTCAGTCCAGGTTGGAAGTTACGTTCGTAAGCACTTAAAATCTGATTTAGGAACGAGAAGACCATGCTTTTTTATACGAGTAAACGATAAAATAATATACTGCCTGCAAGACTATGTCAAGTTCAAGTCCAAGTTTATTGTCATTATACTCATACACAGGTATATGGTATAACGAAATGCTATTTAGCTAGCTCTCGGACATAAGTAGTACAAAGAAAAAAACACAGCAACAATACAATTATATAACAGAAGAAAGACAACAGCCGATGTGCATAAAACAACAACAGGCAGTATGCAAAACAACAAAAAGGTAACAGGTTATGTGCAAAAACATGCATCAAAAGAATGAAATAAAGGGATAGAAATGATGGGGAGTGAGCTTTTGACATGTATGGGAGAGGTAGATTTTCAATGTGTGTTTGGGTTTTTGGTAAGAAAGAAGGCACTGTGAGTTTCAGATCATAGGTGAGAGGTGAGGAGAGAGTGAGAGAGGCTGGGAGTTTAATAGTTTGATAGTGCGGGGGTAAAAACTGTTTCTGAGTCTGGTAGTCCGGACCCGAATGCTCCGCTACCGTTTTCCATGTCATGCTAAACGCCACAAATTGTGTTCGTCCAGTCGTATCAATCGTCCTAAAATTACGGAAAATCGGATGCGACTGGTGCAATCAGCACACATTTTTTCAGGATAGTCGAGCGGTTTAAAACAGCAAATTCACAGCTTCGTGTCTTTTAAGCTTTGTGTTTCACTCTCCAAACAGAGGCACGGGTTCAAATCCCACTTCCGACAGTCAGGCGTTTTACCCTGTCTTTTTTTACCTGCCTTTACACTGTTTCAGTCTTATTGTGCTCACTGACAATCACAGTACGAGGAAAACGGAGAAACTGCTTAGCAAAAACAGGGACAGAAAAAAGCTTCGTAAACACGTGAATGTGGTTAGCAGCAGTAAGGTATGCATTCAAACGTTTAAGGCAGATTTATAACAGCAGCAGAAGAAAGGTGCAGCCTTTGTGAGAATTCGCAGGTTTTTATGCTGCTTGGACTTCTTTCAAGCCTATGAAGTGACCCCCGTTTTATTTTCATTTTCAAACTTCAGAACCGAATAACAAAAAGGTTTCATGTGTGACAGCATTCCGTTGCAAATACCGGTTCCACGATGTATTCAGCGACGGGAATTAAATATTTTAGTGCTGGCTCAAATGCGAGGAATTTCAGAAAAACCCGGAAAAGCAACGCTTGCAGTAAATGACAAATTTAAAGCGTGTAGTCAGCATGAACAGAACAATGCAATGCTCTGTAAAAACGATCTGGAGCCGCAATTACTCTTTTATCTCGGGCAGTTCATTCCGATACGATGTTTCCGCAGAATAAATGAAATCCCAACTCCAAACATGTTGTTGCCATTATTGTTACTCCTGCTGCTGTAGTTTTAAGTTTTAATCAGTGGGTATGTAATGTTGTAAAGGGGCTGGACTACTTTGTTCAGTCCAAATTCCATTATGTGAATTTATGCTTTTTTAATATAAGCATTAACAATACAATGCGTGCTCAAAAACCGTTACTTATTAGCTTAAGAAGCGGCAGTGTTTTGACAAAGTGTGGTATTCGAACAGAAAATGCTGAAGTGTTTAATACTTGCTTGTGAGCAGATCTCCCTCGATTTAGACAAACTCTTGTTCGGCCGATGATTTCATATCAAAATCTGAATCAAGTGGAAAGAAAGCTGAATTACGCTGGGTACTGGGTATCACTGTTACGCCATCAGGTCATGCTAGGAGGATTGGGGGATCAAATTGACACAGAGGGACCCAATGTGGGGGCTGAACCCACAGTTCTGAGATTAAGAGATTCTTGCTCTATGGACTGCGCCTATATAACTCTTGTGCTACAGCAGTAATGTTTCTGGGTGTGGATGAACATGACATAATAGGTTGACAGCAGGAACACGTGGCCCACAGGCAGTGACAGTATCGCTATCACATTTGGCTGCAGTATATTGTGTTGAGAGCAGCAATAACGTTCCTGCAGAGATGGGAGTGCCTTTAATACAGCTTTTTTAATCGGACAGAGTAACAGGAACTGACCTAAAGTTTCGGCTGTGGATCCATCTCCACATGGGGGAAAGAGACAGTAAAATTGCGATGAAGAAACAGAAAGATTTGTGCTCGCTGCAAAGTAGGAAAGAGGTGGTCAGACACATAAAACAGCTTGGTGATAATTTGCAGCGACAGTTTTATGTTATTTAGTACACGATTTCTCTTCATGTTCCTTAAGATGTGTAATTTGTATGTTGGTTGTATGAGAACATGTTCTTCTAAAGTCCTGTCAATTGACAGAGGAGAGCTAGCTGGTGCAGTCGAACAAATCCGTGTCATATTTTTAAAATAGTTTAGCTAATGAGCAACGAGAGTATAAATGAATTCTCCCACCCTCCATTCGAAGATAAAACTCCATGTGCGAGTCTAAATTTCCTTGAAGCTACTGATGTTCGTCATTATTGGACATTCCCGGTGATATTGATTAAGGAGCTCAATTTTTACTTGTTGTAGTTCAACATGTGCAAAACATTCGTATCCCCTGCAAATATCGGCAAGGTCAGTGATATTCTCAACAATTTGTGCCATTGCAATTCGTGCAATTCATGCCATACTTTTTCGAAATGTATTCTGACATGCCAGGATCATATTTAAAAAACTGGTGCCTTAAAATTTCTTGGACTTCAGGATTTTGATAGTCTGTTACATTGTCTTTCACACGTCGGTGTCAGAACTGTGAGACATTTTCATAATCGGGGGGAAGGCCGTAGCAATAAGCAGAAAGTGCATTCACCTTTTCTCAGTGTAAATCCGTGTTGTGGTGAGTTTTTAAAATTGGTTTGCGATTTTCTGAAATATATTCCATACAAAAATATAATTTGGACAGTCGCTATTTATTTGGATATTCCCTTTCAGTGAAGATGTCTGCAGTATTCCAGCCGGATTAGTACTGATCGAAGAGAGCCATCTACAGGCGAAAGGCGACATAACATCACAGCAGCACCATTTAAGGTGGAACGAAAAACACGCATAAGAAGCTGGCGAATAAGAAGCCAACTTAAGCCTCGTAGCAGACCCTGGGAGGCACGCTCAAAATAATCATCTTTCCCAGTACTTCAGAGTCATATTTAGATCGCTTTACTGCAATTTTATTTGACTGATGGGAGATGTGAAGCCATCGAACCTGTACTGCGCTTTCACATTGAAATTGAAGCCATTTCTCATGCTTTCTCTCAGTGTCCGGGCTGCAATTGCGTGTAAAGAAGGCGACTTGAAAATGAAACGTGTAATCACTTTACAGAGGGTCTTCACGACGGGGTGCGTCAGCTAGTTCTCCATTATTGTCAGTTTACTGGACTTCTGAAGAAACCTATCTACAATGAAGATACAAACTGCACGGTTTAAGGCACATGAAGATAAATCTGTTTGCTGATTGACTCAAAACATGTCGATACAAATAATCTGCCAGGCTGATTTACTTGTCCGACCACCTCCCTCCGTCCCCCTTTGCTGTTAGCACAATTCTTTCAGTTTCTTTTCTTGTATTTTCCTTGCTATTTTATTGTTCCTTTTCCCCAGGTGGAGATGGATCCACAACCGAAACCGTTTTCACCCTGTGTTTCTGCACCGTCAGTCTGTATGAAGAACAGAAGTTGCACAGCTCCAGTGGCGCAATCGGTCAGCGCGCGGTACTTATACAGCAGTGCACAGCAGAGTCATGCCGAGGTTGTGAGTTCAAGCCTCACCTGGAGCAGTGTCTTTCTCTAATGAGCGCAACTGTCGAGTTTAGATACTCTTAGATATTTGATGGAGATAAATTAACATCAAACGAACAAGTAACGATTTATTTCGAGTCACAATCAAAGAAGGCTCCACAGCTGAAACGTTGTGTTTACCTCTATTTTCAGCATGGAATAAACCTATACTTTTCCATTTGCAGCCCACACATGCTGTGATGCAGCTCCCTACTTAAATTACTATCAGCTGTATACCTCCAGTTGACCTGTACACAAATATATGAGAGGGGTCTACTGAGACGAGAGGAGCACTGAAGACTTGATAAAGCTCTCGCATTAGATTATGTGTTTATGTTGTTCCCCAGATTTGTTTTAATGTTCTTTTTCTTTTGAAGTTGTTGTGTTTGGTTGTTTTTTTATAGTTGCTAGACAACTACAGGGATTTACCTAGGTTCCCGTAAGACTTCTCGTTTTGTGTTTGTTGTGTTTTCGGGTTACAACAATTTTTTTTTTCTATTGATAGGACCCCACGCATTACTGTGGGACTAGTTAACTTTAGTTCATACATTGTACCTGAAATTACCACATAAACTACTACTGTACTCTGTTTTCCTTTTTTTTTTTAAAAAAGGCAAACCTAATGTTCGTTTCTCCTTGCTTCTGATTGGTAGCTACAACGGGTCAGTTGCAACAAACTGGCTGCTGAAATTTGTCAGCAGCTCTGTAGCAAACCTGTTTTCAATTGCAACAAACCTAAAATAACAACTGCTCCCCATTAGATGTTACTAAAGTAGGAGACTAAGCAGACGAAGTGGAACAATAGATTACATTGGAACTGTCCTGAATGTAGTGGAAATAATATCGTCATTAAGTAATGAACAATTGCTTTCCAGACACTACAATTATTCACAAGGAATTTTATCAATACATATTTTATTAATAAAAGTGTAATATCTTAATAATGAAGTTTAATGTTATCTATATTAGTAGCTGTATTACAGGTAATGCATGCACAGACTTTATTATACTATAATGAATTTTCAGGTATCCCGGGGAGAGAACTGAAATGAAGGAAATACATATTTAAAAGGGGTGTAAGTCTTAAATGTGTTCGTTCACATAGGGGTGTTAATTGAATAGATTTGTTGTAATATTATTTGACTCTACACTTCTGTTTCTCAGGAGACAGCATTAATATTGGGGATTTGCGGATACAGAAAATAAGTTGTACTATACAGGCAAATGTATGGTTACCTTAATGAAAAAAACTCTTATCATTAACCTTTTCAACATTATTATTTAAGACAGTCTTTCAGAACAGTATTCTCGTATTAGTGGCTATAGTCTAATGATAACGGTGGTGAAACAGGTGAAATGTGCGGAAAGAATTGGAGATGGAACAGGAGACTCATCCAATCGATAGAAAGCTTGGGTAGGACTGCACAAACACGATGCCAGTACTTAGTAGCGTCATTTAAAAAAATACGTGGTTTAACAATATCAACTGCTCTTCTGTGAGCTCAGCTCCACTACTAGTAATACATTGCCCAAATTTTCAAATTAGATACATGTGTTTTCTACATGTATATAATTGGTACTTTTTTTGTTTTAACTGATTTAAAATATAATCTTTATAAAACAGACAAAGGGTTTATGTGTCGCGCATGAAATTCACACACAAGTAAGGAAAGATATCGCGCTTAGGAAGAAATCCAGAGTGCAGACGCCGGCGATTGAAAACAACCACATACAGCCTGTATGTGCTCTACCACTGAACTAAACTTCTGACAACTACTGTATCTTTATCTGCAGCACTTTCTTTTAGGAAGAGTGAGGAGTCTACAAGCCTAGAAAATAAGACAACTAAGTGAAAGATAAATTTTCACTTCTTGATTAAAGAACATAAAAAACACCTTTCTTCCAGCCAGATTCAAACCAGAGAGAAAAGAGTTCCCAGCTGTTTCCACTATATTCCTCCGCTCTTACAACTGAGTTATCGAAAACACAGGAAGCCCACCTTTTGTCTTACATAAAGCACAATGTAGTGCAGTGGTCCTATTTATTTAAATCCCAGTTCGAAATCAAATCTCATTCCCATAGTCCTGTTTAGTTTGAATTTAAGCAGTTGTAGCAGCAATACTTGGTAATAAGACAGAATTAAGCGTTGCTGTGCTTTCCTAAATGAGGCCCCATCTCACTCTCCATCTCTGTGGTGCAGCCACAGAGAAAGTATTCATGCAGGCTGATTTAAGATATTTTCTTTTGATAAGGGACAGCTCCCAAACAGGGATGCATTTAGATAAGCCTGGCTATCATGATCAATGGTCATCCATTGGCGCCTATCTGTCTAGGGAGTGCCAAATGGACATCTGGACTGCATTCCTAAGTGTCAGGAGTAAGTGACTCGTATCTCACCTTGATCAACCAATCAGGGATTTGCAGGGCGTGGTAACACCACGTGGGTCTCCAATGCCCGCCAAAATCTCAACCAATCAGCACACATCTGTGTCTTGGTTAAAAAGGGAGCGCAAGCTCAGATCGGGGCTCTCCTTGGCCATTTTCGCGCATCCTCAGAGACAATCACATGATAACTGCTGTTGTCTGCACTGGGACTTGGACTTTGTTCTAAGCGCGAGGCCGAGGATCCCATACGTACTCAGAATTCTACCAACGTGAATGCTCCGCTTGATCAACGGCAGCCTACAGTTGGACCCTCGTCGACAACCTGAATAGCTTATTCAGTAGCAGCGCTGGTCCGGGAACGAACCAGCTTCTTCCCGGGCAAAAGAGTGACTTGTGCGGACTCGCGGTCACACTCTGTGCATAGATACTTTCTACTAGCCAGCTGGACTGCTGGTAGATCCCCTCGGAGCAATGACTGCCCTGCGCGTCGCAGTTAGATTCCTCCGCCCGTCCAACTCCGAGCTGCACCTCTACTGGTTGGCCGGTAGCCAGAGGACGCCGGGACAACGCCCATTGGACAACCACTGGAACCAAGGCTGCAACAGAGCCTGTCAGCTGGTTTGGTGTTCGTGCCGGGAAATTCCAAATCCATACACAGTGGATAAGTAAACCCCATGTCCTACATTGCGTCTCGAGAATTCAATTGTACCTCAACACAAGTTGTTATCAATTTAATTCACGAGTATTGCATTTACTTCCGAGTTTAGAGTAACAGTGGGTAATAACGCTGATTAGCGATTTTGTAACTGAACGATATATATTGACATATATTCTCTGTTGTGTATCTCTTTGTGTTTGCATCTCTTCGAGATTATATACCTTGTATATTGATAATCCTCACAGTAAGGTCTGCCGCTTGTATCCAGGCAGACTGGTATATGTTTGGTGCACAATTTATATTAATAACTGTATCTCGTGTATTGAACATGTGTGTGTGCGTTGTTAGTTGTTCTGACGATTGATTTTCTAAAAACCACAGCGAACCACCTCGTGATTACTGCTACATGAATAATTGTCTCAGTAAACCCATCAAACCTGTACACAGCTAAGGAAGAGTAGCTCGGAAAATACCCAACTCAACAAGCGAGCGCATTGGTTGCTCTTGCTCTTAATGCAAGGAGCTGTTTTTTATTTCACATTCATCATTATTATCCAAAAACAGCTGCACAACTGGTCGCATTTGTGATTATGTCACTTCTCTGCAAAACTGGAAACTACTGTAGGTTTATGTAGCGCCAATACATTTAGCTGCTACTCCTGCTGCTACTCCTTCGTCCTGTTTTAAAAAAAAACATAAACAATTTTCTAATGAACAACTCATGAATTATTGCCAGGATCTATATTTAGCGTTTGGTAGTGATAACACTGCAGATATTGATTGAGTAGAAATTCATGATGTATTAACAGCTTTATCTGAAGCGAGAAGTCCTAGAACGCCATCTATGAAGTTTTAGGATTCATACCAAGAAATGCCTTTTATTTCCCACCCCAACTGCTGCTTTGGCATTACACATTATGTGAACATTACCAGTTTTGGTAGCTTCTGGGCACGATTTTTCTAAATTGAAACTTATTACAAAATTCTTGTAAATCAGGACTAATTTTAATATCAAATGAAATTACTACAGAAGAAAAGGCTTAACTGAAATATGAATAAGACTATGCAAGCCTAAAAAGTAGAACAATTCAATTTCTATAACTTATTTTTAATTTTTTTAGAAATTGGCTCACACACTGGAAGAGACTAACGTTTCTCTTTGTTAGAGTATGTGAATAACAGTTTAACCCCAAATGTTTGTAGTTGTGATTCTGTTAAAATTCAATAAATCGTCTATCAACAGTAAGAAATTATAAAGAAAGAAAAAAAATGTTTTATTACATAAACTATAAGACAATGAAGAGAGTTTACTTCGCTTTTTTTCTTTTGACTTATGCGTTCAGGATCCGAACCCATCTGTGGACGGTTGTGTTTCTTGAATCTCTTGTAATCATCAAAAGTCGTTGTTTTGTGCTTCAGCTTTTTCTCGAGTTGTACCATGGATATTTTATATGATCAATACTTTACATGCTCTTTTGCATTTTTCTTCACATACAGAAAAAGTTCAAGTTGTTCATATCACTGTGCTGCACATTTACGCTGGACCACCTGTAACAGTAGAGGACACGCAGTGAGGAATTCGTGCAGCTTTCAGCTCAGTGCGGAGTCCAGAGGGAGGGCTCGCTCGCTGAATGATCTCTCAGGAAATCCCGGGTGAGATTCAAAAGGTAAACCTGGCTCTCTATGAACACGAGCAAAGAGTTCTCACTCAACAGAAGATTGCAATGTGAGTACAGTAATATAAAACACCTGAAGATGCCAGGGATTGAACCCCGGACCTGTGGAGCAGTAAGTGACTTGTAACGCTGACATAAGAAATACTTACATAAAGTGCTTTTACTGACCATATTACAAATCACAGGAAGTAAGGTCTTAAAACATTGGGCAGTAGTGGGATTTAAACCCACGCCCCTGAGAGAGTGGAGCCTAAAATCCAGCATATTAGACAATTCAGCCACACTACCTCTGGCCCCTTCTCCTTTCCTCTCGTTGCTGAGTATAGGTGCCTTCATGCAATTGAGCCAGTTTTGAATCCCAGCCAATACATCTCCAAATCTTTTCAAATGAATCTGTGATCTTGTAGCACATCCTCTGAAAGAAGCAATCGAAATTGGAAACGTCTTCTTCAACACTGAAAAGCTCAATTAGGACGAAGCAGTTGTACACAGGACAGCAGTACCGTATATGTTCTTGATTGATTCAGACTCGTTCTCAGTGGTTCTTGCTCACCAAATAACTTAAAAGCTGAGGAAGAACGCTACGAAAAATACTAATCAAAATACAAAATAATAATCATTATTAACCAGAAACAGCAGAAAAACTGGTCACATCTGTGATTATGTCGCTTCTCTGCTTCAGCAAGGTCAATAAAGGACTCTCTGAAAGTAGTAAAACACTGAAGAACTGCAAAACTGAATTCAAAATCATATTAGGAATTCTGAGTGATGCCTGCTGACATGCAATCCAATACGGATGTTGTCTTTAAATAAGAATTCTCTATGTTTCCCTGCCTTTTCCCTGGAGTGAAACTATTGGATTGAAGGAATTCTTATCATAGGTTTACAAGGTGCCGTTGATATTTGGATAAATCTATGAACTCGTGATTTTTATATACTTTAAATATCGGCCATATGCACAGAATAAAATGACAGTACTAATGATTTTTCCTGAGACGAAGCACAACTTATCTTTCCAAGACAGCTGATAAAGGCAAGCCAGTGGATACTCTAGCAGAACATGGAAAAACGTTCAGCTTTGTAACCAACAAATTCCCCATTTAGATCTGACATGTGAGGTATGCTTTATGATTGCTTGAAGTGAAACCCACAATCTCTTTGGAACTTAGACAAGTTATTTCTGATGGAGCCCTATGCGGAAAGACTTAATCAGCTCTACCCCTGAGGATGACTCGACTCGAAAATGCAGAACATTAACGTTTCACAGATAAAAGGAGCACAACCGACATTAAAATTGAGGGCGCATTGTGATTTGCACTGACTCAAAAGTGATCTTGGTAGACAAACTTCCCTGCTGAAGGTGGAAAAAAGAATTTGTGTTGAGAAGAAGAAACACTTTTTTCTCCCTGCTTTGATGTTAAGCTGATAAAGTAGCTTTTAACACATTGCTCCACTTGGTGGTTGTAACACAAAAACTCTTAGCAGCAGTGGGATTCAAACACACACCTCCAACAAGACTGGAGCCTTAATCCAGCACCTTAGACCACTCAGCCACACTAACCACTGTGTCCTGTCTCTTTGTCTCATTACTTGCCCGGAGGAAGCCGGGTGGCTTTTGCTCTTGTCCAACAGTGGCGTTATGACTATGGAACCGACTGCACCTGCTTTTTCTGAGATGCTTCCCCTCTCATGGTGTGATCTCGAATTCTTAAACACCTCTGGATAAAGTTCTTCTGTGGAGCAGGCTACAGACCTCTGCGTACAGCACCCTTGATGTTGTTTTATTTCTATAGCAGCACCCATCCGGAATTTGTTTGTGTTTTATTTTTTATTTGAACAACAAAATAGATTCAATATAAACAAGAGCACATATAACGTATTAATAGACTCGTGAGGGGCACATAAATAATACAATCAGACTTTATGGAAAAAAAAGTTAAACAAAGTATATTTCCTCAATTACAGGACAGCACAAACAGTTCTTAAAGCAGAAATGGAAGCCTGTCTAAATTTTCCTTTCTGTTAAAGACATTTCGGGAATCACTTTTTTTGGGACACTGATTTTTCTCCTTTGGGGAGCTAAAGAAGACTATAGGGTGTGGCACAGTGGTAGTGCAGTTGATTCTAGCTCAGAAAGTTGCGCGTTCAAATTAGGTTGGGGTCAGCTAAGAGTTTTTCACCATCTGCTGGTGCTGAACCCAGACTTCTCACCATGTAGTTGAGTTCTTCTCAATATCTCAGCATCTCCAAAACATCATGTCCAACTTTAGAGACAGCTACATCAGACAATGAAAGTTTGAGACCACTTTATTATTACAGGTTCTAGCAAACCTGAAAGCTAAGGCGTTTCAGGCCACTTTTTTAATTAAAAAAGTGTCTGAAGCCTCTAAATAAAATTAGGCTTTTTTAATTGTGTATGAAATTCACTCCCATGGGCTCTGAAAGGGGAAATATACTGTTGGGATCCTCGCAAGTGAGGTGTCTCTTCTTGTGGTGAAGCACAGTCATACCTGACTTGTCCGGAATGACCCAAGACAGACTTTATCCAGAAGCGACGGCACCACTCCAAGTAGAATGAGAGAGAAACACAGCACGACACGGGGAGTCAAGAGGCTCCCACAATTCACCTTTCCTCACATTACTGATTTCTTCACTAACATTTTGACCGTTTTACAATCACAATGACCGTTTCACATTAAATAAGTTTTTAAACCATCAATATTTAAGAAAAAAAATAGTACATTTTTTTCCAATTATTAAAAAAAACATTAAATGCCTTGATTGCATAAAGTTTCACAGACAGAAGCAGCACGCCAGCACAACCAACATTAAAATGGAGGGCACACTACGATTTGCATTGACTCAAAAGTGATCTCGGCAGACGTCATTCCCTGCATAACGCAAAAGGTGGCAAACCGCATTTGGTTTGAGTGGACGCAAGAAAGTTTTTGTTTTCTGCCTTGATGTCAAGCTGACAAAGTATCTTTAAACACTTTGCTTAGTTTCTCGAGGGACTGCCAAAAAGCAGCTCCCTCCCCTTTGAAGTCAGTTGGAAGAGGGTCGGTTACCACTGTACTGTGTCTCTTTGTCACATTACTTGCTCAGAGAAAGCCAGGTGGCTTTCGCTCTTCTGGTCCGACTTAGTGGCATTACGACTGTGTAACGAACTGCACCTGCTTTTTTTGAGATGCTGCCATTCTCGTAGTGAGATCTAGACTTCTTTAACACCTCTGGATATAGTTCTTAAATGAAACAGGCTTCAGACCTCTGCGTACAGCACCCTTGATGTCATTTTATTTTTACAGCAGCCGCATCCGGAAAGTTGTGTCTTTTACGTTTTATTTGAACAACAAAACTACATACAATACAAACAAGAGCACATATAACGTATCAAGAAAATCTTCAGGGGCACATGCTATAATACAATTACACTCTATGAAAAACGTTTACACGATGTTAATAAAGATAAGGTCCGCACAGCTTGTTCTTACATTTCGAAAGAGTCCGTATATACCCCTTTACGTCTATTTTGAACTGTTCAAACGTAGGACTCTTCCCAGACCATTTCACTTTATACCACATTCCTAAATGAGGATGCATCTCCCGTTTTAGAACTATTTTGGGCGGTATGGCTTATACAACACACCCACAGTATTCTAATGGTGGACTGCAGATCTGTGCTATAGTTCAGTCGAATTCGAAGGATCCAGCAATCGTACTGGATTTGACTAGGATTCTGAAATGTCACTTGCAAAAGTATTCAGGTTTGCTTGAACCTTTGATAAAAAAAAGTGATCTAATCTGAAACTACCCATTTTACAATCTCTGAGGTAGTTGTCACTAAACTCGGACGTGATGTGGCACACATGTGCCGTGTGCCTTTACTTTTCTAAAAAACTGGTATCGGGAAAAGTTTCTTAATATTTCTTTTGATTAGCATGCAAGAAAATGTGATCATTACCTATGGAATTTCCCGCCAGCGTGGAGCTTGAATTCACAACCTTGAGATTTAGTGTTCAAGAGTCACAGAAGAGGTCGGCCTGGTCTTCAGTTTGCCAACGATAAGCTCCGGCAGTGCTCCTCTGTAAAGCAGCTTGTTTGGATCGGTTATGTGGGACGGCATTTCGATACTAAGATCATTTGCAGTGCACTCAAAAAACATAGATGAAGAAGGTGTCACAGTAAGGTGAACCCAAGGGCGAGGGATGTTCCTGCTTCGTGTACATCTACACCACCTAGCAATACAAACGGGGTGCTAGGGCCCCTCTACATTACCACAGGCTCTGTTTGTCTCCCAGAATCACCAATGCACACACAGACCAGCGACAAGCATTTGTATTGTATAAGTGCCCTTTTTATTTTCCAACTACATTCACATTCACTGTCACCCAAAAACACAACGAAAACAGAATTCACAGCAGCAAAAGGTCCTTCCCAGGGTCAAAATGAATACAGAGGGGCAGCAGTCTTTTCTGTAAAATACATGAGAGAGGTTACTCGATCGTCTCTACTTAGTACCTGTAGTCTCTGATGGCCCACTTTGAGGAGAGGGGTATCGCCCAGTCCTATTTCCCCAGTCTCTGTTCAGGTAACAATAGAAATCCTCTGCGACTATATTACATTCCTCTCAGTTTGAATCGGCTAACTGTGCCAGTTTCCTTGTTCCTCACCTTCAGGTGTTAAAAGTCTCTGTACAGTACCTCTGTTCCAATGCCAATGTCTCTCGTTGTCGTCAGTTACTGAACCAGTAGATCCTTGCCTCCAGGTATTAGAAGTCTCTGCAGAGTTCCTCCGGGGTCTTGCACTCTGCAGCGGGGTCTTGCACCCTGCAGCTTCCTTGTGCTGCCTGTGTCGTCTCCAGGATCCAGTGGGAATCGGGAGCCCCCTCTGTTCTGTCTCAGGTCTTTTTTATCCCTCTCCTTAGCCAATCCCTTTCAGGGGGGTTTCCACTGTCCCTGTCAGAATCAGGTCTGCCCAGTATTTTTCCAGGAGGAAGCTTGTGTTGTTTGAGGAATGTGGGAGTGCTGAGCTAGGTGTCATGGAACCTTATCAGTTCACCCCTTGGTCTGGCTAAAACTGGCTCAGCGACTCCTCACACCTCCAAGTCTCGATACCTAATTGCTCCCTGAACGACTTGGGTTTGACTGTTTTTACTGACTGTTCCTGTATTAATTGGGACAACTGCAGTCACCCCCTTGAGTGAGAGGCAACATTGACACCATCCTGGAATTCAACATAACCTAATCAATCACAGCCTGTTTCTGCCTCAATAACCCACACCCTGTAACACAAATCAACATAACCCAATCAATCCCAGACCGTGACTGCCTCAATGACCCACATCCTGCGACACAAGCTTCACCTGGAGCACAATGGCTGTGTTTTCAGCTACGGAAACTTCCTGTTGACAAGTCGGTGTTTGTGTTGCTTTTTCTGCTCAATGGAGCTGTATTAATGCAGGCACACGTGCTTCCACGGCAAGTTATTTTATTAGTGCTCACAAACCAACACACTGCAGACACCTCTGATACTGTCACTGCTTGTGGACCCCGTGTTCCTGCCGTCAGCCTACTATACCATGTTCATGCACATCTAGAAATATTACTGCTGTAGTACAGGAGCGAAAGACGAAACGAAAGCACACCCAGTTTAAAAAGGCACATCTGTCAACTGCTGAACTTCACAAGGATGGGATTCACACCCACATGTGCAGAGCACAATGGATTAGTAGTCCATCGCCTTACCACCCCACCACCTCATCCCAGAAGTTAGCCTCCTGACATGAGTTAGTACTCAAGATGGTCGTCTTTCCTCTACTCAAGGATCATTTTCCTCTTCCACCTGCGATTTCACCATTTTCCTTGAAGATGTCAAACATAAAAAGCATATTGAGCTCCTTGGACTTGAAATTACCAGATAAAAGCCATTTCTCATCACTTGCTCAGCGAGCAGGCGCAGCGCACACAGAACGCAGGTATCTCAGAGCGGTGTGTCTAAGAGGCTGTAAAAGGATAGTGCTCTGTTGGTGCTGTGGCTTAGCTGGTTAACGTGCATGTCTAGTAAATAAGTTTCTGGGTTCAAATCACCACAGTGCTTTTCTCCTCTCTTGCCATGCAGAGTTGGTCGTTGTGGACAGCAACAGGTGTCTGCCTTAACTTTAATGGAAGTGTTCATTTCTGGAACAACTTTTTTAAAAACAAATTCCACACATATTGTGATAGATAAAATACTAATCTTCCCTGTCAGTGCAGAATAATTAGTGCCAGCTGGCATGAAAACGACAAAAAAAAACATTTTTGTCTTTAGCGTAAAACCTGTGAATGTAGAAGAAAAGATGACGAATGTCAATTTTTATGGCACCGTGAGCTTGTCCTTCAGTCAAACACGTAGGTAATTCAAACACACCCAGAGATGCACTTTGAATTAGCTTTGACCTAAATACTATCTACTCCAGATGTGATTGGGCCTCTTTCCACATCCTGATATATGCAGAGAACACAAGCTTTTGGCACGAGTGAATATAAATGTAAACATAAATACTATTCAATATATCGGAATTTTGTTTACCTGGGGATCCTCAAATCAGGAGTGTAGAAAAGAACACCGTTAAACACCGGGAGTGCAGAACATGATAAAAGTGTTCTTTAAACAAAAAGTGAAAATAGTGAATATGTCTTTCACTTAGATGTTCATTGAATGCTCAGTAAACGATAAAGCAGAGGCTCGTTTTGTGAATTCTCCTCGCATCAGATTGTCTTGCTTCGACCTTTAAATTGTACACTGTGTAGACCCTTCACTCTCCCTAACTCAATTAAAGAGCTGCAGGCAAAAGTGCCTATCAGTTTAGTTCAGTGGTAGAGCACTTGCATCTCGTGTATAAGGCTTTGTTTTCTACTGCCACTCTGGATTTCTTTTTAAATGCAACATCTTATCTGTGATTGTCTTTCATGTGACATCCCCCGTGTGTGAATTTCAGCATGACACATAAAATCGTTTGAGATGCTATTTTTAAAACAGACCAAACGAAAGACCTAGTAGCTAAATACAAGTAGAAAACACATGAATCTAATTGAGAAAATTTGGACTGGAGCGATGTATAGTATTGTAATGGTTGGGGGTTCAGGTGGGCACCCTTGCCATTGCCACTTAAGTCAGCCCCCCACCGTCGGGGACTCAAACCTGCGACCGCCACCATAGCTCAACAGGGACCCAGCCGCTTGAGCTTAGGGACGGACTCCCTTTAGTTCAACAGGCTGGGTCCCTGTTGAGTGATGCCAGAGGTCTGGGTTTGAGTCCCTGACGGTGGGGGACTGACCTGATGTGGCAGTGGCGAGGATGCCCATGTGAACCCTGGAGCGTTACATTGGTGTCAGCAGTGGGATGGGATAGCCCTTTGCTGAGGTTGGTGAGTTAAGCGGGGGAGAGTGTAACGCATACGGCCACCATTGAGTGTGTAAGAGCCGGCTTACCAGAGCGGTGATGTCACTGCCCTTCCCTGTAATAGCAGGGCCACAGGCGCAGGACTGAGGGAGATTGCTCTTTAGCTCAACAGGCTAGGTCCCTGTTGAGTGATGCAGGAGGCCTGGGTTTGAGTTCCTGGTGGTGGGGGGCTGTTGTGAACACCGGAGTGCTACAGTATTACTAATAGCAGCACAAAGCTCACAGTGGTGGCTTTAGGGTATCAGAGCCAGTGGTGCAATGGATAATGTGTTTGACTTTGGCTCAGAAGATTGCAGGTTTGACTCCTCCCTGGCTCGTTAAGCTTTTAAACTACACTTCTCAGCGTACACAACCCTTCTATCGACTGGATGAGTCTCCCGTTACGTCTCCAATTCTTTCCGCACATTCTGCTTGTTTCACCACCGTTACTGTTGGACCACAGCCACAGAATCGAGGAGAGATACGGTTCCGATAAACTGTCTTAAATAATCATGTTGAAAAAGGTGACAAAGTTTATTTTTCTTTAACATAACCTTACATTTGCCTGTTCAGTTCAAGTTATTTTCTGTACCTGCAAATTCCTCAATTTTTCTGCTGTCTCCTGAGACAGACATGTGTCAAATCACAATAAGTAATACAATCTATTCAGTTAACACCCAGATGTAACAGAACACATTTAAGACTTACACCCCCTTTAAATATGTATTTCCTTCATTTCAGTTTTCTTACCTCCCCAGGATACCTGAAAGTTCACTATCCCATATTAAGGACTGTACATGCATTACCGGTAATACAGCTACTAATAAAGATATACATTAATCTTAATTATTAATAAATTACACTTTTATTAATAAAGACATGTATTCATCAAATTCATTGTGAATAGTTGTGGTGTCTAGAAAACAATTTTAGCTACAGTAAATATTTCAAGCAAGTGGTGCGTATGTTCGTTACTTTGTGACTATATTATTTCCACTACATTCAGAACAGTTCAAATGCGATCGACTGTTCCTCTACTGAACTACATAAACCCTGTGAAGAGGTGGTTTAAGTTAGTCTCCTACATCGGTAACATCTAATGGGCAGCATATGTTATTTTAGGTTTGTTGCAATTGAGAACAGGTTTAGTATGGAGCTGCTGACAAATTTCAGCAGCCACGTTCGTTGCAATGACCCGTTGTAGGGTCATTGCCAATCAGCTGCAAGAAAAAAAAAACATCATTTGTGCCTTTATTTAAAAAAAAGAAAACAGAGTAGTAGTTTATGTGGTAATTTCAGGTACAATGTAAGAACTTAAGTTAACTAGTCCCACAGTAATGCGTGGGGTCCTATCAATAGAAAAAAAATACTTGTAACCCAAAAACACAACAACCACGATGCAAGAAGCCTTCCGGGAACCTAGGTAAATCACTGTAGTAGTCTAACGACTACAGAAAATAAAATAAACAAATACTTAAAGGAACAACTTCAAAACAAAAAGAACATTAAAAACAAATCTGGGAAACAACAAAAACAGAATCTAATGCGAGAGCTTTTTCAAGTCTTCGGTACCCCATCGTGCTCCCTTAGTCCCAGCAGACCTCTCGTCTAAGAAGATATCTCTCATCTATCTGTGTAGAGATCAGCTGGGGGTCCACAGCTGATGGGAATTTAAGTAGTGACCTGCGTCAGCTGCAAAGGAAAAAGTATAGGTTTATACCATGCTGAAAGGAGAAGGAAACACAACGTGGACCCTTCTTCGGGTGTGACGTGGAATAAACCTTTACCTGTTCCTTTTATGTTAATTTAGACTGGATCTCCAGCAAACACCTAACAAGCTACAATCCCGTTAGATAAGGTGTTAAGGACGACCTATAAGTAACAGTATCTAAAGTGGACGGTTGCTTTCGGTAGCTAAAGACAGGCCACACTGCTCCAGGTGAGGCTCGAACTCATAACCTCGGCATGACTCCGGCATGACTCCGCTGTGCACTGCTGCATAAGTACCGCGCGCTGACCGATTGCGCCACTGGAGCCACGTAGATTGCTTTCCCTTCACACACTGACGTTGCACAAACACAGGGTGAAAACGATTTCGGCATGTTTTCCGTCTCTCCGTGGGAGAAAGGGACAGTAAAAGAGCGAGGAAACTACAAGGGAAGAAAATGAAAAAATTCTTGAAGCCAGCTCCACAGAAGAACTATATTCTTTACTTCTCCTGCCATTGCAATTTGCGCACAGATTTTTTTTTTTCAAAATGTATTAGCCTTGATGGGAAAAAAAAACTAGACTGTTTGCGCGGTGGCCAAGTGGTAAGGCATCGGTTTCGTAAACCGAAGAGCGCGGGTTCAAACCCCGTCCGTGCCTGGTTTGCGTGCCACGATATACCTTTATCTAAATCGTCAATTGTCTTGCAATGTAGAAATCTCTGTAATAATAAGAAAAGAAAAGTAGTTAATAATCCTTTGACAAAGTAACGGGCATCCTCCACTGCTTGTCAGGATGGCTGAGTTGTCTTAGGTGCCAGCCTCAAGAACTCAATCGTGTGTAGTGAGAGTTGTTATTCACAACCCGGATTTCTATGGAAGCCCGTTTCCGCCAGGGAGTAAAAAAAAAACCCGCTATGGTATCTCAGAATTCCGATTTAGCAACTCAGAATTGCGACTTAGTAACTCAGAATTCCTACTTTATATCTCACATTTGCGACTTCGAAATAGCCCATATTTCAATGTCTGTCCTTTTGTTATTGTAACGGATTCGGGTTGTAGGGCTTGTGCCCTCGCAGCTCCCACCCTAGTTCGTGCCTCACTGCATTGGCTCGAACCCAGGTCTTGCCAGCTGAGCTAAAGAAGACCCTTTTAAGTAAAAAAAGACATACAATGAGATATCATAGCGCGTTTTTTTTACTCCCTGACGGAAACGGGCTTCCATAGATTTCCCTTCATGTTCATTAAGATGTTTAATTTGTATGTTGCTTATATAAGAACAGTTTCTTCAAAAGTTCTGTCAATTAACAGTGGAGAGCTAGCCGATGTACGTTTTCATGAAAACTCTCTTTAAGGCGATTACAAGTATCTTGAGCAAATCTGCGTCATATTTTTTTAAAAAAAAGTTTAGCTCAAGATGCAACAGGAGTATAAATGAATTCTCCCGCCCTACATTCCAAGATATGGAATCTTATTTTTCTTGAAGTGTCTGATGTTGGTCGTTATTGGAAATTGCCCGGTGATATCGACTCAGGTACTCAGTTGTTACGTGCTGTAATTCGATACATGCAAAGCATTTATATTCCCTCAAATTATTAATAAGGCCAATAATGTATTAAACATTACATGCCACTTTTTCTCTAGATGATGTTCACGATGGAACAGTGAGAAAGGCGTGCCTAGATGTGCTTGAACCAGCACCTTACTATCATTTTAGTCCCGACCTGCCCGCACTGAGCAATGGTACGACAGAGACTCCAACAGGTCGGTTTTCTCCTTTTACAGTTTTTGGGAAAAAAATAATCTGCACTTTTAAGCAAGTATTTTATTTCAAATTTTGCAAAGTGTAAGTTTTTCTTGGAAAACGTTGTTTCAGAAAGAAACTGAGTTGATGGGAATAGCCCTGTCAGTAGAATATCGAACGTTTCATCTCAGCTAGTTCTTCTGTGGAGCAGGCTTCAGAACTCTACGTACAACGCCTTTGATGTCATTTTATTTCTACAGCAGACGCATCCGGAATGTTTTTTTTTTACTTTTTATTTGAACAACAAAATAGATTCAATATAAACAAGAGCACTTATAACATCAGTAGAATCGTCAAGGGTACATAAAATAATAAAATTACACTTTCTGAAAACGATTAAACTAGGTAAATCAAGATAAGGTCCGCACAGCTTTAATGTTCTTACATTTCGAAAGAGTCTGTAATTACCCTTTTTCGTCTATTTTGAACTATTCAAACTTAGGACTCGTACCAGACCATTTCACTCTACGTACAGTATATCTCTTTTCGTAACGAAAATGTATTTCCTGTCTTAGAAATGCTCTGGGCGGTATGTCTTGCACGTGGACTGCAGATCTGTGATATTGTCGAATTCGAGGGATCCAGCAATCATACTGGATTTGACTGGGATTCTGAAATGTCTCTTGCAAAGGTATTTGTGTTTGCTTGAACATTTAATAAAAAAGTGATCTGAGACTTCCTAGCTTCCAGTCTATAATCTCACTGTAACTAAACTAGGATGTGATGTTTCGCAGATGTGCAGTGTGCCTTTACGCTTGGCATGTTCAAGACTATTCGTTGCGTGAGCTCCTCACTGCGTGTCCTGTACTGTATTGTGATTTCGTTGAGATTATCTACGAGGAGTACAGCGACTAGAACGCCTTGAACCTTTTTTTCGGTATATAAAAGAAAACGCTAAAGCACATACAAAGTAACTAACATTTCCTATATGTAGGTTTTCTGATTATATCTCTACTTTACTTAAATACCTTAGTGACAGGCGATTCTTTCCGATATTTGTTCAGGCGCGGTTATTGATCCCATACTAAAGATTATTTTTATAAAGAACATGTCACCTGCAAACTCGTATCGAGAAAGTTTTATAATATTACTTTTTATTTAAAAAAGTACATTTATCATAACCTATATGATTTCTTACCAGCGTGGAGCTCGAATTCACAACCCCGAGATTACGTGTTTGGTACTAGTTGCGCCACAGAAAATTGAAATCTCTTATTCATATTAAATACTGCGGCTCCTGTCCTTTTCTTCTCGTCAGAGAAGAGGTCGGTCTGGTCTCCAGTTTACCAACAATAAGCTCAGGTAGTGCTCCTTTGTAAAGCAGTGTTGGTTCACATTGCTTATATGGGGCAACACATCAACTCGATGATCGCTCGCTGTACACGCATGCCCCCCCCTTCACTGAAATAACATAGACGAAGGAAACTCTCTTGTCTTGGGCTGCTGTCACCCGGATTCAAAGCGCGGGTAGTGCGGTCACAGCACAAAGTACGGTCCACTATACCATCGCGGTGAGCTGGGACAGACTATCCTTAATTTTATTCAAATGCTCACAGTGTCTTTAATCTGATGGATTCATATACCGTGCTCATGAGAAAGTCACAAACCTGTCATCTACACACTGTTCCCAGAGCTGGATAAGTTATTCCAGATTCTACAGCTCTCTAGCAATAGTGGAAATCAGGCTACATAAATGGAGAAATTCTCTTCAAAATGTGGAAATATATTCCCGAGACGAGTCCTTTCTCAAAGGTCAACTCTGCTTGTAAGTCACCCCTCCCCACATCGCGCGGTGTAGCGGTTATAACCTTCTAAAGGGCTTCAGTGAGAAAGCGGGCAGAAACAAAGCGATCTCTTTCATTTATACGTTTTGCACGCCTGACGGGGTTTTACGGTGCTCTTTTCTACACTGAACTGATCATTTGGACATCGTAAGGGAAGAGAGACACATTTCTATGTAATCAGGAAACCAGGAATCCTAACCGTTAGCCCGTTAGTGCCACAGAGAAAAAAAAAAACGTTTCAACGAGATAAAATTGCAGGATAAACACATTTTTTTTCTTTTTCGTAGCGTTTGTGTTTTGTTTGATTTAGCGAATTTTATACACTTTATTTCTGACACATGAGTTAAAAGGCTGGTAGAGTATATTTAATACAAGAGCGCTGAACAACAATTTTCATCTACCGTATTGTAATGTTTTTTTAAAAAAAAAACAAGTTAAATGGATATATAGTAAATGTTTTTTTTTCATATAATAGTGTTTATGGTCTGAAAAACATCATTCATTATTTAACGGACATTTGGTATAATTAAAAAAAATACTCATTCACGAATGTTAACATTTTTTACAGTAACGTGTTCTATTGTGATATTGCGCCCCGTGCAGCAATATCACCAGACAGTTTAATGGTCTTAGTTCAAGTGGGTAGCTGCGCCAGCATGCGTAGGCTGCAAAGGAACAAGTAAAAGGTTTATTCCATGCTGAAAAAAAGAAGAAAGAGAACACAACGTTTCGGCCGTGGAGCCTTCTTCAGGTGTGAGAGAGACAGGGCAGTAGGCAAAGGTAAAGTAGCGGGAGAACAAAGGTTGGGAGGGAGGAAGAGTGAGAGGCGGGAGCAGGGGACATAAAGAGAGGCCAATCAAGAGGTGTGAAGTCAGAATGGGTGCAGAGAGGTATGAAATGAAGCTTCCAATGAATGGAGAAAATTTAAAAGAACAGTAGTCTGTCGTTAAGGGAAGGGAGAATGTATGATCCTAGCTGCAGAATAATTTTAGTTTCGGTGGTCTTTCTGATGTATGAGTTTGGAAAACCGTCTTTGAGAACACTGGTGCCCGGCTAGCTCAGTCAGTAGAGCATGTGATTCTTTAGGTCAGGGGTGTGGGTTTGAGCCCCATGTTGGGCGGTGTCCATCTCCTTATTAACAAAGTTTCCTGCTCATCCTTGACCCTCTTACACCTCGATGGTACTGAGCACGGTTTTCCAAACTCATACATCAGAAAGACCACTGAAACTAAAATTATTCTGCAGCTAGGATCACACATTCTCCCTTCACTTAACGACAGACTACTGTTCTTTTCAAATTTTCTCCATTCATTGGAAGTGAAGAGAACAGAACTTAAGCTATTATTTATATAAATGTAGCGTGAGGCTTTAATGTGTTCTATAAAATCGAGGAGTCAACTGGATAGATTTGTTAAATATTTTAGTGATGGGTCTCCGTAATTGTGGTTATCGGAGGAAAGCAGGATGAGGAGGAAATAGATGGCACCCAAGCATGTTAAAGGAAAAAACTCAGCATCTTAAAAGTGATTTATGATGGTTTACAGTCCCTTTTCTGTCCTGTGGCTGTGATCCAATGACTGTGTTGAAACAGCCAGGGTTGTGCTAGCTCTTGATGGACTGGTATGCAAACCAAATGACAGACAAGCAAAGCGTTGTTTTACAATTCTGAAAGCTCGTTCAATGTGGCTTCTTGTGTTTTTATGACTCCTGTTATAGTGCTGGTCTTGTAATGTTGTTGGATTGTGCCCAGGTGTCAGAAGATACCGTCATAAAGGATAAGCACGACTTGGCAAAACAACACGCCAGCAAGCACTTCCCCACTTTGAAAGGAAGATGTTGGAACAGATTAAAGAGCTTAATCTGAACTGACACAGGAGAGAGAGAAAATCAAAATTCAGATAAGTAAGCACAAGGCACACCCTGCTAAAGAAATGTATTGCCTTAAAAAAATGCTTAGAAGGTCAGAGGAACAATTGTTTTGTTGTTGGTTTTTTTTATTGCTCAAGTATTTTTATAAGTCTAATTTCCAGCTCTGTTAAAAATAAAACTTTAACTTTACTGGTTATTAGTCGGTGTCTTTTGTGACGACTTAGCTATAACAATGGGTTTGCTTATTCATCTGGAGTGTTAAACAAAATTAATGCTGCAATAATACAGTAGTGTTTAATTTCAAATGCACAGCTGCAGTTCTCATTTGTTTCATGACTAATTACAATTGGGTATCTCATTAATAACAATGTAGCCTCATAAGATGAATTGTAGCCTAAATGCAATTCTTAAATTAAAAACTAACTGATTTGCCAGGAAATTTAGTTTGAATATAAACAAGAAACAGAAAAGTAATTGTATATTAACATGGCGTATGTATTATCCTACTAATCGGAAGTGTTCTGATGCACAGTCCCCTGCAGTTCGGGCTAATTAGTACAACAACGCCGAACCGGATTAAGCACAAGTTGAACTGAGCTCCAACTTTGTTCCACATGTTTTTTGCTGCAATTGAACTCAGAGTGGGAGATGATCTCCACAATGTACCATACTAAATTGGTACGCGGCTGTGTTGTAACTCGGGAAGTCCATTGCAATTGACCCTATGGGTTTATATACATGGGTTTCTCTACATCCACTACCATAAGGGAGGAATGGTGAGTTAGAGGGAGGGCACCAGTTTGGTTTATCAAGAATTCACCAGACTGAGTAGAAGTACAGATCCAATCATTCAAAATGTGCAAGGTATGCTGCAGTAAATCGCAGTGCTCGTTCTGCAAAGAACTGTAGGATACCGCATGATGTATCATAGTAGGGTGGAATATCTTGTAAAACCACCAGGTGGAGCTATGAAAGCTCTCATGTGCAGCATTTGGTCTGTTGCCAGAAAACACTTGGTTTTGAATCCCTGTCAATGCTGAGGGACAATTGTTTGTCAATTACAGAATTTAACAGTCTAAACGGTATATGCAATTTAATAATTTTAAGCTTTGTATAACATTGTTAAACATTAAACTGATTAAAATGTACACTGAAGTGTTATAGAGGACACATGTTGTGTATTGCCTCTTACAATTAAAAAAAACATTCATTTGAATGTGATATGAAAGATATTAATAATGAATAACACTGGATAGGCTGTAAGCTCAAAATAGTACTGTAGTCCACTTTCTTTCTAAACATCTGCATCAATTTGTCTCATTCACCTATGATTACTTAAACATTTTGCCTGCCCTTTTCAGCTATAGTTTTTTTGAACCCAGCTCCTGGCATGAGTTTTCCTTTAACAAAAAAAGGAAAATAGTTGGATTTACACTTGTAAGAAACTTTCTGATTTTAATGGGATATGGAATATATTAATAATAAATGACATTGGATGGTCTAAATGGAAGATGTATAGAGGAGACATGTTGAGTCTTTTCTTTTCAGCTTGAAATTAACTTTTGCCTACTACTGTATATTCCATTGCAAACTCTTTATGCAACGCAGCTCCATACTTCTCTCAAAGTCTAGGCTAGGTGTTGCACCCCACTGTGTTTATGTAGATTAAACAGTTCTGCTGGGGGAGGGGAAGGAATTTTCATGCTCTGGTCTCATTGTTGCCCTTTAACATAAGGCAACCAGCAATCAAATGTCATGTTTTTCTGGACTGTAGTTTTAAATCGTGAACAAAGACGTGCCTTATGCATACGGTGTGATGTTGTATTTCCCACAAGCTATACTGTAGTAGCTTTAAAAGTATACATTTGTCCTGTATCAAAGTTTAACTTGTTCAGAGCACCCTACATTACAAACTGAGCGAATTCAACAGTATCGACGGCTAAAAGCAACATGTCAAAATGTTCCCAAAATAACAAGTGAATGAGTTGAGGATTCGATAATAGAGTAATCATAACAATAACTCCCGAGTTGTTTCATACAATCCAAATGAAAGAAGGACACTTAAATAAACATGAAAAGACTGTTTTTTCATTGACGAAAAGTAACGTCACACTCTCTCTTGTTTAATCTGATTGTTTTATTGCTGCACAGACTAAAACCAGAGAGAAAGAGCACCTCTTTCTTTGAAGCATTTTGTTTATCCTATCATGTATCAGTTTCCAATCACACAAAGTAAGTTTTGAGAATCTCCAATTCAACATGCCTATGTGTTCGCGGAGAATGCAAGGCAAGGCCCTTTTCCCTCTGGACCAGTCAACATTTACGGATGTGGTTCACTCCCAGTCACAAAATTACAAAACAGAAGAGCGGCGTAGCGGTCGGCTCTGGCTGTCCCCTCTGTGCCGACACACTGCACATTCAATCCCCCACTCCTCTTGGCTGATGGGCAAAAGGTGGACATCTGGGAGAACTGTACATGGCATTGGCATCTGTGAATTCTGCTGTGTAGATAGTGCTTCCTGAGGGGAGAGAAACAGTGGGGATGGCATCAGCCAATTTCTGGGTGGTGGTGAGCAGAGAGGACATGATGGAGTGTCCTAAGGTGGTGTGTGCTCTGCTGGGGGTGGAGGGATGTGTGGAGATATGCATTGCACCAGGCACAGCAACCTGTGTGGCAGGGAGGGGCACTTTTCAGGAGATGAAGTTCTGTTTGGAGACCCGCTGCTGTCGTAAACACTCCAAACAGGTGCTCTTGCTCTTTTTACAAAACTTTTTACTCGCTCTTTTTGAAAACAGAGACCCACAGCCTGTGGCAAAATAACGGAATCCATGTAAGAAATAACATCACACAGGAGTATTCATCAGTTGCGGAAGAGACGTCAAAATCTTTTTTCATCCATCTTACTGCTTTCTTTTTTACTGTTCCTATAGTCTTTGAATATTGTTTAGTGTGTGCGAGGCTTCCTGAAGAAGAGGCTGTGAATAAAACATTTATAATAAATTATACATTCTAGCACAGCAAAAATACCTTGGATTTTGAAATACAATCGGGTATTTCAAATGAAGCCCCTTTGTACTTTGCAGGCCAGAGCAGCTGAAGCATGACATCTCTTCCTGTAAAAAGTCTTTACCAAGACTCTAAATATCTGACTTTCAGTTTGAAGTGGTACAGCGGATTCCAGGGCATATTCATTCTTGATTCAGGATATATATGAGTGTGCTAATGGTTAAAACTGTGTTTACATGAGGTACAAGCCGTAACATTTTCATTCCGAAAGAAAGCCAGTCTGTGCGCATTTCTCAGCGTGCACATTGTCAGGAACAACAAACCCACAGTGCCAGCAAACCTATCGATAGCCTGTAGGTACTGTCATTGACCAGGTTAAAGTTAGCTTGAAGTTTGAAAATGATTTTGGCACACCTGTAGCATTTTCACAAAACCTCTTAGGGTTATGAAAACACTTGCTTTGTGTGCAAACTACATTGTGACCGTTTTCACAGCCTTCACTGTCATTTTTAAGCCATCAAAACTATTAGTGAGCTAATTATCTTTTTAAACCTCTGGTTTTTCATTGATGTGTAACTACGCACTAACTGGAACCCGGGGGACTGCTGTGTACACACGTTCACAATGCAAGAAATACTGGTCAATACGGCTTTGTGTGAAAAAAAACAGTATATCGCCATAGGAAGCAGGACAGCGCAGTCTCCAATTACCCAGACTGTATGCACAGGAATAAAGCTTTGTTTGATTTCTGAAACCCTTTCTTAATGTCTTGTTTTCATTCAGGTAAGGGTCAACTATATATACACTATAGTGCTAACAGCGGGAAAATTAAATATATTCATTACTCAGCAGCTTAATTAAAACAGCTCCAATGATGTTCAAACCGATTTTTTACACAGAAGACTAATACAGCTTTGCATTCTGAATCTCATTTTCTCATGCTTTTAATTAATGTGGCATTCTGCGCTGGGATAGGGGTATGTTGTTCACAAACCAATAGCATTTAAACTACAGCACCCACAATGCTGCAACCAAGTGTTTTACACACCAGACAGTCCCCCTCACCTTATACAACCTTGCTTGGGGTTGTGAAACCTTTTTTTTAATTATTTTTTCAATACGGCACCATTAAACATGCATTACACTGGGATGGGGGGGTGCTATTCATGAGTCAAAAGCTTCATCACAACATCTGAAAATTTTAGATTTGACATTCTTTTTATTTCACGCTTTCTTTTAGTTTTTCCTAATTTCACATTTTAAATAAGCTGTATCTGTAGCAAATCACAGTGAAGGTGTGGTATGCAGATGTGACTGTGTAACCATCAGGCACGAAGGAGAGAAAATCAAAAAAATCTCTGGGGGTCCAAGGCCTGATGATTGACCTCCCCTCCAGGTATGACAAGTAGTTACTAGAAACAGTTCACATGCACCACCATGCAGATTGACACGGTGAATTCTATTGCCTGTATTATGTCAGGCTAGATATTAATGTTGAGTATGTCCCATCCACTGGGTTGAGCAGTACAGGATCTTGAGTTTTGTAGGGACTCATATCGGCTGGGTTCCTTGCTTCAGAAATCCAGGAGGATCCCTTGTCATGCGGAACAGAGCTCAATATCAACCAAAGGCACCGAAGAGAGAACAGTGGCAGGCATGGTGTGGAGAAAAAAAATGGGTTAGACACAGAAAAAACAATTGCAACGTGGTTGTCTACTTACCCACCTGATATCTGTTTCTGCACTTCCTAAAGAATTAGATCACTCAGGATCAATAAGACTACAGAGATGATGTAGAAGACTACAGCATTGTTAAATATGCTTGTAGGTATGGGGCATCCTTAATAAGGTATGACATATTTCTACAATTTAGGGGCTGTGTGCCTAAATGCTCTGCTACCTGCTCGCTATTATTAATGTAATCTGTTTATTGATCTAGACAGCATCCTGCAAATGCCATAATCTTACTGGAAGAAAAGGATCATTTTGGTGTATAGGCTGTTCTTTTTTGATGAGTCTCCAAGCCTGGAGATGTACACGGTATGATATTGAAAGTCAGTGGGGTTCGGACTTCGATGATGTGATTGTGTTTTATTCTTTCGGTTAGAATCCTTTTAGTACTGTGTCCTGTCTGAAAGGTACTGTAGAGATGGTACTATTTGGGTAACCTAATAAGGAATCACGTTAGATACACCTCTGTTGGATAGAAGCCAGTTTTCTTTGATCTTTCTTACATCGGAGTGGAATAAATCATGTCATGGTGACATACTGTTGATTTAGAATTCTTTGCACTACTACTTTGATGTTAACACTGTGTAGTAATCATATATAAAAGGGACTGTGTTGTGTTATGATGAACTTTTTTACCGTTTTCATAATACTTTGTTTGGTTTCTGGCAATAGATAACAAATGGTTTCTAGTGATTTTTTTGTGTTCTAGTGTTTTTCATTATTTTTTCGCAAAGTGTCTGAAAGTTTACTCTTACCCAAGAGATTTTTGGGGGAATATTGAAACTTGTACTTACATGTCTTTTGGAGTTGAATTCTGCTGAGAACACATTGACAGTCTTCTTGAGTTTCCAGCATGTCTTTTATGTAATGCTTGGGAGTAGGGGGTGGTTGCTCACTCATCAATAGTGCCTGAAATATAAAACCGTAAGAAGGGTTACGAACTGCAAAGAATCCAAAGAGTATTAATGGGTCACAGATCAAGATCTAGGTATTTGCAGAATTTGCCAGATCTCTCTTGATCAAACTCCTTTTTTCTTACTTTGTGTTTTTATAGCAAGACATTATATTGTTTCTGTGCTAAATGGCAAGCTCTTTAAGGTGTTCATGTTCGTGCCTTTGTTTCTATATTATTGGAAAGAAACCTAGTAATTGATTTGATGCATCCATATCTAATCATCAACCTGATACACAGTAATTCTATCTTCGAGATGCCTGTGTCATGTAATAAATTGCAAAGATTATCAATAATCTTTTATGCCTTTTTATGCCTTCTTTGGAGTGTTTTTTGAAAAGGTATCTCTAATTTATAGAACCATTAATGCCAGAACATAACCCTGAAATTCAAACTTCCTAACAATAACAAACAATTATAACATCCACTGAAAAATGTCATCCTATGTTTCTGTTGAATCTAAAACTACATGTCCTGCTTAAAAAACCCTTTCATAGTGATAGTTTGCATGCAGAGCATACTCACCAAACTGGGGTTGGCAAAATGTACATATCCACGTTACTTCATTCTTTGTGCTTTCATACTCTTCTTTTGAGATGCACAATTCATGGAACCAGTTTTCACAACTGTCACACTGGACCTACACAGAGTAAACCTTATATTAGTTCAGCTATCACATTTCATTGGCATGTTTTGTTATTATGTGCATACATTACACATAATAATGTTACGACCCCAAGTATCTAGGGGTAAAGGGGTGTAAAATTTAGAATAATTCTTTTGGAAGCAGGTGGGTTCTGGTAAGTGACTAGGAAGCACAATAACAAAGGTGGGTGATGATTTTAAGTTAAATAAGTGACTGGTAAGACACGATAACACACAGGGGTAAGGGAACTAGAGTGGTGCCAAAGAAAAGAAAATAACCAAACAAAATGGAGCTGGCTAAAAAAAGTGAGGGAAAGCTAACCTGACTGCAAAAGAAAACCCGAAACACACGGTCTTCTGCGTCTTCAACACCCTAGCTAACCTCCCCTGACTACTCAAAACCATACAAGAAAAATGGCATTCACCCGTACTTAACTATTGTTACTAATACAAAATCATTTAAGTGTGTAGAATGTACCCAACAACCTGAACTAACCTTATACACAAAAGTTTACACAAAAACACAAGTGAACTAGGAATACAGATAATGGAAAACGAGACTAATCGACAGGAACAGGGTACAAAAGAACATAAAGGTTGAACATGTAACATGTTAGGGCAAGATAATGGCAAAACAAGGACAAACACAAACAAACGAAAGTACAAAGAAATGAACAGAAAACAACAAACCAACAAAGCCAAAACAATAGCAAAACAAAGCGATAACCACAACTAAATGAAGCAAAGCAAAACCAAGCAGGACCAAAGTCAAACGAAAGGCTCTTCCTTCAGAAAACCTCCATGTTATATAGTGAATAAGATGCACGCTGGCTGAGAAGCTGATTGATCATGATGTCATACAGAACAGTGGTGTAATGGTGGGCCAATGAGGGAGGGAGAACAATCAAAGGGTCAGCAGTGTGGAACATAAAAAAACACAGACCACACACTGGGACATAACAATTACACATACAGATAGAAATGATGTTCACTTTCCCAGTTTGTCTGCAGCACCAGTGTTTTCTCCACACATCAGACACATGTCCTGGAGAGGAGCTATAATAAACATGCCAAATAGACTGATTTCTCCAATGTTATCTACAGATCATTGTTGCATAATTGAAGACCATTTGATAGAGACCTTTTCGTATGCACTTTCCTGATTAGGTGTTCTACTGCTTCTTAAACCGCACATTGTCATGTCTCAGAATACTCCTGTCAACACCTGTTACCCTTTTTTTGTTGCTTTGACTTTAAGGGGGCACATGATAACACACCCATGTTCAACCAGTTTGTTTCACTATGGGCAATCAAGACCCACACTTTTCCCAGACTGTGGTTGTGTCAACCACGATGAAGGCCAAAGTGTCATTGAATTTTAACTGTGCGAAATGTGATTTAATTAACTTTTCATCACTGTGTTATATAGTACAAAAAGGATACCCAAATGAGTTCTGCATATAAATAAATCGAGAATCTTTTTTCATTCAGACTTGTTACATAGACAGAACATGCTTCAGGAAAACAACATACACCAATAAACGCAGGCAATGATGATCAAATGGTACAATACCTGAAGCTTCAAGAATTCTGATTGACAGGTCTT
The DNA here is from genome assembly GCF_059453375.1 of Lepisosteus platostomus. NCBI lineage: Eukaryota > Metazoa > Chordata > Actinopteri > Semionotiformes > Lepisosteidae > Lepisosteus > Lepisosteus platostomus. The sequence goes on from NC_142615.1 coordinate 52,850,936, forward strand.
CCCGCAACTTTCTTATTTCTTTGGCGCTGCTGTTCATCTCGATGTATGTTGGAATATCCAGGAAATTGTTCACGATGTCTGCGCCCATCTAACAGACGAAGGTTTGTCACAATTATTATTTCCCTAAAAATCTCTCATACAATAGTTTTGAGACAGTCCAAAATTTCTGCATGGAAAGGTTATGCTGACCTGCATCACAAAGACCCCACAGCTTGAGGCATCTGCTTGCTTGGTGTGACCAATCACGCTTGGGTGCCAGATGATATTCAAACAGTCTTCTTTTCCTAGGACGTTCCTTCACATCTTGAAAATCCCTGTGAATCAAAATAATAGGTTATTGATAAATGAGGACATATTTGTCATGCTGAATTTGAATGTGAAATGCATGTGTGCCCGTGCAGAGTTTCACCACGAAACCAATGCTTGATTTCTTACCTGAAACTTTTTGCCGCTGCAGTGGAGTCCGCCATCTCGTCACTCCCCATAGGGTCGACCACAAAGACTTTCTGGGATGGAGCACACAGATACTGCAAGAAACAAAGGGCCCATCATCAGACATGAAGTTGCATTTAATGTGGGGCCAGACACACAGGCAGTTTCAGGAGTTTAATGTTGTGGAAACAAAAGTTTTTAATATTTAAATATTTTATTTATATTTATATATTATTTAACATGTAATATTTTCCAAACCTCAGCAAAGACAGTCAGGAAATGACCTAACAGTACTTTTTTTTTCCTACATGACACTTTGACCTGCTTGGTGTCACGGAGGGGGTGACTGCGGAGGATAGGGATTCTATGCGGAGCTCTTCGGAAGGGTAACGATAGGCGAAGGCGTAGTCGGAGAAGTAGCTGAGTCCAAAATCCGGGTAGTCGTAGTAGGAGCGTCGGTACAGAATCGGTAGGCGTGGGCGTCATCTGGAAGGAAGAGCAGGGTCCAAAATCCAGGAGAGAGTAGTAGGCGCGTAGGTACAAAGTCGGGAGGCAAAGACGTAGCAGAAGAACAGCAGGGTCAAGATCCAGGAGTCAAAGAGTAGTATCGCAGAATGTAAACTAGGAACTAAGCTCAGGGAGAAGATCTCAATCGTGAGCACTGAAAGGGGGTCTGGCGAGGGTTTAAATAGAGGAAAGATTGGTGCGTGCACGTTTGGGATGGGAGGAGCTCGTGGGAATGCATGAGCGCCTGCCTGCGGGGGTGCAATTCATGACACTTGGTTTTCTGTTTATTACACAGCAGTATTCACAATAATATTTTAGGAAAAATGTGCACTGTCACTATTGCCTTGGATACTCACTATCCATGTCCGCCTTTTTTAACAGGAGAGGAACCCATACATTGTAATTTTTTTAGATGCAACAGGGATAATCACTTGAACTGTGTTATGGTTCCAAGTGTAATTATAAACCTACGCTGTTTTGGATTACCTGCACCACACTTACCAACAACTTCCAATGGACACCAGTGTTAAAAAAAACTAATTATGGCTTCATAGTTTTCAAAGTTGACCTGTAATGAAAAGAATGACGAGATTAGCACGACAGGCTGCCTCACATAGATGGTGTGCTACCTTTGAATTTTGATTTCTGACTATAAAGGTAGTTTCTTTAGGCAGCACCATGGGCACAGTTGTGACCTGTTTTGATTGCTTGTAGCTCTCCTTGTTTCTCTATTGATAAAACAATCATTAGTTAGTGAAAAACCATGTTTGCCTCTCACTAATGTAATCCATCAACATTTGTGTTTGATCTCCTTACCTTGGACAAACGTTGTCTAGCCATGTGCTCTCTATTCCCACTTATGATTACACTAGTTGTGTAGTGGTTCATTAGGAAAACCTTCTTCCCCAAGTCCATGGATGCTTTCACTACTTGAAAGTAACACTCAATGGTCTTATGGAAAAAGCAAATACAATTGAAGAAGATATGATTTCACACACTCACACACATTTGATTACACAAAAGCTCAGAAACCTTAACAAACCTTGCAATCAAACACTTTCATCTCACCTCGCCTATGAGCCACTCATCTGGTTTCAGAGACACAAACTCCGAGTGTCTGAGAATATATGTGTCTGCACTGTGCATGGATGGCAAAACTGCAACCACTAATTCACTCAGATTGATGTTCCAAAGGGCGTGAACCTAAAAAAGATTTACCAAGCCAAAAGCATACACAAGAGATCACTGGAGCTAACATAACGAAAATTGAGATTACACACCACTGTCAACAAGTATAACAAGTTAGAGAGAAACGACAAAGAACACCTACAGTAGTAGAAGATGACATTCATAAGCTCTGAAAAAGAAGTTTGTTTCTTTGCCTACACCTGGTGCTCTCTTTGCCCATTGTTCCTGTGCATGTTCATGACGTGTTTTAGTGGTGATCAATGGTGCCATCAAAACCTTTTTGGGGAGATCATTTTGGATTATATGTTCTCTGTACCACCCTAGAGGGATTTTCTCATCATCGTAATAAACTCTGCTGGCTTCAGTTTCCTCCTGTGCTGAAGTATTGATTGCTTGACAATGCCAAACCAGGTCTCAACATGACAGTTAGTGGCTCTTGTTTGTGCTACCTCTGACATTGATATGTCTTTTTTGCTGTCTGAAGCATATCTTGTCAGGTCACCCAACAAAATTCCACTCCACAGTGGAAATAATGCCATGTATCTTTGCAACAGAAATCTAATTATGTCTTCACAGAAATAGGGGTTCACATTGTGTTGTGTCCCATAGTCATCATGTCCTTGAACTGATATGCTGTCTTCATAAATACCTTTGAACTCCACAGCGAAAGGAGAGCAGCCCAGGCTGCCTCTCATTTTTGGGTATAGTACCTCATCTGTGTCTTTGACTTCTGCTTCCTTTTCCATCTGGTCTGGTGTGGTTGTTTGAGAAATGTAAGCGTTAAGGAGGCAGACACTAGATTGGACTTCAGTTGTGAACCTTCTGCTTGAGAGTACAGTACACATGTGTTTGAAAACATTTCTGGAGACACTCAAAGTTGTGCTGTTTTGTAGGATGGCAAAGGAAAATGTTGCAAAGTCTCGCAGTCCTTTGTCTGTTGTTTTTTTACTAATTGCTTGAGAGACAGCCTTTATGACATGGGCAGAGCAAAGGTGCAGAACAGTGAACATCTGAAGTTCTGTGTACTTAAGTTTGCCTTGGCAGACTTTCATTGCACGATTTAAGTATGCATGGATGGTGTCCCCATTGAAGGCAAAAAAAAACACTATGAATCAGGGCCCAGCTGTAGTCAGTTTCTACATGCTGCACTCTCTTGGTAGTACATGTTGAGATGTCAAACATGAATTTACGTAGCCAACGTTCTATACTGACAATGGTGTGGTCAGTTGTCAACATTTCAGACACTGGTAATGGAGGCTTTCTTTTCCACCTCCAGGTAACGTAAGACTGTAGTACAAAATTATTTTGTTCTCCGATGGAATTTTTCTGACTACCCCTCCTGTCGCATCCAGGTAAAGGCTGACTTTCTCCTTCATATTTAGATGGGCAATAAGAATTCACATACTCTGTTCTGTGTAAAGATAGGCAGCAAATGTGTCTAACTGCAAAATCTGTATATATCATGAAAAATGGACAGTGTTGAAGTCGCATGCTTTCATATATTTTTGTGCCATATGTAATTCAATCACTGGATCATAGTGAATGCGTTTACTGTTCCTGAACTCTGATGAAATGACTTTCAGGACATTCTGTGTTAGTGGTTTAGATAAATTGCCTGCTGCAATTTCAGCAAGCGGAGTTCTGCTCAGGTTCCTGTAGTATACATTGCTGATTCTTTTTGTGAGGGTCTGGCAATCTTTCTATGATAAGGCTGACGTGCTTGTTGAAATTGTTTCCCTTTTACTGTGCTGTATTTGCCCTACTTGTACAACATCAATTGTGATGTCATCATTGCCCATTGGTTTGTGTCTTGTTGTCATTATGTATTTTACATTGCAGGACCTGAAGGTACAGACTGCTTTTATCATCAGAAAGTTTTTTTTTTCTGCTGTTCTCTTTCCTGATGTATTGGTATTTGAAGGCTATTGGGCAGCAAGGATTTATCTTCATGAACTCCCTATATAAGATCTGGCTCCATGGTCGTCTTAGTTTAGATGTACCTTTTAGAGGTGCTATTTTTCTCCATTGTTCAGCCCTTAGACATACTTTGAAAGTTTTAGGCACAGACATAATCTTTCTTAATCCCCTTTTATCCTGAGGTGACGTCCCAGACGAGCTTGCGCCCTGGGAATATTCACTGTGCTCTTCAGGCTTTTTTTCTGATTCTACACAGATTTTTTTTCTCCCTCTAACATGTCACCACTGTCTGTGTTGCCGTGTGCTGCCCATGCATGTTTTGTATCTTCTGATGAACTTCTGAGCTCTGTGTTGCCTTCCAAACTATGTCCCTCACTTTGACTTGAAATACTGACTATAGATTGTTTACTGTCATCTGGTTTGGAATCTCTACCAATACTCTCCTCTTTCTGCATCCTAAGCACTTGGGTTCTTACTTTTTTTCTATCTTCATGCCAAATCACTGATAACCATTTCTTGTTGCTGGGGCAATCCTCTCCAAGGACTCTGTTTGACAGTGTTGACCACATCTTGTAACTGTCCAACTACTTACATCTCAGCCTCTCTCGACAGCCTCATGAGACCGCTGGTTGAAGATCTTCCCTCATACATCAAAGACACCAACCACGCGCTCCAACTTTTCAATGATTTCCAATTTCAGGGTACCGAATGCCACATTTTTACCATGGACATCACATCTCTGTACACCGTCATTCCCCATAATGACGGCCTTACAGCCCTCAAGCACACGCTGGACAAACGCACACCCACCCACACCCTGGTACGCCTTGCAGAATTGGTCCTCACACTGAACGCATTCTCTTTCAATAATCTTTTTTACCAACAGGTCAGTGGAGTTGCCATGGGCACCAGAATGGGACCCAGCTATGCCAACATTTTTGTCGGCTGGGTAGAAGAACGCTTCTTCACTTCCTACACTGGCTATGTCCCTGACCTCTACAAACGATATATTGATGACTGCATCGGTGCCGCCACATGTTTCAACGATCAGCTTGAATTTTTCCTGCACCATTTCACCAACTTCCACCCGTCCCTCAAATATACGGTTAACATTTCTTCCACCACTCTTCCGTTTCTAGACATCCACTTGTCTATCAACTACCCCCGACTGTCCACTTCAGTTTATTACAAACCCACGGATTCACACAGCTACCTCCTGTACAGCTCATTTCACCCCAACCACGCTAAAAACTCTCTTCCTTTTTCACAGTTCCTTAGGTTACGACAATTATGCAGCGACGACATCGACTTCGAAAACCAAGCCCTCGAAATGTACTCATTTTTTATCAACAGAGGATACCCCAGCAGTGTGATTGACAGGGCCCTTGCCCGAGCCAAAAACACCCCCCGGACCATCAACCCGATCAGGAACTCCCGCTGTAACAACCGCATTCCTTTGGTGCTTCCTTACCACCCTAACACACTTCCTATCCCTAGGACCATTAACCAGAACTTTTCCATCCTACAGGATGATCCCTCCATTGGGGCCCTCTTTTCTGATCGCCCTATCATCTCATATCGCCGACCACCTAATCTGCGTAACCTCCTTGTCCACAGCTCCCTTGACCGCCCTCAGCAACCATCCACACCAGGCACTTTCCCTTGCAAAAGAGCTCGCTGTATCACCTGCAAGTACACAGCCACCACCACACTCATTCAAGGCCCCTCAGGACAATTCCGGATCACCCAGACAGCATCTTGTACCTCCAGCAACCTTATTTACTGTATCTCTTGCAGTAAATGCCCAGCCATCTACATTGGGGAAACAGGAAGGAGACTCGGAGACCGCTTCAGAGAACACGTCAGGGCTGTGAAGATTAAAGATCTCTCCAAGCCCATTGTTTCTCATTTCACCTCTGACGGCCACAACCACTCTAATCTCTCCGTCTGTGTTCTCAAAGACGGTTTTCCGAACTCATACATCAGAAAGACCACCGAAACTAAAATTATTCTGCAGCTAGGATCACACATTCTCCCTTCCCTTAACGACAGATTACTGTTCTTTTAAATTTTCTCCATTCATTGGAAGTTTCATTTCACACCTCTCTGCACCCATTCTGACTTCACACCTCTTGATTGGCCTCTCTTTCTGTCCCCTGCTCCCGCCTCTCACTCCTCCTCCCTCTCAACCTTTGTTCTCCCGCTACTTTACCTTTGCCTACTGCCCTGTCTCTCTCACACCTGAAGAAGGCTCCACGGCTGAAACGTTGTGTTCTCTTTCTTCTTTTTTTCAGCATGGAATAAACCTATTACTTGTTCCTTCACATCTTGTCATTCCAACTATTTTTTTTTCGAGTTTAGAAAACTTCAGAAATTCGTTGATCATATTCCCTACTCCACCAGCCCTTGACCACAGGTCTGAGGGGTGCGTAGTGTGGTACAGGTTCTTGTCCCATCCTGCTCTTGGTCCAAGTTGGAGGGTTGCACCGATTCTGAGTCTTGTTAGCTGGTATGGATTGGTTTGGGGGTGTTGATACCAGAGTGGTCCAGGAGGGGGGTGCAGGTGTCTCTGAGTGTCTTGGTTATATACGCTTGTGTGTATAGATGAAAAAGCTATTGAAGAGCACCCCATTCATCTCGGTGGAAGTTGGAAGTTTTGATGTTCAAAAAATCCTAAAAAGAGAATTAAAGTTTCACACAACAAAGCATGACTGTGAAAGGTCAGGAGGCCTGCCTTGTGTGCACAACACTTGATTACAGTCAAAAAATCATGAAGCCATGAAGAAGACCCACCTGTCCCAGTGTATTACCTGTAGTGTTATCTTCAGAAAATCATAAAAAATAAAGAAAGGGGCCACAGCCACAGCAAGGTTGTATGAGGTTCGGGGGCCTGTCTGGTGTGTAAAACACTTGGTTTCAGCAGTGTGGCTGTTGTATTTGAATTGCTATTGAGCCATGAAAAAGACCCACCTATCCCAGTGTGTTACCTTTAGTGTTATCTTTGGAAAATCATAAAAAAATAAAGGGGCCACAACCCAAAACAAAGCTGGGAAAAGTCAGAGGACCTGCTTAGTGTGCGAAACACTTACATTCAGCATTGTGGGTGCTGTGATTTAAATGCTATTGGTTTGTGAACAGAATACCCCTATCCCAGTGCATTGTGCCACATTAAATAAAAGCACGATAAAAAGATTCAGAACACAAAGCTGTGTCAGTGTTCTGTATAAAAAGTCTCTTGAAACATCATGGGAGCTGTTTTTAATAAGCCGCTGAGTAAAGAATATTTTAATCCTCCTGCTGTCAGTAGTATTGTCAATATAGTTGACCCTTACCTGAATGAAAACAGGACGTAAAGGAGGGGTTTCAGAAATCAAACAAAGCTTTATTCCCGTGCTTACAGTCTGGGTAATTGGAGACTGCGATGTTCTGCTTCCTATGGTCATATTGACAGTATTGAACAGTATTTCTCGTGTTGTGAATGTGTGCACACAGCTTTCCCCGGGTTCCAGTTCGTGCGTAATCACGCATCGATGAAAAACCAGAGGTTTAAAAAAAGATAATTAGCACACTGATAGTTTGGTGTTGAGACTGTGGAAATATCCACAAGTCGTGGTCTTTAAAATGCATTTGGTTTGAAGGCGTTCTATGCTTCCATTGCGAAAATATGGACAAAAGAATATTCGAGTGTGGTCAAAAAAACGTCATAAAGATGACAAAGTGAAGGCTGAGAAAGCATTCACACTGTATTTTATACACAAAGCATGTGTTTTTGTAATTCTAAGAGATTTCGCGAAAGCCCTACAGGCGCGCCAAAATCATTCTCTAACTTCAAGCTAACTTTACCCTGGTCACGTTTTGCACGTTCGAGTGGTTTTAATGCGGCTCCTTCGTACACGGTGCTGATCTTTTGGAAAGCAGGAGGCAAAACCGACACGTTCTCATACCGGGAGTCGAGCCTGGGTGAAAACCAGGAATCCTAACCCCTAGACCATATGGCAGAGAACAACCACGCTGTTCCCGGCATCATGCAAGCAAACTACATATGAGAAAACACGCAAGAGAGTTGTCACTCAGATTGTCGAAGAGTCGATGTATACTGGGGCTCAGTTGAAATGCAACGTCAGGACTTTTCCGAATTATGTCACACGAAGAGAGCACAGCCTTTTCCACCCTGCAACGTGTGTATCTGTAACTCGCCGTGATCGTATAGTGGTCAGTACTTTGTGTTGTGGCTGCAACAACCCTGGTTCAAATCCGGGTCACGGCAGAATATGGGCGTCTGCTTTTACTACTTGCACGAATGAAGGCAAAAAAAAGCCAATCGATGTGAATGAACGGCGCTTTCCAGAGGAGTACTGCCTGACTGGATCGCTGATGAACGACAGAGGCCACTCCGACCTCTTCTCGGTTTTCTTCAATGACTTACTAAGGATCTTCTTCACATTCGCCCATGCAGGGGAAGCCAGTTACACCAAAGCAAACGCAGGAAAGTGCATTTCAAGCAGAGACCAGGAGGGACTTGTTTACACCGAGAGTGGTCGGAGAATGGAACAATGGGCCCAGCCCTGTTGCTGGAGCCGATTCTTGATGAGATCTTGGGCTTACTAAGAGGCCCCCGCTGGATGCTAATCTTTCTGTTGTACTTGCAGGTCCTGCACTGCTTTTGAGCCGACAGAGCTCGTCCTGGTCTGTCGGCACAGCCCAATTGCAAATGATCGGCTCCGGTTACAGAAGAAACGTGCGTTTGGTACTGTTGTAACAGAAGGAATAAGGTTCTTGATCCCAAGATGAAGAAAAATAGATGAGTTTATTGCATGCAAGGAACAATAAAGCTGAAGTCTTGTTTCCCGCAAGAAACAACAAAACCGAAATGTTGTTCGATGTGCCGGTACAAACTTTTAGGTTATATAGTTCTTGCTTGCTACTTCAGACGTCATTCGATGTTATGGTAAGGGGGGGTCATGGTATTCGGCCAGTTAAGAGGCCCTGGCCAAATGGTCAGTTTAAGATTATGCCCCCAGGGGGTTCCTTGTTCGCATCTGGAATCCTTATCAGTTAACCCGCTTTCCTGCCATAAACCCCTGTTGCTTAGAAGTCTAATTTTCAGGCAGAATTGACTTAAGTTAACCCTTTTTACATCTTGTCTCTTACTTCATTCCCCCCTTATAAAATATGGCATACGTCAGGACTGCCTATTTTTACACATACAATGTCAGGGCAGATCTTTCCTTTTTAGATGTACAGGCATGCATTACCATGACATTGTGTGTTCCACGGTTACAACAAGATGTTATTGATGTTTTTGTACAAGTGATAGTTACAATTATACATATAAAACAACCCTAATCCTACAAATACATAAAGTCCTACTCCAGGACCCAAACGCAGACCTCAGCCATGTGGAGATGTTTTTAATAAAATGCTTTTATTCATTCAGCAGAGAGTGAGAGGGACATCCAGCAGAGAGAGACACACACACACCGGTTTCCATTGACAAAATTGTTTTTTTTCAATTCCTCTTGTCTAACAGGAATGTTTTGTTTGTGGACAGACTGTTAGACTAGAGGAAAAGAGCGCCTCCTTCTACGAAGCATTTCGTTGATCTGATCATGAATTATTTTCCAGTCGCACGAAGTAAGGGTTGAGAATCTCCGATTCACCATGCTACTAATGGTTTCCCGGAGATTGCAAGGCAAGGCACGTGGTCCACCCCCAGTAAATTTCAAAAGTCACAAGATTTCAAAACACGAGGGCGGCGTAGCGGTCGGCTCTTGCTTTCCCGTCTATGCTGATGCACTACAAGTACAATCCCCCCTCCATCTCCTGAGTGATGGGTAACAGTTGGATATCTGGGAGAATTATTCGTCCCACTGGCGTCTGTGAATTCCGCTCCGTAAACGGTGCTTCCTGGGGGGAGATAGACGGCGGGGACAGCATCAACAAATTCCTGCACGGTGGTGAGCGGAGAGGCCGGGATGGAGTGTCCTGAGGCGGTGTATGCTCTGCGGGGGGCAGAGCTTCCGCCAGGCATTGCAACCTGCGCGGCGGGGAGAGGCACTTTTCGGGAGACAGCTGCTCAACTGTTTGACTGCTGGAACATACTGTCTCCTTCCTCTGCATTTTCAGGAGTGTCTCTAGCCTCCCAATCCTCCCCAGTAATGCGTCATACTGCTCCCGCTGCTGCCGAAAAGTCTCCACACAGGTGCTGCTTCTACAGGTTGGCACCCTGGCCAGTGGCCGAGAGCAGAGACCCACGGCCTGTGGCAAAATAACAATTCATGTAAGAAATAAAGTCACACAGTAGTATTCATCAGTCACAGAACAGACTTCAAAATAAACTTTTCTTTTTTTCCGTCTTACCGCTTTCTTTTTTACTGTCCTGGTGGTAGATTTCGAAGAAGTTTCGCCCGTGCAGTGTTTTCTTGAAGAACAGGCTACGAAGAAATAATTATAATGTAATTTAAAATTCAAAATGGCAATAATACCTTGTAATATGCGCTGTAATCGCGTATTTCAGATGAAGTCTGCTGTATTTGCTTACCCTTCGCTCTTTGGAAGCTGGGGCGGCAGAAGCACACCGTCTCACCCCTTCCCTACAGTGAAGCATGGCGGAGGTTCAGTAATCGGGGTTACTTTTTTTTTGCCAAAGTTTAATTAAATGCACAACGACACAGCGGGCAGCAGTAGTTTGCGGGCAACGAAACGTCTTTTCTGCGGGCTCACCGGTGGAGGGGGACAAAATTAAAGTTGTTTTTATTTATGCTTAACAAAAGAACACAAATTACAATCCAAACAAGCGTACACATAACAATTCAAGACAAAAAGATCGTCAGGGGTACATATTACTACATAGATTCAAGTTATGAAAAAAGATTAAACGCATTATATTGAAATAATGCCCACACCGCTTTCAGATTTTTGCACTTCGAAATCTGCAAATACCCCCGTACATCCAGTTTAAAATGCTCAAGCAAAGGGTTCTTTCCAGACCACTTCATTTTATGTATATAATAACGTGCCGTTATAATAATTAAATTTATTACAAACAAAATTTTAATATTGTTTTCGATGGGGCTGAAACTTTTCCCACCTTTTCCCATCAAAACAAATACTACTATTGGTCTCTCTCTTTTTTTAAATAGAAGTCTGCAACTTAATCCAGAACATTTTTTACCCCGGGACATAACCAAAACACATGCTGAATAGTTTCAGGGCTATTGTCACAAATTTAAAAAGTTACAAAAGGAGGTTACAGAAGACATGATCATCACGGAAGCCGGGTCGGTCTCCCGTGGAGAGTGGAGTTTAGACCCCCCCACGCCAAGCGGCGATTCGGAAAAAAGACAGGGTTCAGGGAATACACACACGGGGGGGTTTATTGGGGCTTACGGTGAAGTAGGGAAAATCCGTAGGCAAAGATATCCAGGGACGTCCAAAGGGAAGTCAGGAAGCAGTCCATAGCCGGGACATCTATCGGGAGACAACCAGAGACCAAGAAATACGGAGCTCAGTGGGTCGGGAAGCATTAACAGGAGGTTGGGGGCGGGGGAGTATACTTAAATAGTGAAGCTGAAACAAGGCACACCAGGCAATACTGCAGGCAGTCATTAAGAGAACTAATGCGAGGAGGTTGGAGCGCCCTCTGGCGGAGAGGATGGGGGCCGTGACCATCAGAGCGCAATAGAAACTGAATAAAATGAACTCCGCCCGGGCTCAATATCAACAGAGCTGCGATCTGTCAAGGGGGTGTGTGGTACGTTATGTTTAAGTAGTGCAGTTATGCTGAATACAGTGAAAACTCTGTGTCCCTGTAGGCATTACGGGTGATCTGCTGAAGGAGCTACAGGTGGGCTGTTCAGGAGTCTTACTGCCTGGAGGTAGGAGCTGTTATGAAAACCAGCCCACTAAGAGTGTGCATTCTCTGTCTGTCTGTCCTGTGATCATCCGGCTTCTCCTCCCAGACCTCTCCCACCTTGTGCTGTTTTTTTTTTTGGGGTGGGGGGCATTGCCGAGACCCCTTCTGCGCCCCTTTGCACGGAGAAGAAGCCTTCTATGAACACAGCTCGGGTGGGCTAGGAAAGAGGAGAAAAAACCCCAATAACATCCACCACTGGAAAAAACAATCCAAATCTCTCTCTCTCTCATATCAGCAGACACAATATCGGGTTTCCACAACTTACACAACACATACATGCTCGTACGTGCGGGTAGCGGGGGCATCTGTGGTCCGAAACGATACTGGGAACATTTTATACAGAAGTAAAAAAAGAAAACCACAACAACATTCATTTAAAATCAGGGCGGGGGGGGGGGGGCGGTTCATGGATTTCTGGAATGCAATCAAGGCGGGGGGGGACGCAGGACAGGGAAAAAAAAACGAGAACAGGTTCAAACGTTAGAAAGCAGTTTTGGGTGGGGCGCACATGCAAAAGCAGCGCCGACAGACCGGTGCTCCTCTTACTATCGCGCGTTTAATTCTTCCAGCAGAACAGATTGAGTCCCTGCTGCCTTCTCCTCCCGGGACATTTCCTCCTTCTGAAGGACCGCAGGCACGCGACACATCGGCAGAAGAATTTCCAGATCGGGTTGCTCCCTTCCTCCGGGTCCCGAGACGGAGCCCCCCCCACATCCAGGTTCGCCGGGGTTCTCTTCCTCGATGAGGGGACGCCCGTCCGCGGCGGGGTCTTCTTCGCGTCTCCCGGGGCCTGTCCCCTGGGTGTAGTAGGCGCCCCCGTTCTCCCGCACCAGCTCCTCGATCTTGTCCAGCAGCTGGGACACCTGCCGGTGGTCGCCGGCGTCCCGGTTGTTGAAGACGTGGTACCGGTTCCCGCAGGCCTCCAGCAGAGCCTTCAGCCCTGCCTGGGCCCCCTGCAGGAAGTCCTCGACGGGGACTCCTCCCAGGTCGTCGCCGTAGGTGAACAGGACCACGGCGTGCCGGGTGACCCCGGGCCCGAAGGCCTGTTTCATCTTCCCCCCAATCCTCTTCTCCCCCTTGGTGAAACGCCCCAGCTGCAGCACCAGCAGGAAGGCGTGGGGCCCCGGGGCTGACAGGGCCAGGCAGTCCCGGACGTGGACCTGGCGATCGGGGAGACCTTCGTCGAAGAGGTCCGGGGTGTCGACGACGTGGAGCCGTCTCCCCCCGGCGCGGGCCGCGTGGGCACTCCCGCACGCGTCGTCACGGGGGTGGAGCTGAGCACCGAGGGGAACTCCGTCCTGCCCAGCAGGGTGTTCCCCACTGAGCTCTTCCCTGTGCCCCGCCTGCCCAACAGCACCACCTGCAGGTGAGCTGGCACAATTACAAAGAGGGAAAACAATGGAGACTTTGATTATTGTGTTCGTCCCTTATTATAATAATAATAATAATAATAATTGCTTACACTTATATAGCGCTTTTCTGGACACTCCACTCAAAGCGCTTGACAGGTCATGGGGGATCCCACTACCACCACCTGGTAGTGCAGCCCCACCTGGATGATGCGACGGCAGCCATAGTGCACCAGAACGCTCCCCACACACCAGCTCTCAGTGGGGAGGAGAGCAGAGTGATGAAGCCAGTTCAGAGAGGGTGATTGTTAGGAGGCCATGATTGATAAAGGCCAATGGGAAATTTGGCCAGGACACCAGGGTTACACCCCCTACTCTTTTCGAGAAACACCCTGGGATTTTTAATGACCACAGAGAGTCAGGACCTCGGTTTTTACATCTCATCCGAAGGACGGCGCCTGTTTACAGGTCCCCCGTCACTATACTGGGGCATTAGGACCCACACGGACCGCAAGGTGAGCGCCCCCTGCTGGCCCCACTAACACCTCTTCCAGCAGCAACCCTAGTTTTTCCCAGGAGGTCTCCCATCCAGGTACTGACCAGGCTCACACCTGCTGAGCTTCAGTGGGGGCTGCCAGTTGTGAGTTGCAGGGTGATATGGCTGCTGGTGTAGACTATTATAGATAGTCTACGACTACCCATTCACCTCATGTGTATTGATCTATTGCTCCAGTCCAACAATTATTATCGCTTAAACTTCCCAATAATTTTCTTTTCCCCTTTTTTTTAATTCCATCATTCCATCATCTAAGATGACAATTTTGTTGTTGTTTTTTTTACAATTGGTGCGATCTAATACGACTGACTGCTCCCTCACAGTTATTGTCACCTTTCTCACTGAAATCCTTTTTTTTTTTTTAACGGTCATCCTGGTAAAACCGGAATTCTTTCGCTAAACGTATTTAAAAAATGAACGTCCGTGCTAACGCAGTGCCGTGTGAGAACTCTCACATGCCGGTGAAACATATTCAGAGTGATTTTTTTTGGGGGGGGGGTAAAGTGTGCATACAGTGGCTTTTTGGCCCCCAGCTCAACATCAGACAAAGTAATCCACTAACCCCCCCTGAAAAGGAACTCGGCAGGCATTTATACTCACAACTTCTCTTCCTTGTTGAGGTGCAAACGATAGATTCACTCCATACTTGAGCCCAATAGCATAAGGTTTGTAACTACAAATACTCCTAATTTATTGACTAATTAATTGTTTTACATCGATCCTCTTTTAACTGTTTCATCCGACCCAGAGGAGAGGCAGATTCTATCCTAGCAGGCTGGACAGGACAGCAGTCCATCACGGGGCGCAAAAACAAACACACACACACACACACACACACACACACACACACACACACACTCCAATTTTTCCAGAAGCCTACCCTAACCTAGGTTCTACCCTACCAGTGTGTCTTTGGACTGTGATAGGAAATCCACACACAAAACCTGAACAGAACATGCAAGCTCCACCCAGACAGCACCGCAGGAATTGAACCCAGAGCCCTAGGGCTGTCACTGGGTTGGGGACACTGGATTGTAAAAAGACGCCGTCCTTCAGACAAGACATAAAACCAAGGTCCTGACTCTCTGTGGCCATTAACCATCCCAGGGTGTTTCTTGAAATGAGTAGGGGTGTAACCCCGGCATCCTGGCCAAATTTCCCATTGGCCCTTACCAATCATGGCCTCCTAATAACCCCCCCTCTCTGAACTGGCTTCATCCCTCTGCTCTCCTCCCCACTGAGAGCTGCTGTGTGGGGAGCGTTCTGGCGCACTATGGCTGCCGTCACATCATCCAGGTGGGGCTGCACACTGGTGGCGGTAGTGGGATTCCCCATGACCTGTAAAGCGCTTTGAGTGGAGTGTCCAGAAAAACACCCTACAAGTGTAAGGAATTATTATAACTTGAGCTCATCCACTACACCGTAATGGATGCTGAGTGAATCAACACCATAGAAACTAAACACACTCATTCGGGTTTCACCTAGATCGCCCGGATTGTCACCGCTGGAATGGGATTTTGAGATTTTCTGGCTCTCCGAGCTTCTGCAGACAGAAACTTGTCGAGCATAGATAGGTTTGCAGGGGGGGAGGGCGTGTTTCTCCTGCAGGTAACTACCACGCCTACCTGTGACTGAGGTATGAACTCAGGTATGTCAGAGGAATGTACCCCGAACAGTTCCTCATTCTCCTTGCCCTGCCTGTGGTTTCAAGAATAATAACGTCACTTTATTAACCCTAGAAAGGTTCTTGCATGAGGAATGATCTTTTCACAGAGCCCAGCTGCCTCTCCAGGAGACACAGACGGGAAGAGAGAGAGAAGCTGGGGGGTCAGAGCGCAGGGTCAGCCATTGTACAGCGCCACCTGGAGCAGTTGGGGTTCAGGGCCTCGCTCAGGGGGGGCCCCAACGGAGTAGGATTCCTCTGCCGGCCGCAGGATTTGAACTGGCAAACCCCTCCCAGCCACAGAGCGCAGATCCTGAGCAGCAGATCTTTCTAGTGATTTGGGAGCGGTCAGAGTATCGACTGGAGTTTTTTTTTAAAATTAAAATAGCACAAGAGCGCATTCAGCAATAGGCTGATCCACCCCCGGTGCGACAGGGGGCTCTACAGGAGGTCCTTCTGGCCTCAGACTGTACAACGCCTCCGCCTTGCGTCTGGGCAGAGGCCACACTGACAGGGACCCATTTCTGGACTGAACGCATCTAGACATCTACTGCGACATCGGTTCTCTTTCTTTTCCCTGTTTACAACCGTTTTCTTGGGGGGGCAATATACGCCAGGGACCCGTGCAATAATACATTTATATTTACATCTATATTATATTCATATGTGCGATACGATTTTTCTGTGTGCTGTTCTGTTCTAGTTTGTTCTTCATGTGTCCTGGACTGTAACGCTTTTAGTGCACCCCTCACTGTACTGATTGTATTATTATTATTAATAATTATTATTATTGTATCATTCGTTACACTGTGGCTGTGTTAAGCTGCTGTTGCACTGCAATTTCCCCTCACGGGATCAATAAAGTATCTACCTTTGCCGATTAAAACTGGCTCAAACCCCACAGTACTGTAACGCAACGGGGGCTCAGGCTGGCGCCCTTGCCGCATCTGGTCGGCCCCATCCCGACTGGAGGCTCGAACCCGGGACTTCCGCGTCTCTCTGCAGCGACCCAGCCCCGTGAGCTAAAGAGAGATCTCTCTACAGCCCAGTAGCTGTAGTCCTGCTATCACAGGGAAGGGCGGTGACGTCACCTGCTCTGGTACGCCGGCTCTTACACAGTGCTTGTCGGCCGTAAGCGTTACAGTACGATGAAAAAAAAGGGGGGCGTCGCAGCACGTTATATACATGAAATCAATGTATCTCCGTGCCTATCGGATCCAAGCCTTTGTTAGCGACGCACCCGCCCCTTGTTAATAACCGCGGGACTGTTTCTTCATCTATCGGCACGGAAGGTGTCCGCGGCGCTTCAACACACCTCGAAGGGTCTCCCGATGATACGCTTTTAGAAAAACAAAAAGGGGGTTCATCTGTAACCCCGGTTCACATCGCCTGAAACAATTTCGACGAGAGCATACCAACACTGAGAAACGGTGGTTTGAAATGGAAATCTAATAAGTAAATCGATTCTTAAAAGGTAAAGAGCTTTAGGGAAATATATAACAAGGGTTCAACTGCTGCAGATTCTTAGAAGACAGTTTGTAAACACAGTACGTACCGTGTAGATGACTAAATTAGCCGAGGGTAACTGATAAGCTTGGCAAAATATATATTGGCGGTTTTTTTTTTGTTTCTATGGTGTGATCCGTTTTGTCTTTCCCTTGCATTAAAACATCTTTCTAAAAAGCCATAACAAGTTGAGTCTCCGACGCACTCTGCAGAGAGTGACTGCAGGGCTCCCGGTATTGCAATACTGAGATAAAGACCTTACTCAGGTTAGAGCACTCTCTCGTGGCTTCCTTGACAGGTATATTTCCAGGAGAGATTAAAAAAAAACTTACTGTTCTCCATCACTGCTCCACTGTTATCAGGTTTCGCGACTGCAGGACGGACACGGACACGGACACGGACACACACGGACACGGACACGGACACACACACACGCACGCACGCACGCACGCACGCACGCACGCACGCACGCACGCACGCACGCACGCACGCACACACACACACACACACACACACACACACACACACACACACACACACACACACACACACACACACACACACACACACACACACACACACACACACACTGATTGAATTGTGAAGGGGGAGTGGTTGGGACTGTGTGATTAGGTTTTTGGGTGAGTGAAAGTATGTCACCTACTTTCATACTTGCGACTGCCCGGCTCAGATGATCCCAGGCAAGGGCAGCTCGGAGCTACTGAACGGGTTGGTTCATTTGAGGAGGAGAATCTTGAAGTCATTCCAGTCGGAGCTGCGTTTGACACTATTTCCCCCCCTCTCATTGTGCCCTTCCGGAAAGGTTGCAGGATAAAAATAAATAAAATAAAATCTGACGAATTAATAATACCCACGAGTGGGGGGGGGGGTGGGGGTTTGGGGAGGGGAGGGGTTACACACTTCTGGTCTCCGGGAGGAGGAGGAAAAAAATATAAAGTCACAAATATTTAACACTGATAATACAAAAAACAATGACAATTATGTCCGACCCGGACAGAAAGCAGCCCGTAACAAAAAAAAAGGACTTTTTGAACAGCTTCCCAGAGGACATAAAAGAACTGGTTTGCTATTAAGGAAAACCTTAGAAGTGTCACCGAGAGAAACCGTCCCATCCCAGTTTATACCGTGTATACTGTGCTCTTCACGGGGCAGCGATCGATAGGGTTGCAGGTTCAAATCCTCAGTGGGACAGTGCTGTGGCACCCCGGAGCAGGGCGCACATTGCCTCCCTAATATACCCCCCCCACTATGGAAATAGGGTCAAGTGTACAGTATGTTGCTCTGGATAAACGCCTCCATCGATCAAATCAATCATTAGTGCTTGGTTTCGTCGGTTCCTGCTCGTCTCCGTGAGCATCTATCTGTCCGCTTTCCTTAAGCCGTTTTGATTTCTCACGATGTTCTGGTCAGGTGCGCTATTAACATATAAGGAATTTCTAAAACGTGGTTTTACATTATTGGTCAGCGCATTACAAAGAGCTGCCTTCAACTGGTGAGGACAGCTCTGAGCAGTCGAACAGGTTGGCTCAGTTTTTTGTTGTTGTTGTTTAATGAGGAGAGAGAGAGAGAGAGAGAGAGAATCTCTCTCTCACCCAGTTCCAGGCCATATCAAAACTGATCATGTTTTCAGACGGTGTACTTTCAGCAAAGCTTTCCTGAAAAGAAAAATAATAATAATAATAATATCGCAATTCAACACCTACTTGTGAAAAGAATATGATAGGTAGCGCCACATTCAATAGTTCCCAAACATTAAAAACAGGAGACGGAGAAAAGCGAAGTTCTCCAGATCAACGGAACGAATTCTCTAGAGGCAAAGACGTCACTCGTGCTGAACTTTAATGTCATCAATAAACCGCATGTACAGTAATAATTTCACCTGCGGTTCGGATCACAAAGTTACTTACGGCTTGAAAATATTCAACATAACACATAGCACGCAGGCTGTCATTTTGACAAACAAATAATAGACGATTGAGGACCGTTTTTTCCCCATTAAAGAGAACTTATTATGCTAGGAAGCTGCAGCTCACTAATATGAATAATAATATGAACTCAAATCACCTTCAGGTGTACTCAAAGCAGTCCTCTGAAAATGTAGAACACAGTGAAACTAAAACTATAAAAAACTATTAACTATTCTTACTAATCACAGACATACAAGAAATACAGTACCCACCAAACTTAACAGGCGGTCTTCTAGAATAGAAAAACTGCTGTTTTTGAACATAATTGTAATATTAGGTTTATTCATCATTGGAAGACGAGCTCAACTTAAAGAACAGGGAAATACAAAAAAAATATATCATATACACAATATGTTCAGTGACGTAATGCAGCATGTATAACTCGTAACAGATTTTGTATGAACTGAAGAAATATTCTGATTCTGTTTAAATGATCAAACGGTACAGTAAATGTATTTATTCGTGTTTTAAATGTTTGCATTTTGTGCATCCGAGTATTTTCTTTTAAAGATCAATTGTAACAGCTAAACGTGGTCAAATGCCGTTGTTTTGTGCATAACGCTAACTTCATTTTAAGTAAATGAAGAATCTTTGGAGTATTAAAAGGTAGAGGAATTAAGGAACAGAAAAGGACATTTGACATCCTGAGGACAGTAGCAGAAAAGGACAGTGTCTCTTGAGGACAGTAGGACAGTGTCCTCTGCGGACAGTGCAACTGGAGACAGTAGCAGAAAAGGACAGTGTCTCCTGAGGACAGTAGGACAGAAGGACAGTAACTGGGGACAGTAGGACAGTGTCTCCTAAAGAAATTGCAGTGGAAAGTGATAGATTTCTCCTTTGCTGAATCTATCTTACAGCTCTCCCCCCATCTTGTGAACATTTGTGAGCTTCAGCAGTTAATCTCGGTCTCTTCACACGCTGCGGTTGGTACCTTCCGACCACAGTTTCCAGCTCAGCTCCGCCACTCCTCCACGTGAATTTCACAATGCAACACAACATTAAACAGAATCAAAAAATGAAAAGATCACCTTCACGTCTGAGGGCTGTAAGCCACAGTTCTAAGGATAGCTGGTAAGATAGACAGAGTGACAGACACACAGGAAACACACAGTCTCACAGTAAAGTCTAGTGTGCAGGCCAGAATTACCCACACAGTCTCACAGTAAAGTCTAGTGTGCAGGCCAGAATTACCCACACAGTCTCACAGTAAAGTCTAGTGTGCAGGCGAGAATTACCCACACAGTCTCACAGTAAAGTCTAGTGTGCAGGCGAGAATTACCCACACAGTCTCACAGTAAAGTCTAGTGTGCAGGCCAGAATTACCCACACAGTCTCACAGTAAAGTCTAGTGTGCAGGTCAGAATTACCCACACAGTCACACAGTAAAGTCTAGTGTGCAGGTCAGAATTACCCACAGTCTCACAGTAAAGTCTAGTGTGCAGGTCAGAATTACCTAGCAGAAGGAGCGTTTCGATCACGAAGCTCTCTCTCCTCCGTATGCTCTGTAACGGTGCGGGGGTTCCCCTTGCACCTAACACTCAGCGTCAACGTCGCTCGACATCATATCGTCCCGCGTAGCTGGAGAGGATTTTAATTCTTCTCCCGTGAACAGCGAACGTTAAAACTCCAAGGAAGAGAAGAAGAGAAAAAAAAAAAACACATTCTCTATTTGACAGGAAAGGAAAGGAAACTCTGCGCCTGAGCTAGAAGAGCCGTTGGCATGTTTCTGAGCCCCACGCCCACGCAGCTGCGGGAGTATTTACTGAATTAGCGGCACCGGTGGTGCTCACGAAATGAGACGCATTCTCACGCGGATATCGGAGGTGGAGAGAGACAGAGGGTTGCATGTGCTGGTTCTGGGTGGCCCTCTAGTGGGGATCAGCGGTATCGCAGGACGACAAGTACATTTTTGAACCGAAGTTTCTCTGCTCCGTCACGCCTCACCTGACTGATAAGATCAGATCACTTTATTGGCCCTGTACAGTTTCTTGTATTAGGAATTTGTCTTGTCGCAGACCCCAGCTTGCTCTCCGTGAGACACACAGGGAGAGAGAGAGAAACTGGGGGTCAGACTGGACCTGAACCACAGGACCAGCTGTTCTCCTGGTCTAACAAGACTGGACCTGAACCATTGGACCAGCTGTCCTCCTGATCTAACAAGACTGGACCTTAACCACTGGACCAGCTGTCTTCCTGGTCTAACAAGACTGGACCTGAACCACTGGACCAGCTGTTCTCCTGGTGTAGAGAGACTGGAAATGAACCCTTGACCAGCTGTCTTCCTGGTCTAACAAGACTGGAGCTGAACCCTGAACCAGCTGTCTTCCTGGTCTAACAAGACTGGACCTGAACCACTGGACCAGCTGTCCTCCTGGTCTAACAAAACTGGACCTGAAACACTGGACCAGCTGTCCTCCTGGTCTAACAAGACTGGACCTGAACCACTGGACCAGCTGTCCTCCTGGTCTAACGAGACTGGACCTGAACCACTGGACCAGCTGTCCTCCAGGTCTAACGAGACTGGACCTGAACCACTGGACCAGCTGTCCTCCTGGTCTAACGAGACTGGACCTGAACCACTGGACCAGCTGTCCTCCTGGTCTAACGAGACTGGACCTGAACCACTGGACCAGCTGTCCTCCAGGTCTAACGAGACTGGACCTGAACCACTGGACCAGCTGTCCTCCTGGTCTAACGAGACTGGACCTGAACCACTGGACCAGCTGTCCTCCTGGTCTAACGAGACTGGACCTGAACCACTGGACCAGCTGTCCTCCTGGTCTAACGAGACTGGACCTGAACCACTGGACCAGCTGTCCTCCAGGTCTAACGAGACTGGACCTGAACCACTGGACCACCTGTTCACCAGTTCTTTCCAGGCTCAGACTAATCGCAGAGTAATAAGACTGGAGACAAACATCAGGCAAAAATAATTTTATTAACAATAATTAGAAACCACACCTGATTATCCGCAAATTATTTACATAGAGTCCAAAGATGCCTTCATTGAACTTTACTGCTAACTAACAGAGGCACAGCCGCTCACAGACGACAGGCATTCTCTATAGACAATAATGCTCAGATTTAGAAACGAAATGAGAAATCAGAGATACAAGCATTAACGGGCAAAAACGATAACCTCCGAGTTCAACACTACCTGTCAGGTTAAAGGAAGAGAACAGTTTTTAGAGCAGAAAATAGGAAAAGATGAATAAGAATAATAATTGTTTACACTTATATAGCGCTTTACAGGTCACGGGGAATCCCACTACCACCACCAATGTGCAGCCCCATCTGGATGATGCGACGGCAACCATAGTGCGCCAGAACGCTCCTCACACACCAGCTCTCAGTGGGGAGGAGAGCAGAGTGATGAAGCCAGTTCAGAGAGGGGGGCTATTAGGAGGCCATGATTGGTAAGGGCCAATGGGAAATTTGGCCAGGACACCGGGGTTACACCCCTACTCTTTTCCAGAAACCCCCTGGGATTTTTAATGACCACAGAGAGTCAGGACCTTGGTTTTACGTCTCATCCGAAGGACGGCACCTGTTTACAGTCCAGCGTCCCCCGTCACTATACTGGGGCATTAGGACCCACACAGACCGCAGGGTGAGCGCCCCCTGCTGGCCCCACTAACACCTCTTCTAGCAGAAACCTTAGTTTTTCCCAGGAGTCTCCCCTCCAAGTACTGACCAGGCTCACACCTGCTGAGCTCCAGTGGAGGGGGGCTGCCAGCTGGGAGCTGCAGGGTGATACGGCTGCTGGAATATATGACTTAAAAGCACAGAGAACGGAAAAAAACGTATGCAGCATTTGGAGCTGCAATCAAAGAAGTCCATTTTAATTTTTTTTTCTGAGACACGAAGGAAAAGGTAGGGAAAAGTGCCACTACAGATTCCGTTCTCATTCCTCATGCATGTGAGCGATATGTTTCACGGTCTGAAACTCCCTCATTTTGCCAGCTGACACAACCCTGTGAATCGACCTCAAAGAGCATCTAAAACTGAAAAAGAACGATTCAAGGCCAGAGAATATCAGATCCAGTGCCATCTGTGTGTGTGTATATATATATACTGTAACGCCCTCGCCCGGTGGTGAGGAGGAAGCACCTCTAGGCGCTCATAGTACCGCTGGGCAGGCTGGGAGTTGTAGCCGGGGAGAGTCTGAGGGTCAACACGATGACCAGCAGCTGACCCTGCATGTGTAAATAGTGTCATAGTAGTTCTAGTGTCCTGTGTAGCCTCATAAGCGTATAGCCTGTTGTTAAGTAATTACCACCCTAATGATGTGTACGTGTTCCGTCAGTCTCCTCATGTGCGTGTAGATCCCGTGTTTGGTTTTGTGCGGTTGATAAAAGAATAAAGCTATCGCTTGGTTCGTGAAGCGCGTCTCCACTGGTCCTTTGTCCTGAGAAGAACCTGTAAACGCTACAATACACACATCAATAGTCCAGACTCCCTTCAGTACCTGTCTCTACTCTTTAGAGCTGGTTGATGGCGTGTCGCTGTCTTTCCAGAACCGATGCAGACGACACAATCCGGGTTTGAGTGAGGAAAACACTGGGGCAAAAGGGTCATGCAGGATATGGGGAATAAAAACAGGGGGTGTGTCCAAGGAGGGCTGGTGGTCGGGGGAGGTGTGGCCCAGGCCAACGATCCAGTCGATGAGTCAAACGAGAAATCCCAAAACAGGGCATGAGTCCAAGGCCAGGCGATCCATCCGCGACAGACGATTAAAATCCAGAACCGGGTCAGGACCGGCAGGGGAGGAACGGGAGCAGGCACTAAAAACCACAACGGAGCCAGACGCATCCGGGTCCCGGGCTCGCATGATGCCGGAACCAATGCTGAGCCCGGATTAGCGTCAGCGTCTGGCTTTTAAGGGGGAACTGAAAAGGGGGGAGATGAGGCAAACTGTCACGAACACGGACTGAAATCCGTGTCAGATCTTATAGAAGACCCTATGTGATGTGGTAAGAGCTGGAGAAAACAGGAGGTGTGGTAAAAGGGAACACACAGGGGTTTAATAGTGCACAAAATAATAGTGACAGCCCGTGAGACAGTGTACGGGGAAGACAAAACGGCATCCAAATCCAAACAGGTCCAAGGGCAGGTCAGGGCACAGTCTGAGAGTCCATCAACAAGGAATCTATCCTGGGATGCGACAAAGTTAAAATCTCCGGGAGGGGGGAGCACACGGACAAACAAAACATGGAGGTCCAAGGGTGATGGGGTGAGATCCTCCAGACCCCGGGCTCAGGAAGCGGGAGGTGTCGGGGATGAGGCCTGCGCCCTCAGGAGACGGACGTAGGGTTTCCTGGTGCCAGGCGGGCCTCGCGACATCTTACCCTAATGATGAGCCCCGAGGACTGGAGGAGCTGGTCTTTAAATAATAACTCTAAAAGGGTACACCTGGAGAGCTTAATCACACAGACAATAATGAGAGCAGTGGAGCGCCCTCTAGGGAGGGATGTTGGGTGTGACACAAACAAGGAAGGGCCGGAGTGGTTTAGCGATCGTGACCGTCGATCTGTTCCGATTCCTGAAAGACAGGACAGGAGAGGTCGCAGAGAGGTCAGAGAGACACCCCTTCGCCCGCAGCTGGCCTCTACCCAGCTGCGGCATCACGTGTCGAAAAAGGTCTCCCTTAAACTGGTTTGTTAATTCAGGTCTGACTGGCCCACGTGCTCGAGCAATTGTGTCTGCAATTGAGAAAATGTCGAGGAGGGAAAAAGGCCTCTTGCCAGTCAAAACCTATCCAGTCTGTCTGGTAAGTAGTAGGTGATGAATAAGGCAGTCTCCTAAAACTTGTTTCTTGGGCTTCAACAGCATGGATGGGTTGCTTGTTCCATACTCCCACCACTCTCTGCGTTGATTTTGCAGAGACAAACGTGCAGTCGGGGTGGCAGGGGCGAACTCCCACAGTAGAGAATTTACACTTCACTGGATCTCTGCAGTCAGAGAGGTCTCCCACCCCTGTCAGGACCCATCACACACACACACTTACCCTGGGCTGCAGTGTATCTGACATCAGTGCTTCTACAGCCAGGAGTCTGGGCTCCTAGGATGTAAAAACACAACAAGTACGAATTACTGACAGCAGCAGCTGAAAGACAGGAGACAGTGTTATCAGTACAATCTCAGCTGTACTGAACACAGTCTCCTGCTCTATGGCTGTAACAAGACTGAAGCTGTGGACAGTGCAGTGACTGACACTCTGATACACTTTTTGTGTACTGTTCTGTTTTCTGTATATTCTGGACTGTGAGCGACTCTTCTCAGTGCGCTTCTCACTGACTGTATTGTGTTGTTGTATTATTGTATCATTTCGTGACTCTGTCGCTGTGTTGACAGTGCTGCTCTTGCACTGCAATTTCCCCTCAGGGGATCAATAAAGTAGCCAATTCTGGTCCTTTTCAACTTGAAGTCTCGTGCTGAGAGAACTCGTGAGGACGAGTCTTACAGGACTCCCCCCTCCTCCCTCCTCTCTCCGCAGAGACAGATCTTGAGGTAAGGGTACGATAACATCAACACTAAGGGGCTCAGTAGGAGAGAGATTTATTTACGCTGGAGAGACCAGTATGCGGCCCCCCTCTCCAACACCTGTTTAAAAACTCCTTGTAACAAATAGAAATATTTGTCCCAGTTGGGTTGACTGGAACGGGGGGGATGACTGTGGCATGGACTTGAACCCGCAACCCATCTGTCATGGGTTCAGAGACTTACCGCTGGCCCAACACTGCCCCTGTACACAATGTGTAAATCGCATCTGGATGCAGGCTTCACCTTTGTTTCTAAAAGAACCCCAAACAGTCCAAAGACCATTTCTCAAGTTTTACCGCGGTCCAAAAACATACTGGTACCGAAGTGTGAACGGGCTTCTGAGGACATAGGCCCTGGTGTGTGTGTGTGTGCCCTGTAATAAGCAGTAAAGCCTTTTACTGTCTGCCTCAATGTAGGGTGTAGGGCTTTCTAAACCCTTGTTTGTAATTGAGCAAACTCTTTTATTTCCTATCAATGTTTTTTGTTACTGTAAAGCGCTTTGAGAGGTTACTTTATTATTATTATTATTATTATTATTATTATTATTATTATTATTATTATTAGCCGAACTGATTTTTTGTCGCTCATAGCAACAGTCATTAAGGAAGTGACGCTGACAAACAGGAAGTCCTCTGTTGTTCCTGTTTGACCAAGTTTCGCTTCCTCTGAGTTTAAACCCACGTGTGTACAGCCGCTGCATCAATTGTCTGTGTCGTCCGGATCGACTCTGAAGAGATGGAGAATCTGCTGCTTAATCTGGAGACTGAGGCGCACTCTTTCATGGAGACTGTGCTTAAATCGATCGTGCACGAAGTTTCGGGAGTTTTCCGAAACCGGACAGATGATTCCGACAAGTCGATTGAAGACAAACTCCGCCGGATCTCCCAGGTTCTGGCGAGACGGGTCGTGATTAAAATCACGTCTGTCGAACACGATTTCGGAACCGAAGTCGCGCAGACAACGCAGGAAGACGAGCTTCGCTGTCTCATAAAGGTGTTGCTCAAATCGATAGTGTATGAAGTTTCGGAGGTTTTCCAAAACGGGGTGTCTGACTCGGAGGACGAGTTTCAAGACAAACTCCGCGGCGTCGCCCAGATCCTGGTGAGACGGGCCGTGTTTAAGATCACCCAGTGTGTGGAGGAGACTTTCGGGACTGAGATGGCGCAGATGAAGTAGGAAAACGAGAGGCTGAAGGTGAGATTGCGGTTCTGGGAGAAGGAGCCAGGAGCAGGAGGAGATCGGGGACAGACAGATCGTGTTGGACACACGCTTCCCTGTGAAATCACTGCAGAGATAAAAGAAGAGACGGAGCTCTCAGGTACGTGCAGTGGCTTGTATGTAGTAGTGTCTGTGTTTAAAAACGGTGTTTTTAACTTCCTCACTGTTGAAACTGTAGTGGAGAGATGCAGAACGAGGTAGGAGAGGTGTGTGATGTTGCAGAGGGTTGGTTTGCTGCAGACTGAGCTGTTGTGGTCTGGTAATATGATAATAGTTGCTGTTGTGTGCGTTTGGGCAGAAACTCTGTTAAGATTGGCCCAAGTATTATTGCTGTCTTTATTTTTATAGTTTTCTAATCCATTTACACGCTTTCTCGATGTGAAAACAATTAAACTTCTTAGATGAATTGGAAAGACGTTGGTAGGGGGATTATGTATCCATTTAACACAAAAGCCAGGTCGTTATCTCATCTGTGCAGTGTTAATGTACCGCATTGTACATTAAAACAGTGACAATTGTACATTAAAGTGTCTGTATTAACCCCTCTCTCTCTCAGTGCAGTGTTAATGTCCTGGAGTGTCCAGTCAGTGTGTCTGTATGAACCCCTCTCTCTCTCAGTGCAGTGTAGTGTTAATGTACTGGAGTGTCCAGGCAGGGTGTCTGTATGAACCCCCCTCTCTCTCAGATTGCAAACTAAGATTGCAGAACAAAGTAGATGCTTGAAAACCCCTTGCTAAAGACAAGTGCCCACATGTGTGTTGGGGGCCATGGGCCCACGTTGGGGCTTTTTTTTATAATTCTATAATGTTAGCATGCCCGAAGGGTGGACCCCCAGAGGTTTTGTTTCTCCTTACTAAGGAGTTTTTGGTGCCTCTTCTCTGTCGTCTTCAGGTCTTCTGTTCTGTATCCACAACACGGATGGGCGCTTGCTTGGTTAAGCGACCCTGGGGCACCCTTGTTGTGAAAGGCGCTATATAAAAATGACATGAATGGAATAGTGCTCCAGTGGGATTAGATCCCGGGCCGGCCCATGTGACTTTACAAAGTATGTAGCAAATGTGTAAAAGCCACTGGTTGGGGGAAGAGGTTTACTCACAGCATTTAAATGTGAAGCATTTCGCACCATAGCGTGTTGTGTTTTAGAGGTGGAATGTGAATAATATTAATTATAATTGGAGGTTTAAGGGATGTCAGCTATTTAATAAAGCAGCATATCACCGTGCACTTTGTAGTTCAGGATATTAACAACCCAAGTTATTCATGCTGTTAAGATTTCAGTTCCTAAATATGGTTTATGGGTTTTATTTTAAGTGTCATTGTCGGTAATGTGGGCTTTTTTCCCCCCTTGATTGTCACAATTGGAAGTAGTAACGGCAGATTCTGAGATTACTTTTAGCCAGCAATTGAACATCGGAAATTAAATCTGTTTACGGTCTACTTGTATAACACTGATCCAAATGGTGAATTTCAGAAATTGACTAAGTGGTTTAGTCAATAAGTCAAATAACTATTCATCACCCCCAAACTTGTTAGTGATTATACCTGAGTGGTAAAATCAAACTATACGCTACACACAACAATTCCACACACGCGTTAATATATTTACAGTATGTACAAACAAGACGTTTCAGAGGCCTTACATCCTAACCACTGAGATAACCTCAGACTTCTTGTTAGTATTGAGCTCTTAAGTAATGCCCACAGAGGCCACCGTAACAGACAGGCTTCTCAGTAAATGTAATAGAGCTTGTAGTTAAATCTCTCTCTCTGCAAACCCAAATGCCACAAAATGCATGGAAGACTGTCTCGCTATTCTATAAATGCATCCATAAGAAGGAAAGACAACTCTAAGGTATCTTTTACCAAGGAAACCCAAGTTCCCTAGAAATACAGAATGGCACGCGGTCTTTCTCTAGCAAGGTTCAAATATTTATGTTTCATGTGGGTTTGGATGATCATGATGTAGGGCACGGCACAACCTTCAAGTTCCACCTTCTCCTGACCTCTGTTTTCCTCTCTCTTCTCTTCTTTTTCTAAATGGGATGTTATGTGGTGTGCCTTGTGGACTGATCATTGTCAGTCATTAGCCCACAATTTAATTGAGGTACACCAAAGTCAAATTTCCAATTCATTTTTTTTATCAGAGGACCCCCACATCTCAGCAGACGTCCTCTCAGCTTTGAAATGGGAAATGTTTACTCTGTCAGGCCTCAGATGCTTTATTTGACTTCTTACAGACATATCCTAGTCCCCCGTAACCGTAGCTGTAACAAATATAATTCTATCACATGTATCCTCAAATACAAGTTAATATGCAATGGAACTAGTACTGGGTTTGTTCCATGCTGAAAAGAGAAGAAAGGAAGTACAACGTTTCAGCTGTGAAGCCTTCTTTGGGCGGGGTTTCACTTTGTGTTCCTTTTCAGCTGACGCATGCTTACACGGCTACCCGCCTGAACTACAAGTAAATATGCTTTTACTCCCGTGAACTAAACATTAAACAGGTTTGGAATCATAGTTCAACTCTTAAGAGTTATAAAGTGATTAAAGAAGTATTATACTCAAAGATCCATTGGACAAGTCTTTGCTTGGGCTTAAATAAGAGGGAACTTAGGGTTGGTCCAGGGTCCGAGATGGCAGTGGCTGTATTCTGGGAGGGTCCCCAATCTGGGAGGGTTCTGCAGACAGAAGAGAGAGAGAGCTATGTTGACCAAAAGAGTCCCAACTGTCTAATTCCGTTCATCAGGCGAAAACAAGATTTCTTCTGTTGCCGAAAGGACATCTTGGCCTCAGTTTTGTATTTCACTCCCTGCCTGGAGTCTTGAAGAGTTAAGGTCCTGGGTAGGACTGCTTGCAGTCACATGGTTGGGGAAAAGTCTGATTGCCAGTTTTAGTTGGAGAGAGATGAGGAGCCAGTGAGTAAACCTAACAAAAATGAGCTCCTTGACAGTTTTTAAGAGACCGCATCACCAATTGGCCTTCCTTTGGGCAATGCATGGTCTAGGAAAGGAAACAGACTGGCTGGAGCCCATTTGCATAATAAATTATTCCATTGTTCGGCTTTGATACATCTTTGTGATGTCTCTTATCAGAGGGGGCCTCTTTAGTTACATTTCCCTGTGTTTAGAGAGAGGCACCATGCTGCCTTGGTCAAGACGCACAAAGATGATTAGAAATCTTGAATAACGAAATTCTACTCAATTAAGTCTCAGTGAAATTTTGTACCATGGTGTTACTGTATTCAAATTAATGGGCATTTCCTCCTTTATTGTAATTTATGGGCAATTTGTGATTCCTCCTAGTCTCTTTTATTGATGTGTCTGTCTGGACCGTGTCTAGGTGCCTTTTCTGTCCCCAAAAAATTCCAATGGCAGGAAAATTGAGCAGACAAAATGTCCTGCAAGGTGTATCTTTGTTTTCCTGCAATGTGCTTACAGGGTAATCTGTCCTTCCCAGAGTATAACTTTGCCTTGGAAGTTGACTACAGACACTGGGGTTTCATGTCGGCGTTCTTGGTGTTTAGGGCTAACCTTTTGGGTTTCCTGTAGTTCCCAGAACCTCACTTGGGCAGAGGTGTGCCTCCTTGCCTCCTTTTATTTGTATTTTCATTCACTTTCTCTGGGATCGAACAGCTCATGTGTTGTTTGACTGTTTTGTGGCCATCAGGCTTGCCAATATAGCCTCCATCCGTAAAGTAAGTTTCTTTCCTAGCTCGGATTTTATGTTTTTCAGCTTTTTTTTAATGGGATGTTGGCTTTTGAACCCTGTGCAAAGCTGGTGTTAAAGGTCTTGTTCTCTTGTCCCGTGTTTGCAGGGTCAGAGGTCAGCGCTCTCCCTGACTCTGGGGACAGGGCTCCTCTTGAACAGCAGCACAGTGAGGAGGAGGGGGGCTCCCGTCTGATGCAGGAGACAGAGCTCGCCGCAGCACAAGGGAAAGAGACACTCAGTGAGCAGCAGCACCCAGAGAGCAGACAGAGGGTGGAGGATCTGGACTCTGTGCCCACAATGAAGACTGAGCCTGAGAGAGAGACACCTGGGCTCTTCGTATGTGCTGATTTTACAGAGAAGATTAATAATCTGGACACAAACAATATTACACAAGGTTGTAATGAGCTGGGCCGTGTCTCTGTACAAGAGCACAAGGAAGAACTGGGTGAGTTTAATCTTACAGAGCAGGACATGGAGCCCCAGTTGACTGACCCTGCAGAGCAGCAGACTGCTGTACCTGGTGAAGAGAACAGTACTGAGTCACAGCACCCAGAGGAGAGTAAGGACAGGGAGGAACAACAGCAGCACCTACAGCGCATGATGATAATTAGGCCTTGTTCTGTTCAAGTGGAGAGACTCTCATTGCAGAGTCTAAAACATTCATATGATCCCTTAGTATCTGATGACTTCACACGTAGGTTTAATAATCTGGTCACTGAGAAAAGTGTTGAAAGATTAAATGAACTGGGGTGTGTGTCTGTTCTTGGGCACAGAGAGGAACAACTGAATGATCTGGACGGTTTTAGTCTCGGAGAGCTGGAGAGGGAGCCCCAGTTGATTCACACTGCAGAGCAGCAGACTGATGTACCTGGTGAAGGGAACAGTACTGAGTCACGGCACCCAGAGGAGAGTCAGGACAGGGAGGGGCAAGAGCAGCACCTACAGCGCATGATGATAATTAGGCCTTGTTCTGTTCAAGTGGAGAGACTGTCATTGCAGAGACTAAAAGGGGAGGAGGGGTGGGGCTCCAGTCTGATGCAGCAGACAGAGCTCACCGGCGCACAAGGGAAAGAGACTACTGGGGAACAGCACACAGAGAGCAGACAGAGACAGACTGTGCTCGCGATGAACATGGAGCCTGAGAGAGAGACACCTGGACCCTTAATAACTGGGGACTCTGTAGGCCAGTTTAATAATGTGCGTACGAAGGAAATTGCCGAGAGGTTTAATGATCTGGATTCTGTCTCTCCTCGTGGGCCCCAAGAGAATGAACTGGCTGTTTCGAATGCTGTAGATGAGAGACCCCGAACGACTCCCACTGGGGGTCACGAGGGAGAGAACGCAGGTCTGTTTGGGGGCACAGGGCAAGATCATCACGGGGAGCGTTCGCAGAGTGAGAAACCCCAGAGAGGCCTGAGGAGCCAGGGGGGTGATCCGAGGCCTGGCTCAGAGGGTGTGGGCAAAAATTCCTCGCAGCAGCTACCGGGTTTATGTCCGTCCAACGGTTCAAAACAACACCAGCACCTTCACGTGGGGAAGAGACCGTTCGTCTGCGGTCAGTGCGGGGCCAGTTATATTTACCCGATTGACTTAAAAACCCACCAGCTCATGCACTCGAGAGAGAACCAGTTCAGCAGCCGCCAGTTGTACACGTGCAGTCGGTGTGAGAAGAGCTTTAGTACACCAAACCTGTTAAGAAGTCACCAACGCGTTCACACGTGGGAGAGACCGTTCGGCTGCAGTGAGTGCGGGACCAGTTTTATTTGCTCGAGTGACTTAAAAGCCCACCAGCTCGAGCACGCGGGGGGGAAAGCATTCAGCAGCGGGCAGAGTTTAACTCCGTCAAACGGCTCGGCGGCGCGCCCACCCGCGCCCCCCAGAAAGCGTCACGCTTGCGATCAGTGCGAGAAGAGCTTTGCTATACCGAGCCGGTTGAAAGCCCACCAGCGCTTTCACACGGGGGAGAGACCGTTCAGCTGCAGTCAGTGCGGGAAAGCGTTCTGCAGCGAGAGGGACTTAAAGAGTCACCAGCGGGTTCACACGAGCAGACGGTTCATGTGTAGCGAGTGTGGGAAGGCGTTTCTGGATTTAAGGGGCTTGCGGTCGCACGAGCGCGTTCACACGGGGGAGAGACCGCTCAGCTGCGGTGAGTGCGGGAAGACGTTTGCCTTTCTGTGCTCCTTAAAATATCACGAGCTCCGCCACACTGGGGAGAGGCGGTTCGGCTGTGCCGCGTGCGGGAAGAGGTTCTTCTCGGCCACCCATCTGAAGAGTCACCGGCTCCGTCACACCGGGGAGAAGCCGTTCAGCTGCAACCTGTGTGGGAAGGCCTTCACACGGCCCTCCCACGTGCGAGCGCACCAGCGGCTCCACGCGGGCGAGCGGTGGTTCGTCTGCGGCCAGTGCGGGAAGAGGCTCAGCAGCGAGAAAGGGCTGAGGGGCCACGAGCGGCTCCACGCGGTGGATCGGCAGTTCGTCTGCAGCCAGTGCGGGAAGCTGCTCGGCAGTGCGGGCACGCTGAGGCGCCACGAGCGGGATGGGGAGCCGTTCCGCTGCGGCCAGTGCGGGAAGAGCTTCTCGACGGCGGGCGGCCTGCGCGCCCACCGGCGCGCCCACACGGGGGAGAGGCCCTTCGTCTGCAGCCTGTGCGAGAAGCGCTTCTTCACCTCGAGCCACCTGAAGGAGCACCAGGTCCGCCACACGGGGGAGAAGCCCTTCGCCTGCGGCCTGTGCGACAGGCGGTTCACCCGGCGGGCCTGCGCCAACAAGCACCGGCGCCTCCACGCTCGGGACACGTTCGCCTGCCGCCTGTGCCAGAAGCTCTTCAGCACCGCCGGCCGGCTGAAGACGCACCTGGGCCTCCACACAGGGGGCAGGCCCTACGTCTGCGACCAGTGCGGGAAGGGCTTCGGGCAGGCGGCCTACCTGAAGGCCCACCAGAGCGTGCACACCGGCCTGAAGCCCTTCAGCTGCCGGCAGTGCGGGAGGGGCTTTGCCAAGTCGAGCCACAGGAAGTCCCACGAGACCACCCACACGGGGGAGAAGCCGTTCGGCTGCGAGCAGTGTGGGAAGAGCTTCCGGCGGCCCGCTGACCTCCGGCGCCACCAGGGTTCTCTGAGACACAAGAAGAGAGCCCGTTTGGCTATTGGCGGCAGCCCGGCAACTTGAGGGTCGAACCGTCAATCCATCGTGTCCGCGCACGAGAGCTGGATTCAGGTCAGGGTGGGGGGCGGTTTCCCACGGCACATTCCTCCGCATGAGTGGAACCGCTCGGCTGGAGTCGGCGGAGGGGTGGGCAGCCTCGGGAAAATCGAAAAAGCAGCGGCCTGTTCACACGGGGAGACCGCCGAGTTGTGGCGGGGATCCAGACTCATAATTGAAAGGTTTGGGGTTCAAATCCTGGATTGGACACTGCTTAAGCAAGAAAGTGCAATCAGATTGTTTCAGTTGAACACCTTCTGCATAAATGGATAAATGAATCAGCCAAAGAACTAACCCTTCATCAAATGAGAGGAGGCCTATTGGTAGATTGTTAAAGAATTAAAGAAGCGCCTCTTGTTCTCAATTGAAATGTAAGTCCATGTAATTTACATTTGTGTCCAATTTCCAGTTTGCGTTTCATTGTTTTAATCTGAAGAAATCCGTTGGGTTGTAAACGTCTTTAATGATTTTGAATGTTTGTATTGGAGACCTTCACGATAATCTCTTTTCAGGACTAAAGAAATTCAGTTATGTCAACCTCTCAGGGCAGGACATTCCCTTAAGCCCTGGAATGGATCTGGTTGCTCTTTTCTGAAATGATTACAGAGCAGCAATATCTTTTATATATGGCATTGACCACAATTTTTATCATTTTAACATTTTAATCAGGCAATTTTCGCTTAACATCCTTTGATTAAATTCCATCCTTTCAACTATATCTTAAAATGTTGCTAGCTTTCTTATTTGCCTCCCCACATTGTCTTGAAGATGTAAATATATCGGAACATAAAAAACTACAGGACATCTCCTGCATAAGTACAGTGGACTCTTCTAGACCAGTGTGTCCTGTTTTGTATTTATAGTTTACAGTCTCTATTCTCACAGCCTGCAAGCAATACCTTGCACCTGTCTACATTAAACATCCTCTGGAAAATGTTGGCTTAGTCTTGAATTTTATTTAAAATGTTTGCAACTCTCATTTGTTATCATCTACAAATTTGATTAGCTTTGAGGCCTCGGACAGTCTTGGAGAACATCGATAACGGACCGGACTTTTTCTGCCGTAGTAACCCGAGTAAACGTTTTATATCGCCTTATACCAACAGTAGAGAACGCTGTGTTCCACGTTCAAATAAAAGGCACCAATTTCGCTTTTCCTGATGTCGAAAATGTCTCGTCTTTCAAATGTATGCGTCTCTTGGGTTTATATCATTTTAGACGTGTTTCTTGTTTGTATAGTAGTTTTACCTTTTATGCTGTAATTATTTTAACTTTTCTTCCTAGTTTTCTTCCATTACTTCGAGAAAGCTACGCATCGCATAACGTGGCTCGGTCGTGCAAGATGTATTAAATCTTGATAAAAAAACTGATTTTATTTTGCCAGTCGCCGTGAGGTCCACATTACCTGCCGCCCTCCTCTTAATAAAAATGGGTCAAATAACTGTTTGTGCCATGTGTTAATTTCTTTTTCTCTTTTATGTTCGCAGATGTCAAAATGCGGCTGTCTTATTATAAGGCGATAGTGTGTTATATGGCAATGAAGTGGCATTACTGGGAGATTGCGGAATAATGCAATATTGTACTACTGCATCGTTACCCACAACAGCGGAGGTGGGATTTGTTTTTTCTTTCTGTTACTGCTTTTCACGGACAGTCTGCATGGAGTGTTCCACACTCTCTTACCTGCCGAAATGTACTGCGTGCTGTGACTGTGCCCTGTATGAGACCAGAGCCCTGAGACCATCTCGGCAGGTGAGAGAGTCACAGTCGGAGGGTTCAATAATAATAATAACATCATTTTATTAACCCTATACAATTTCTTCCATTAGGAATTTGTCTTTTTGCAGACCCCAGCTTGCTCTCCAGGAGACACACAGACAGGGAGAGAGAAGCTGGGGGTCAGAGCGCAGAGTCCGCCATTGTACAGTGCCACCTGGAGCAGCTGGGGTCCAGGGCCTCGCTCAGGGGGGGCCCCAACGGAGTAGGATTCCTCTGCTGGCCGCGGGATTTGAACCGGCAAACCCTCCAGCCACAGGTGCAGATCCTGAGCCACCGAGCCAACGGCTCCGCCGCAGGACTTAATCGGACAATTGGTAGATTTATATGACGGAGCAGAGGAATCCCTCATCCTGCGGTTCTGATCGTCACCTCTAGAGGGCCCAGAAAGACGAGGAACATTTTTTTCCTACCCTCATTTCGTCTTACTGGACTTTTAATAATAATTAATAATTGCTTACACTTATATAGTGCTTTTCTGGACGCTCCACTCAAAGCGCTTTACAGGTAATGGGGAATCCCACTACCACCACCAATGTGCAGCCCCACCTCATGTTACGCTGGGGGGTCTATCCGACCCCTTAGTGGACAAGGCCAAGACCAGGACATACAAGGGCATGCTGGGGGAACCAAGTTCATTCTAACGTGAAGCGTTTCGGGCGTGACGGGCAGGGAATCTTCCAGGATGACGATACTCCCCCCACCCTGTTCACCAGTCACGAGCGCTCACCGGAGGCTGGACGAGCCGGAAGACGATCCAAACGCTGTCCGAGTTCCTGTGCGGAACGCTCCGCGCAAGACCGTCAAAAAAAAACAGTAACGGAAAGAACAGAGATCCCACCTCAGCCATTTTGGGTAACGATGCAATATTATAAGATTGCATTATTTAACAAACCTCATAGTGATTTTACTGCTCAGTAACACCATATGACCTTGTTATAAAACATCACAGGTTCTGTGTGAATGTAAAAGACGAGAAACAATAAATGAACATAGGACACAACATTTCTTTGACCCATTTTTATTAGGATTGCACACCTTATTGGCAACATAAAATAATTTCTTGCTTTGGTAACTTTTTAAGTGGCTCGATGATCTAAAACCCACACTGGCTACAGAAGGCTTTCCTGTATGAAGGTGCTGGCACTTTTTTTTTAAACCGGCTTGATGTACTCTCTTTCTTGGGTGGATTTTAGGCCCCTTGACTATCTAATCCGCTTCCCGGATGAATGGTCTCTCTTCTTGTGAACGAACTGGTGTCTACCAAGGTTATTTTTCACACGAAACCTCTTCCCACACTGACTGCAGCTGAATGGTTTCTCTCCTGTGTGAATGACCTGGTGGGCTTTTAAGTGTGCTGGCTGAGTAAAATGTTTCCCACACTGACTGCATATGTAGCCCCTGTGAAGGACCTGGTGCTGTTTCAGTTTCTCTGATGTACTAAAGGCCTTCTCACACCGACTGCAACTATAGCTCTCTCTCGTGTGAATGTGTTGGTGCCTTCTTAAGGAGACTGCTTTCCTAAATGCCTTCCCACACTCACTGCAGCTGAAGGGCTTCTCCTCTGTGTGAATCCTCTCGTGGCATTTTAACTGCATCGATATAGTAAAGCTTTTCCCACACTGACTGCAGCTGAACGGCTTCTCTCCTGAGTGGATGCACAGGTGCATTTTTAAACTACCTGACCGAGTGAACCTCTTCCCGCACTGATTGCAGCTGAAAGGTCTCTCTCCCGTGTGGTTGCGCTGATGGGTTTTCAAGTGCTCCAACCGAGTAAAACTCCTCCCGCACTGACTGCAGCTGAATGGCCTCTCTCCCGTGTGAAGGTGCTGTTGGACTTTTAAGTCCCCCGCTGCACGGAAGCTCTTCCCACACGCGCTTCAGCTGAATGGTCTCTCTCCGGTGCCCGTGTGAGTGCGCAGATGCCTTTTTAAGGTAGACGAGCAGGAGAAACTCTTCCCACACGCAATGCACCCGAACAGTTTCTCTCCTGTGTGAAGCCGCTGGTGTGTTCTTAAGTTCCCTGAAGTCTTAAATGCCTTCCCACACTGACTACAGACGGGTGATCTCTCCCTTCTCGTGTGAAGGCGCTCTTGGCGTCTCAAGTTTTCCAAACAATGAAATGTCTTCCCACACTGGCTACAGATGAACCGTCTCTCTCCTGCGTGACGGAGCTCATGACTCTTTAGGGCTCCTAAAACTTAAAATGACTTCCCACACTGACTACAAACGAATGGCCTCTCTTCTGTGTGATGACGCTCGTGGCTCTTTAAGGCTTTTAAACAATTAAACGACTTCCCACGCTGACTACAGTTTAGTGGTCCGTCCTCTGCGTGACGATGCTCGTGAGTTTTTAAGTTTTCTGAAGTCTTAAATGACTTCCCACACTGACCACAGACGAATGGTCTCTCCCCCCCAGGGTGAAGGTGCTCATGGAGTCTCAGGTTTTCTAAGCAATGAAATGCCTTCCCACACTGGCTACAGATGAACCATCTCTCTCCTGCGTGACAGAGCTCGTGACTTTTTAAGGCTCTTAAAACTTTAAATGACTTCCCGCACTGACCACAGATGAAAGGTCTCTCTCCCGTGTGAAGACGCTCATGTGTTTTTAAGCTTCCTAAATATTGAAATGACTTCCCACACTGACTATAGATAAACGGTCTCTCTCCTTTGTGAAGACGCTCGTGCGTTTTTAAGCTTCCTAAATATTTAAATGACTTCCTACATGGACTACAGGCGAAGAATGGTCTCTCTTCTGTGTGAAGACGCTCATGAGTTTTTAGGCTTCCTAAATATTTAAATAACTTTCCACACTGACTACAGATTAATGGTCTCTCTCTTGTGTGAAGACGCTCGTGCCTTTTTGAGGCTTTTAAACAATGAAATGACTGCCCACACTGACTACAGATCAATGGTCTCTTTCTTGTGTGAAGACGCTCGTGTTCTTCTAAGAATCCTAAATGATTAAACGACTTCCCACACTCACTACAGCCGAACAGTCTCTCTCCTGCTTGAACGCGTTGGTGACTTCTTAACAGGTTTGGTGTACTAAAGCTCTTCTCGCACTGACTGCACGTGAACAACTGACCGCTGTTGAACTGTTTCTCTCCTGCGTGCATGAGCTGGTGGGTTTTTAAGTCACTCGAGCAAATAAAACTGGTCCCGCACTGACCGCAGATGAATGGTCTCTCTCCTGCGTGAAGGTGCTGGTGTTCTTTTGAATTGTTGGACTGACATAAACGCAGTATCTGCTGCAATGAATTTTTGTCCAACCCCTCCGAGCCAGGCTTCAGAGGACTCCCCTGGCTCCTCAGGCCTCACTGGGGTTTCTCACTCTGCGAACGCTCCCCCTGACGATCCTGCTCTCTCCCCCCAAACGGACCTGCGTTCTCTCCCTCGTGACCCCCAGTGGAAGTAATTAGGGGTCTCTCATCTACAGCATTCGAAACAGCCAGTTCATTCTCTTGGGGCCCACGAGGAGAGACAGAATCCAGTTCAATAAACCTCTCGGCAATTTCCTTCGTACGCACATTATTAAACTGGCCTGCAAAGTCCCCAGTTATTAAGGGTCCAGGTGTCTCTCTCTCTCAGGATCTATGTTCATCGCGGGCACAGTCTGTCTCTTTCGGCTCTCTGTGTGCTGTTCCCCCGAGAGTCTCTTTCCCCTCTGCAGCGGGGAGCTCTGTGCAAAGAAAAGAGAGTTTATTATAACACTGCAGCTTGTGAACGTGCCTCTTTCAGGTTTACACCCATACAGAAAATCTAAAGGGCAATTCTGGTAGCTGAATATAAAAACAGTGGTGTCATGTAATACACACCTAATGTACGCACAGTAGATGGCAGTGGTAGCTAAATATAAAAAAGAGTACACAACCACCTTTCACAAATATTTTACACATCGGAGCGCTTTACAGGTCATGGGGAATCCCACTACCGCCACCAAAGTGCAGCCCCCACCTGGATGATGCGACGGCAGCCATAGTGCGCCAGAACGCTCCCCACACAGCAGCTCTCAGTGGGGAGGGGAGCAGTGTAATGAAGCCAGTTCAGAGAGGGGGGTTATTAGGAGGCCATGATTGGTAAGGGCCAATGGGACATTTGGCCAGGACGTCGGGGTTACACCCTACTCTTTTCAAGAAACACCCTGGGATTGTTAATGACCACAGAAGGTCAGGACCTCGGTTTTACATCTCATCCGAAGGTTTTACAGATGGTTTTACAGACTCCGACGTGTAAAATATTTGTGAAAGGTGGTTGTGTACTTTTTTTATATTTAGCTAACACTACCATCTTCTGTGCGTACATTAGGTATGTATTATATGACACTACTGTTTTTATATTTTTAACGACCACAGAGTTTCAGGGCCTCAGTTTTACGTCTCATCCGAAGTACAGCGCCTGTCTACAGTATAGTGTCCCCGTCACTATACTGGGGCATTAGGACCCACATGGACCGTAGGGTGAGCACCCCGTGTTGGCCCCACTAACACCTTACCCAGTAGCAACCTTAGTTTTTCCCAGGTGGTCTCCCCTCCAGGTACTAACCAGGCTCACACGTGCTGAGCTCCAGTGGGGGAGGCTGCCAGCTGTGAGTGGCAGGGTGATAGGGCTGCTGGGACTGGTAATTGACAAAAACCTAAAATGGGACAAATGTTGTGACACGATCTATAAAAAAAGGCCAATAGAGACTCTTCTTTCTTAGGAAGCTACTTTAAGGTAGAGACAACTATTCTCACCGTTTTCAACAAGTCATTCATTGAAAGTGTCTTCACCTATTGCTTCCCTTGCTGGTTTGGCAACTGAGGAAGAATTTTAGCATTTATCTTTTATCAAGTATATAATACAGTGAACTATCTGCCTTTGCTCATATGCCTTTTGCTTAGCAACAGTATTAAAGGATAATTCAAGCATATGAATTGACCTTTTGACATGAATGCTACAACCGCAAAATGTCCAGCTCATTTCACATCTTCTGTTCTCTTACTTCTGTTTGTCTATATAAAATAAAATTGCTTCTTAAGAAGAACGTGGTCAATTACAAAGAAATCTATAGTAGAAAGAAAAAAACAACTCCAAATATGGGAACTTAGAACTTTCCTGTGTGAATCTGCTGTATAACACTAATTGCATTTACCATCTCTTTGG
Source organism: Lepisosteus platostomus (assembly GCF_059453375.1). Classification (NCBI taxonomy): domain Eukaryota; kingdom Metazoa; phylum Chordata; class Actinopteri; order Semionotiformes; family Lepisosteidae; genus Lepisosteus; species Lepisosteus platostomus. Next base: position 52,891,548 of record NC_142615.1, read on the forward strand.
AGAGGTTACTCACACCAGCAGGCATATCACTCTGCAGCACAACTGGCAGCCCCCACTAGAGCTCAGCAGGTATGAGCCTGGTCAGTACCTCGAGGGGAGATCTCCTGGGAAAAACTAAGGTTGCTGCTGGAGGAGGTGTTAGTGGGGCCAGCAGGGGGCACTCAGCGTGTGGTCTGTGTGGGTCCTAATGCCCCAGTATAGTGAGGGGGACACTGGACTGTAAACAGGCACTGTCCTTCAGATGAGACTTAAACCGAGGTCCTGACTTTCTGTGGTCATTAACAATCCCAGGGCATTTCTTGAAATAGGCAGCCATGATTTGAGATGCCACCTTTAAAGGCACTATATAAAATAAAGTTGATTATTATTGTGTGAGGTAGCAACGGGTTATGGTGCTGAAAACATCTGCAAGACAGTAACAGGGCTGAAAACATGTCGTTCGGACTAACATCAACTTAAATGTGTACTTATATTAGAGAAACACTGCACATCACTGATGTCAACTGCTCGTTATGGTGGTCCGCTTTAGATGTTTTTTGGGAATATTAGCAAGGATTATACATTTATTGGATTTTTACTGGATTGTTTTTTTCATCATTGGTATCTGTTTTAACGGAATGTTGCCTTTTGATATGTGCTCGTCTCTGTGCGACCGGGAAGACTTAACTAATTTTCCTGTGAAAATGTCACGGATGTCCAAAGGGACTAACTGTGGGGAGCAGGAGAGCAGAAAAAGACCCATATGCGTAGCGGCGAGACGGGAAAAAGGCCCGGGCTCATTAGTGCAAAGAGTTCAGGAATGCCGTATAGAAACCTATGCCCTCAGGGAGCAGACGTGGGGCGCCCTGGTGCTAGGCGGGTCTCAGGACATCCGAACGTCAATGCTGAGCGAGGACAGAGTGCAAGACCCGGAAATATATAGCCCAAGGGAAAGAGAGGGACAGAAAGGACTGCAGGCCGGAAACAAGGGACAGGATAGAGAAGGAGCTCCCTCTGGCTGCAGAGGGCGTGACAGAAAATGCGATGTTTTAGCATTTATTAGGCGTGGTTAATGGGGAAAAAAAAGTGATTTGTGTGGTGAGCAATAATCTGTTCTGTTAAGAAGTTGTTGGGACATCTCGTTCAGAAAATGTAATAATATAATAAGCCCTCGCTATAAGCGTACTTGATTTATATGTGTTTTGCTGGAATTAAGTCACTTCCTTTGTGATCTTGCTTCTTTAATAATAATAATAATAATAATAATAATAATAATAATAATAATAATAATAATAGCTTACACTTACAGAACGCTTTTCTGGACACTCCACTCAAAGTGCTTTACAGGTAATGGAACTTGAACTTGAACTTTATTGCCATATGTAACCGGTACTGGTACAATGGAATTCTTACTTACAGAAAGTCTCTCGATTGTAAAATAAGTGTAAAAAACAAAACAAAGTGCAAACAGTGCATCAAGACAATGTACAAACAAACAATAGACAATGTGCAAGTAAACATGTAGACAGTTTGAATGTAAACAATACAGACGTGTAAACAATGACTGGAGATGTGCAATAGATAAGAAATCATAAAGAGGTAGATGGTGATGGTGTAGGTGTGGTCCAAGGGGGATGGCTAAATGTGTTCGCCAGTCTCACAGCTTGTGGATAGAAGCTATTGAAGAATCTAGTGGTAAGTGTCCATATGCTCTTATATCTCTTGCCTGAGGGCATTGGGGTGAAGAGCTCATGCCCGGGGTGGTGACTGTCCACTGTGATGGCCAGAATTCTACCACAGAAGCGGTCCTCATAGAGCTGTTTAATCTCGGTGAGACCGCAGACGATGATCTTCTGGGCCATATTGACCATTCTCTGCAGTGCCTTTCTTTCTCGCGAAGAGGTGTTGCCATACCACACGGTGATCTCGTTGGTGAGGACGCTCTCGATGGTGCAGCGGTAGAAGTTCACCAACACATGTATTGGCATCCCCCATCGCTTGAGGCACCTCAAGAAATAAAGACACTGCTGAGCCTTCTTCATGATAGAGTCAGTGTTCACAGTCCAGGTTAGATCTTTAGAGATGTGAATTCCACAGATGGGGAATCCCACTACCGCCACCAGTGTGCAGCCCCCACCTGGATGATGCGACGGCAGCCATAGTGCGCCAGAACGCTCCCCACACACCAGCTCTCAGTGGGGAGGAGAGCAGAGGGATGGAGCCAGTTCAGAGAGGGGGATTATTAGGAGACCATGATGGGTAAGGGCCAATGGGAAATTTGGCCAGGATGCCGGGGTTACAACCCTACCCGCTCTTCTGGTTCCCCGACTTAACCATATATAAAGAACAAAATATGCAAAAACTTTGTTTTAATCTGAAACTGTATATACAAAGATTTTAAAGCCACTATGTACAATAGATTTTTATAATTATAATCATTCACTGATGATAACTTCTCATGAGTATGTATATTATATTGACATTTATATTAGTTATATTTACATATCACAGCATGTTAAATATTCATTTTAAATCCATGAGCTCTTCAGCCTTGTCTGGTAGTGAGGACGAATCAGATGTTAAATTGAGGAAGGGAGACAGTAGCTTGAGCCCCACCCCCCAAACAGACTGAGAAAGGGTTCATTGTCACACAGATGAGCACTTTTGTAAGACAATGTGAGGCTCTGAACCTCAGCAGCCACAAATCCTGCTCCTGTGTCAATGTTAGAGGGGTTATAAGACATTCAACATGCATTTTTTTAATTGATTCATGGCCTAACTTGTCCTCCCTATTCACTAACATTGTAAGACAGAGAGAGAGAGGGGTTCATACAGACACACTGACTGGACACTCCAGTACATTGTAGTGGTTTGATGGGTTTACTGAGACAATTATTAATTGTAGCAGTAATCACAAGGTTGTTTGTTGGGGCTTTTAGGAAATCAATCGTCAGAACAACTAACATGTCACGATTATAGTTCCCCCTCCTTAAGGGTGCTCCAGCCCTTTCACTTAAGACTTTATTCTATGCACCTGCTCCCTATTCCCAGCCCACCTTAAAAGCCAGGCGCTGACGCTCATCCGGGCTCTGCATCTGATTTCCATATCGTGCGAGTCCGGGACCTGGAAGCGCCTGGTCCCGTTAAGGTTTAAACCTCTGTTCCCGTTCCTGTTCCCCGTCCGCCGGTTCCGACCCGGTCTTCGTGGTTTTTAATTTTTTGTTCTGACGGATCTCCTGGTTTTGGACTTACCCTTATGTTTTGGATATTCCCTAAGGACTACTCTTTTGGATTGTTCGCCTCGGCCACACCTCCCCCGTGCACCAGCGCACCTTGGACACGCCCCCCTGTCTTCAGCCCCGTTTTCCTGCATGACGTTTCCCTAGTGTTTCCCCCACTCCGTCGGACTGTGTCGTCCGCATAGGGTCCGGAAAGAACTGTTCGTTGCATAACAACGCACACACACTGGTTCAATACACGAGATACATTTATTAATATAAATTGTGCACCAAACATATACTACTCTGCCTGGATACGAGCGGCAGACCTTACTGTGAGGGTTATCAATATACAAGGTATATAATCTCGAAGAGATGCAAACACAAAGAGATACACAACAGAGAATATATGTCAATATATATCGTTCGGTTACCAAATCGCTAATCAGTGTTATTACCCACTGTTACTCTAAACTTGGAAGTAAATACATTACTCATTAATTAAATTGATAACAACTTGTGTTGAGGTACAATTGTACATTCTCGAGACGCAATGTAGAACATGGGGTTTACTTATCCACTGTGTTTGGATTTGGAATTTCCCGGCACGAACACCCAACCAGCTGACAGGCTCTGTTGCAGCCTCTGTTCCAGCGGTTGTCCAATGGGCATTGTGTCGGCGTCTTCTGGCTACCGGCCAACCAGTCAAGGTGCAGCTCGGAGTAGGATGGGCGGAGGAATCTGACTGCGGCGTGCAGGGCAGTCATTGCTCCGAGGGGATCTACCAGCAGTCCGGCTGGGTAGTAGAAAGTCTCTAAGCACAGAGTGTGACTGCGAGTCCTCACAAGTCACTCTTTTGCCTGGGAAGAAGCTGGTTCGTTCCCGGTCCAGCGCTGCTTCTGAATAAGCTATTCAGGTTGTCGACGACGGTCCAACTGTAGGCTGTCGTTGATCAAGCGGAGCATTCACGTTGGTAGAATTCTTAGTACGTACGGGATCCTCGGCCTCGCGCTTAGAACAAAGTCCAAGTCCTTTTGCAGACAACAGTAGTTGTCACGTGATTGTCTCTGAGGATGCGCGAAAATGGCCAAGGAGAACCCCGATCTGAGCTTGCGCTCCCTTTTTGACCAAGACCCAGATGTGTGCTGATTAGTTGAGAGTTTGGAGGGCATTGGAGACCCACGTGGTATTACCACGCCCTGCCAGTCCCTGATTGGTTGGTCAAGGTGAGATATAAGTCACTTACTCTTGACACTTAGGAATGCAGTCCAGATGTCCATTCGGCACTCCCTAGACTGATAGGCGCCAATGGATGACCATTGATCATGATAGCCAGGCTTAGCTAAGTGCATCCCAGTCTGGGAGCTTGTTCCTTATCAAAAGAAAACATCTTAAATCAGCCTGCATGAATACTTTCTCTGTGGCTGCACCACAGAGATGGAGGGTGAGATGGGGCCTCCTTTAGGAAAGCATACCAACGCTTCATTCTGTCTTATTAACAAGCATTGCCGCTACAGTGGGATCTTGAATGCGAGTTTGCAACAACACGGCGACTTGTTGTTCTGCATCGTAAGTATATTTTATTACCGAGATGTAATAACTGGTCTGAGAATTGGGACAGCAGCTCCCCTTTAACCACATGGCTGTCCTTGGGCCAAGTATAGAAGGGGGAGGATGATCACACATAGTCCAGATAATTTACTTAGGTGAATTAATGTTGGCATCAATTAATAGGACTGCCGTATCATGTAATGTTCGACACCTCCACTGGCCTGACAACACTACAAGAAAGGGTCCAGTCAGCTGCCGTAACTACCGCCGAAAGAGTCACATGTGACTGGCAGCCGGTAAGTTGTTGGCTCCTGACGTAGCAAAAATGGAGCTGTCTACTGCTCGGCTCCCAGGTGACTCTGGGAGATGACTGTAAACTACATAACATAACCTGTGGTCCTGCCGCCAGCCTAGAGTTACTGGGTTGAAACCCTGATACTGGCCATCTAGGATTGGGTGGGTTCGAGGACAGGGGGGTGATGAGATCAAGAGGACATTTGGGGGGAAAAAGGGTATGAAATGAAGTATCTATGGAAAACGTTGCAAACATGATAAAAGAGACACCTTACAGACAGATCCCCCCCACCCAGACAGAGTCTTAGAGGAGCAGGTTGTAGCGGCGAGGCTTAATAATAAGGCAGAATTAAGTGTTTCTGAGCTTTCCCAAATTAGGCCTCATTTCTCTGTTCATCTCTGTGGTGCAGCCACAGAGAAACCATTCATGCAAGGTGATTTAAGGTCCAAGGACAGCTCCCAAAGGGGGATGCACTTAGCTAAGCCTGGCTATCATGATCAATGGTCACCCATTGGCGCCTTTCTGTCTAGGGAGTGCCAGTTGGACATCTGGACTGCATTACTAAGTGTCAGGAGTAAGTGACTCATATCTCACCTTGATCAACCAATCAGGGACTGGTAGGGCCGAGTAACCCACGTGGGACTCTGATGCCCATGGAACTTTCAGCCAATCAATGAGCTGAAGTTCTTCCAGGTAAAAACAGGCAACACAGAGAGCCTGGGAGATTCAGATTCAGATTCAGACAAGATTCAGATTCAGATTCAGATTCAGATTCAGATTCAACAATTCTAAAGGGAATTCAAAGGAGAATTCCAGGGCAGGACGGCCCAGGAGCAGGAGGCTCCCAAGGGCAGGACATTCTCGCAGCGCGCCTCCTGACCATCCTGAGACTCAGCCCAGACAACCACGGAACGGCCAGTGTGTCCGAGTGCCAGAACTTTCCTTTGTTCTAAGAGTCTAGAGTGGAGGTTGCCAGAGAGTAACCAGCAGCAGGCCTCCTGAACAGGTCGGAACTGTGGACAGCTGAATCACTATTCAGAACTAGCTCTTCATCAGGAACGAACCGGTCCTCTTCCTGACTTGCTAGGACCCACAGTCATCTTTTCTCCTGTGCACAAACTGTGCTAGTTAAACAACACCAACTAGCCGGTCAGTGAGCATCAGCAGCGCACCGTCGCAAGCCGCACAGCACAGCCTGGCACGGAGCCAGAGAGCGCGGATTGGACAGCAACAGCCTGCAACTGTTTCTTTGAGTCCGCAGGAGATCTGAATCCCCAAAGATTGGATGAGTATTCAACTTCAATGCATTACAGCTCGAGAATTCAATTGTTATCCCAACCAGTTGATATCAATTTAATTCCTAAGAGTTATGTACTTGTTTTGAGTATCTAATGTAGAAGTTGTAACCAAGTTCACTTTACGAAACGGTCTAAATGGATGATATACTGAACGTATGTCCTCTTGATATGTATAACACTTTGTAACTGATTGAATATATATCTTTTGTATTCTGATAACCCTCTCGATAAGATCTGTTAGTTTTACATGCATATTCTATGTATTAATAAATGTATCCTCGTGTATTAGTACCTGTGTGTGCGCGTTGTTTGAGTTATGTCGCATGGTTGGATTCTAAAGCCATCAAAAGAATCAACTTTGTGATTTACTGCTACAATTAATAATTGTCTCAGTAAATGCCCAAACCCTACAGAACTGGTGCCTTCAGAGAGCCACTACATTACATATTTGGCGTCCCTGAACCGGTTTTCCCTACAAGGTCATTGGAATTTACATATTGTCTCACAACTGAAGTGCTGTGATCGTCCTCCCTGGTAGATCTCACTCCTGTCACTGCTCAGTTCTCAGTTTCCACAAGTTGGACATCTGAGTTGCCTCTGTCCGGGGTACCTGAGACTGAGCGATCTCACACTGCGGGATTTGAGGCTGGGGTAGCTATGTCTGAAGATGGCACAGTCAAGGTAAGTGTTTATATATCCTGATAAACCCATTTCCTAACGATTTTTTAGCACTCTATCATTTTTCTCTGTCTTAAGAGAATCCAGGGTATGGGCTTCAACAACATGGATGTGCAGCTTGTTCCACATCCCCACCACAATTTTTGTAATGTAGTACCTTGTTTCAGAAGAGCAGTGGTCCAGTACAGCCTCGTGTGGTACTCCACTAATTACATCACTGATATAATTAAGAGCAGTGGTCCCAGTACAGACCTCTGTGGTAAGCCACTAACTACACCACTGATATAATTAAGAGCAGTCGTCCAGTATAGACCTCTGTGGTACTCCACTAATTACACCACTGATATAATTAGGAGCAGTGGTCCAGTACAGACCCTGTGGTACTCCACTAATTACATCACATATATAATTAAGAACAGCAGCGGTCCCAGTACAGACCCCTGTGGTACACCACGAGTTATATCAATTATATAATTAAGAAGAGCAGTGGTCCAGTACAGACCCCTGTGGTACTCCACTAATTACATAAATGATATAATTAAGAGCAGTGGTCCCAGTACAGACCCCTGTGGTACTCCACTAATTACATCAATGATATAATTAAGGGCAATGGTCCCAGTACAGACCCCTGTGGTACTCCACTAATTCCATCACTGATATAATTAAGAGCAGTGGTTCAGTACAGACCCCTGTGGTACTCCACTAACTACATCACATATATAATTAAGAAGAGCAGTGGTCCAGTACAGACCCTTCTCTGTACCCATTGTTTTATACTCAGTAGCCAATGTTTCTTCCTACTCTGTCTCACAGACACCTCCTGTGCTTCCACACTCCAGTTTCTGTCCTCAGACTAGTCTTGACGGGAGCTGTGTGAGATGCAGGTACAGAGGCAATGTGCTGTCTGCTGTTTGTTCTGTGTGCTGGAAAGCGCCTTGTAAAGTTTCCCTTCTGAAACTGAAAATGCACACTGGTGTCTACACAGACCACAAGTCTACAGAGTTGTTTGCTTCTAATTCTCTATATTGGTTTGCTGATTTCATTTCACACCTGCCCTCACCTCTCTCAACCTCGCACCACTTGATTGGCCACTCTGCCTGTCCCCTGCCCACCTCCTCCTTTCTCCTGGCTTTTGTTTTCCCATCTTTGCTTACACCCAATGAAGGCTCTTTTTCTTTGTTCAACGTCTCTGCTTGGTCCGGAGGTCTTGACGTGCAGTTGGAGCTCACGGGTTTTCTCTGCAGTTTCGCTTTCAGCAGCAGAGGCTGCTACGCGTGCAGTATCACAGGCCTGAGGTTTGTCATGGCCTTGCCAGCCGAAGTGCAGTACTGGACTGAGCCTTTCAGAGCTGAGCCCTCCCTCCTCAGCAGCCTGCAGCCTGTCAGCCCCACCTACAACATCAACTGTCCCGTCAGTAATGTGCTGGAGCTCGTCTGCTTTCCCCACTCTGAAACCTCACCAGGTCAGACACACCTGGGGCTCCACTGCACACTGGTGTAGATCTCACACAGCTGGGGCTCCACTGCACATTGGGGTAGATCACACACAGCTGGGGCTCCACTGCACACTGGGATAGATCAGACACAGCTGGGGCTCCACTGCACACTGGGATAGATCACACACAGCTGGGGCTCCACTGCACACTGGGGTAGATCAGACACAGCTGGGGCTCCACTGCACACTGGGGTACAGTCTCACAGAGCTGGGGCTCCACTGCACACTAGGGTACATCACACACATCTGGGGCTCCACTGCACACTGGTGTAGATCAGACACAGGTGGGGCTCCACTGCACACTGGGGTAGATCACACACAGCTGGGGCTCCACTGCACACTGGGGGCAGATCAGACACAGCTGGGGCTCCACGGCACACTGGTGTAGATCAGACAGAGCTGGGGCTCCACAGCACACTGGGGTAGATCACACACAGCTGGGGCTCCACTGCACACTGGGGTAGATCACACACAGCTGGGCCTCCACTGCACACTGGGGTAGATCAGACACAGCTGGGGCTCCACTGCACACTGGTGTAGATCAGACAGAGCTGGGGCTCCACTGCACACTGGGGTAGATCAGACACAGCTGGGGCTCCACTGCACACTGGTGTAGATCAGTCACAGCTGGGGCTCCACTGCACACTGGGGTAGATCACACACAGTTGAGTCTTCTCTGGACAGAAAGGGGTTGTGTCTTATGAAGAAGCTGAGTCTAATGTGGGGTTTTCCTGTCTCCTCCTTGTCACAGATATCTGGGCTCAGCTGAAGGTGGCCCACAGACTGGATGGAAATACAGAAATCATTCAGCCCACGGGAGTGACAGATTCCCATGTTGAAGTCAAAGTGGATAGATTCTCTCCTTTCACCATCGTACTGAAAATCCTTGGGTTTAAAGTGGAGGTGAGAGGTCAGCTGCTGCTGTTGCTCCTGAAACTATCTTCCAGGCAGAAGCTCATTGTCCTGCTACTGTCCTCCAATGTCAACATGGAAGAGGTGAGACCAGGCAGCTCTTCAAAGACACACGGAGCGTTTTAATGTCCTGATCTTCAATCCCAGACAGAAATAAATTATTACCTCAACAGTCTGGAAGAGGGAGAAAGAGACTCGATAGCATTTTATTCTACAGTCTGTCAGTGAGCGTTTCTAAGGATTCCTCCTGGTGTCCTTTTGTCTAGTGGGATGTGTGGAATGAGTCCATAAGCAAAGAAGAAAAATTACAAACAAGACAAGGTGTTTTAGCCCATGGAGCTCCTTTTAGGGATACAGTATATATAACAGTAGAGTCTAAAGATTCTAACTGAAAAATCAAACACAATGTCAGAAAGTGTACTTTCTCAAATCCATTGACTTCAAATAACAACTGTAAAACATTGTCAGCTCTCCTGATGTTGCCATTAAGACTGACACTTTCACATGTTCATTACGAAGGTGAAATCGAAGTACACTGGGTACAAATTCATTCCCACTTTTTCAAACTGTGTCCTGGAGTCAACGGAATACAGCCTATCATGTGGGATAGAGGGATCGACAGTCCAGCCAAAGGTAGGCTCTGTACCTGCAGACATGACTCTGCACCCGAACACAACTGATCTGTCAGGACAGGACACTCTTGAGCACAAAGATAACATTTTGCACATTTCTCCTGTAAACTTTAGGGGCCACATTGAACTTCAGGACAATTTTTTTTCCTTTCTATTAACGGTAATGAAATGTTTTTCAGTACAAAAACACAGAGGCTGACATGTGAACTTGATCCAAACACAAATATCTTAAACTTCTTGGACATTGGAGAGTTGCACTAACATTCAACAGATTTTTGGAGCTGCTATGTTCCCTATCATGAACCACAAAGAAAAGACTCTTTCAAAGTTGAATACGTTTTTAAAAAAATTAATTGAGACCACTGCAAGTACAGGGGGAGATATATCATGGACTGTTCCTATGACCCATATAGAGATTTACATGTGTGTGAATTTTACATCAGGCATGTTATTTCTTTTCCAGAAACACTTGTTTTTCCTAGATTACGACCCTAACTTCCACAGGACCTTTGAAGTCATACTTTCCAAGGAGGTGAAGGAGCTGGAACTGGAGCTGTTTAGATCGGAGAGTAAAGAACTGAGAGTCTGGTCTGGGAAAGTGCTGCTGGAAGGTGGGACCTTCCAGGTGGGTCATTGACCACAAATGACCCTTTTTTCCATAAGCGTGGTCCTACAATTGAGTGTGTGAAGTGTGTATTGTGTTGTGTTCAGTGGGTAGTGATTCAATGATAGTTATAGTATATTGTGAGTGTGTGGTGTGTTTTGTTGAGTGGATATGGTGTGTAATAGGTTTGGTATATTGCGAGTGTGTCTGGTGTGTTGTGTTGCGTGAGTCTGGTGTGTGAATAAGTCATCCTGCCCTGTTCAATCCAAGCAGTTTAACAGCCTCCTATCACAGATAATGTTTAAAACATAGAGGAAAAAACTAACTTCACTTTCAGCTGTTTTAGTTTCTTCAAGCTCTGCGTTTCTTTCACAGATGCTGTAGAAGGAGTGGCTCCTCCAACAGCCCGTGGTGAGTTTCAGTTCCTAACTCTTTGGGGAGCTGAGTGTGAACTAGTGAGCGTTCAACACAATCCAGCCTGCTTCTTGAAGAGCACAAGCGTTATGCAAGTTATACAAAGCTCGGTTGTCAGTGTCTTGGGCATGACTTTCTCTGAATAAAACAAAGACTTGTCACATGAAAGATACAGCTTCCTGCCATGAGGAACCCATGTTAAATCACCCTCTGCTACTTTAGCCCACTGACTCCCGGAGCGATAGCTGTTACTGAGCCCTACTTGCCTGCATGTCCATTTTTTTTTGTGTTTGTTTTGTAGTTGCTGTTCATGGTCTTAAGGAAGAGAAAAAGATTATTTAGTATAATAATCAACAACAGTATGCACATCATTTTAGCCGATCACTATGATAGCGATCTATAGTGAAAGGATGAAAAATGTAAATATAATATCATTAATTATTTTACAGCTATAGTTGGCTTATTTGAGTAGAACTGCATTATTCACTGAACTATGTAATGGTCTGTATGGTATTAGTTGTTTAGGGTGGGTTTTGAGTGAACTTGGCTTCGGTTCAGAACGGGGTGGATTTTTTCCCATAAGAAATAATGGCATTTTTATTTTTGATTTATGATCTCCCACCTTCCGAACAGAAACATACCTGGGTATGAGTGTGTTAACAGAAACTGGGTAAAGAGAAGCAGCTGGAATGTGTCTACACAACTCAAAAATGTTGTGCTATCATGGCAAATTACACTACCCATAATTCCACTGGGCAACATCCTGCTGTATTTGCAGCCTGCAAGTCGCTAAGCTGCCTGTCATTCACAACCCATCCTGAGTCTGGTGTTTTCAGAAGTAGCTGTCTTGCTGTTGAGTCACTTGGAATGCCCACAGTAGCACGGTCTATTTAAGAGGGTGAGATCATATCTGAAGCTGATGACAATTATAGATTAATATTGCTGTGACTAATTAATAAACTGTGACTCTTGTGGTCGCCTCTCTTCCTCCAGTAGGAGGTCACTTTGTGGACAGACACCACACAGAGCTGGTCAGAAGGGTCACCAGGGTGGAGCCCATCCTGGACAGCCTGCTACAAAAAAACATCATCACCCACGAGGAGTACAGTACGATCTGCTCCAGAGGTACCCCTTCCGAGAAAATGAGGGAGCTGCTGTTGGGTCCCATGGTCTCCTCTGGGGACAGGAGGAAGGATGAGCTCCTGAGGATCTTGGCAAAGGAGTATCTCTATTTGATGGCAGACCTGAAGGGACAGGAGTTTTCATAACACCCTCTTTGTGAGAGTCGCGGGTCTGAGGTGAACAAACCTTTACAGGAAACCCTTTCCCACTCGGCCCGCTGTCGACTGTGGAGCCACCAAAGCTGAGAGGAGGGACCCCATCCTGTGTTCGAGCAGGAGGAAGGTACAAACACCCTGGTCAGCTGAACACGGACCCTGACGACTGACCAGGAGGAGGGAGGACAGCACAATGTAAAAACCAGCCTATACTCCCCAGCAGGCAAGAGAGAGAGCAGGAGTGGCTCTGGAAACACCCTAGGATTATATTTTAACTTGTTATTCTGTTTCAAATTAGTTTGATTTCTATACAATTTATATTCTACAGTTTGACATTTTTAACTAGCCACGTTGAAATGCGTTGGTCTCACACAGCTTGTTATCAATCCCACTCGCAAAAAAGTACCTTTGTCTGAATCACTGCACATGTGTCTTTTGTTTCACTCTTATCTTTCTGATCACTTGGCTGTTTCATTCGATTGGAATTCCCTGTCTCACACTCTTCAACTCTTCAGCTCTTCTCGCACTTTCACAACAGGAGACCAGAAAAGGCCAAATCTACATTTTCTTGCTGTCCTGTCTGTGATACTCTGAATGACAAGGAGCAAACCTTTAATGCCTCTCATTTAACTACTCTTTACACCTAAGCACCTTTTAAAACTAGCTCTGATAAAGGCTGACCAGCTGCAGTCAATGAAGGCAGTCTCCCACAAACTAGAAAGTACAGTAAGTGGCATCATTCTGGCTTGAATGTACATCTACATTCCTGGAAGGAGCAGTTGACTGAGTACAAGGATGCAGTAGAGTCTGCTAGATCCAGCTACTTCTCCCATATCATTGAGAACAACCATAACAATCCTGGACAGCTGTTCTACACCATTAACTGATTGCTCAAGCCTAACTGCCCTACCACATTACCTGCCTCATCCCCACTTTGCAACAAATTCTCTGCACAAACTTACCAAAACCACCACTCCACCAATCACACCTGTTTTACTGCTTCTAATTGCCTGACATAAGAAATGGGCCTTTTAAACACTTCAGCTACAACTGTTCCTAAAAACAAGCTCAGCTCTGAACAACCTAAACAGTTGTCACCCTATTTATCTAACTTGCCTTTTTGTGAAAATCTGAGTGCGTGCTGTTGCAGCTCCACTTAACAATCACCTCACTGCAAATAACCACTTTGTAACAGAGAGAGGAACCACAGTGAACTTTAAATTCCCATGGACTGAATTACCATTTCTGATACTTAAACCTACAGTATGCCCACACTAAACCTGACACTAAAGTAGCTGTCTCTGCACTCTTAAATAGTATTTCTGATATAAAACCCTTCGTCACTTACAATTTCCTTTAAAAACTGCCACAAGACAAGCCCCATGAACTCTGTAGAGCCAATGCAGTAACCCTGTCTGTGAATTGTACTGTACTTGAGCTTCAATCTAAACTGAAGAACATTAGGATTATATCCAATCCTTGCTTGATTTTTGACTCTCGGGTGCAAAATATTGTAAACACATTATTCTTCCATCTCAGATATACCACCAGACTATGTTCTATTTTGTCTTTGTTGCTGAAAAGTTGGTCAACGCTTTTGTCTTCTCGTATTGATTGCAGTAATGCCGGGGTATTTAAATCCACACTGAACAAACTTCAGTATGACCAGAATTTGGCACCCAGAATCCTGACCAGGCCTAGTGCAAGTGATCACATTACTGTCCCTGCACTGGCTTCCTGTCACATTTCTTGTCGACTTCTAAATCCTCATGCTTACATACAAGCAAGGCTTGGCACCTTAGTACCTTAGGGATCACAAGTGAGAAACTGTCCAGCAGTCAGAGAGAGTTTGTTTGGTTTCACAGTCTCCAGTAATGGAGCCAGTTCCCCTGTTTCTGTGCAAAATTATTCATACTTGTATTTATAAAGTATATAAAGGGTTAATTGAAGAAGCTTTCAGGAACGTGGAGTGAAAATGGAAAAACACACTCGTGTGTCAAAGTGGTGTGAGTTCAGTGAAGTGTAGTTGCAGTGTGGGGAATTGTCCTGTTCAGTCCTGTGTGTGTGTTACAGAGTGTGACAGTTTTTAAATGGGATAGTGTGACATCAGCTGTAATGAGTGTAAAGATGTACGAGGCTGAGAGGAAGATCCGCGATACCAGCTGCAGTTACCCCCGAAATGCAAGAACCTGTGGAAACACCCCTATATTTTCACTAACTTTTTAGAAAATAATCCTTTAAAAAAGATGATCTCATCATCTCGGCACGTGTCTCTGACTGCAGCCAGCACAGGAAGGGACCTGTGTAACGTCACCACGGCCAGGCAGATGCAGATGCCCCCATGAAGTCTCCTAGGGGGTTTATTGGAAATTGTAGTTCGTAACTAGTATCTACTGCCAGCTATGGTGAAGAGTTCAGACAGTGTCAGGCATCAAAAAGACTTCCCAAAACCCTGATCCTTTCCTTGATCCGGTGATGGCATCCAGACATTTCCTGCAACAAAGCCAGGATACGGTCTTCAACAACACGAGTGAAAAGCTAATTCCCAACCTTTGCAATCCTTTGCAAGGAAGCACCGCATGTGCTCAGTGTTAAATGCACTGTTCATTATTATTAATAATAATAATAATCTTTACATTATATAGCACCTTTAGAGGTGGCTTTTCAAAGCTCTTTACAGAATGACAACAATAAAGTTAAAAAATACACAAGATAAGCAGGATGAGAATACACAGTTAGAGGAGACAATATATGGTGGTATTAAATACAGTAGGAACAGAGGGGTAAAGAATAGTTCATTAAAGGCTCTTCTAAAGAAGAGGGTTTTGAGTCTGGATTTGAAGGAGTTTAGAGAAGGTGACTCTCTGATATCCTTGGGGATAAAGATCCAGAGCTTTGGGGCAAAACAGGAGAAGGCCCTGTCACCCATAGAGTGTAGATGGACTGGGGGACAGATAGGAAAACACAATTAGAAGAGCGAAGGTTGTGAGGTGGGGAGTAGGGCGATAACCCAGACAGGTACTGAGGTGCCAAGCCATGGAGAGCCTTATAGGTGAGCTTGAGGATTTTGAAGTTGACAGGAAGCCAGTGCAAGGACTCCAGGACAGGAGTGATGTGATCACAGTCCAGTGCTAATTTCTTTCTTGTGGCTGCTGGTTCATTTTCAACTGTGGACTCTTAAGAAGTCCTGTATTTGACTTGATCAACACCAATCCCTAGAGGATTTCGAAAGGTTCAATCGAAATGATACATGACTCCGGTGGGACTCAAACCCACAACCTTTGAATGACTTAATTCTATCAAGGCCTAGAAGTCCAACACGCTCTCCATTGCGCCACAGAGCCAGCTGTGTGAAAAAGTGTTTGCCCCCTTCCTGATTTCTTATTTTTTTGCATGTTTGTCACACTGAAAGTTTCAGATCATCAAACAAATTGAAATATTAGACAAAGATAACACAAGTAAACACAAAATGCAGTTTTTAAATGAAGGTTTTTATTATTAAGGGAAAAAAAATCCAAACCTACATGGCCCTGTGTGAAAAAGTGATTGAGATTTATCAGTCTGGAAAAGTTTATAAAGCCATTTCTAAAGACCAAAATTACCCCAATAGCACAGCGACGACTCTTCCAAGAGGTCACAAAAAACCCCACAACAACATCCAAAGAACTGCAGGCTTCACTTGCCTCAGTTAAGGTCAGTGTTCATGACTCCACCATAAGAAAGAGACTGGGCAAAAATGGCCTGCATGGCAGAATTCCAAGACGAAAACCACTGATGAGCCAAAAAACATCTTGATGACCCCCAAGACTTTTGGGAAAATACTCTGTGGACTGACAAGACAAAAGTTGAACTTTTTGGAAGGTGTGTGTCCCATTACATCTGGCGTAAAAGTAACACAGCATTTCAGAAAAGGAACATCATACCAATGTTGTTCCTTTTCTGGTGGTGGTAGTGTGATGGTCTGGGGTTGTTTTGCTGCTTCAGGACCTGGAAGACTTGCTGTGGTAAATGGAACCATGAATTCTGCTGTCTACCAAAAAATCCTGAAGGAGAATGTCCGGCCATCTGTTCGTGACCTCAAGCTGAAACACACTTGGGTTCTGCAGCAGGACAATGATCCAAAGCGGGCAAACTTCTATGCCCGCTTTGATGCTCTGAACACGGGCAATGCTGAGAAGACCCCAAGTGTGCAGGGCGAGTTTGTTCTGAAACTCTCAGAGCAGGATGTGCAGAAGACTCTGAGCAGGGTGAAAATCCGTAAGGCTGCAGGGCCTGATGGGATACCACCTCACGTCCTGAGGACATGTGCAGCCCAGCTGACCACAGTGTTTACGGACATCTTTAACTCCTCCCTGTCACAGTCCATGGTCCCCACCTGCTTTAAAAAAAACACTATTGTTCCAACCCCCAAAAAGACAAAAGTGACATGCCTGAATGATTCTGAATGATCTGTGGTGATGAAATGCCTGGAGAAGCTGGTGTTGTCACACATCAACTCCTCCATCACAGAGTCCCTGGACCCCTTGCAGTTCGCCTGCCAGAATAACAGATCAGTGGATGATGCTGTCTCCCTGGCTCTGCATACAGCCTTGGAACACCTGGACACTAAGAACTCGTATGTGAGAATACTGTTTGTGGACTACAGTTTAGCATTCAATTCCATCATACCCAGTCAACTGGTGACAAAGCTCAGGGGATTAGGTCTGTGCAACTCTGTCTGCAACTGGCTGCTGGACTTTCTTATCGAGAGACCACAGGTGGTGCGGATAGGCAATAAAACATCAACACCACTCACCCTGAGCACTGGAACCCCACAAGGCTGCTGTCTGAGTCCAAGGTTGTACTCCCTATTTACTCACGACTGCACAGCAAGATACAGCAACAACCGTATCATTAAGTTTGCCGATGACACCACTATAATAGGACTGATCAGTGATGATGACAAGTCCACTTACAGGGATGAAGTTGTACACCTGCTTAGGTGGTGTCATAGCAATAACCTGGACTTGAACATAAAGAAAACGAAAGAGCTAATAGTGGACTTTCGGAGACACAGGCCATACACTCACAGCCCACTCAGTATTGATGGAACGCAAGTGGAAACAGTCACCAGCTTTAGGTTTTTGGGAATTCACATCTCTAAAGATCTAACCTGGACTGTGAACACTGACTCTATCATGAAGAAGGCTCTTAGCACTAGATTCTTCAATACCTTCTATCCACAAGCAGTGAGACTGGCGAACACATTTAGCCATCCCCCTCGGACCACACCTACACCATCACCATCTACCTCTTTATGATTTCTTATCTATTGCACATCTCCAGTCATTGTTTACATGTGTGTATTGTTTACATTCAAACTGTCTACATGTTTACTTGCACATTGTCTATTGTTTGTTTGTACATTGTCTTGATGCACTGTTTGCACTTTGTCTTGTTTTTTACACTTGTTTTACAATCGAGAGACTTTCTGTAAGTAAGAATTCCATTGTACCAGTACCGGTTACATATGGCAATAAAGTTCAAGTTCAAGTTCAAAACACACCAGCAAGTCCACCTCTGAATGGCTTAAGAAAAACAAAATGAAGACTTTGGAGTGGCCAAGTCAAAGTCGTGACCTGAATCCGATTGAGATGTTGTGGCATGACCTTAAAAAAGCGGTTAAGGCTCGAAAACCCTCCAATGTGGCTGAATTACAACAATTCTGCAAAGATGAGTGGGCCAAAATTCCTCCACAGCATTGTAAAAGACTCATTGCCAGTTATCGCAAACGCTTGATTGCAGTTGTTGCTTCTAAGGGTGGCCCAACCAGTTATTAGGTTTAGGTGGTAATCACTTTTTCACACAGGACCATGTAGGTTTGGATTTTTTTTCCCTTAATAATAAAAACCTTCATTTAAAAACTGCATTTTGTGTTTACTTGTGTTATTTTTGTCTAATATTTCAATTTGTTTGATGATCTGAAACTTTCAGTGTGACAAACATGCAAAAAATAAGAAATTAGGAAGGGGGCAAACACTTTTTCACACCACTGTTCATAGCTATATAAAACAGCTACAGAAAGCTGTAACTCATGCTTCTCCCATTGTCTTTAAATTAAGCTCCATAAATATTGACAATGAGTGGCCTGTTGTCTACGAATAGATACCACTGGGATTCGCACCCAGGGCCTCTTGGTTTTTAGTGAGGTGTTTTAACCAGCTAAGCCACGGCGCCAAACCTGCTAAATGTTACCACAACTTCAAACACCTGTGAGAAACGGGCAACTGCAGTGTTATGCCTGCTGGCTCCACAGATAATCCTTTTTTGAAGTTTAAGGAGAGGATTTCTTTGTCAATTCAATTAAACTTTTCAGAAATGCTGAACTATTGATGTGTTTCACACGCAGCACGGGCTCTCCTTTGCTTACAAATATTTTTTTTACACCAATTTACTCATCTACGATTTTTGCTGAGCATTTTGTTTGCTTGCTTCCTATTGTATACTGAGCTGATTTCTGTATTGTTCAATTTCCCTGTTGATTTTAATTTCTTGTTTTCTAAGACAATCAGACCAGCTGTTCTGACCTTACCTTGCACTGGAGCCACTCTTTTCTTTCCAAAGGCGTGGAGAGAGATACTACTGCAGGTAACACCCCATGAGAAACATCATGAGTTTCTGGAAAAGCTCTCTACCTGCCCGCTCCCCACACCGACGTGTGTGAGCAGGGATTTAAAGGGACATTCTGAAGTGTAGAAACATTTTATCATTACATACTTTTTCTGTGCAGTTAGTTCTCCTTCAACTCCGCCCGACAACAGAGGTCGTTTTTAATACAGGAGTAAAGGCACACTGCACATCTGCAAAACATCACGTTAAGGTTTAGGGAGAGCGACATCAGTGATTGGAAGGTACAGATGCAGCCATTCAAAGTGTGCGGTACAGACACGTACCGGAGGTAATTGGCTACGGTGTCGCGCATTGTGACGCGCGATGACGCAAAATACCGCGGTACGTGATTGGTTGACCGACAGGGGCACTTGTGGTCCGTTGGTTGGTCATAGAAAGATTTACAGTAAATGTCTTTACTGTGCCCGTTTTAGCATTGAATATTCATATGGAATTTTACCACTGAAGGGAAATCTTAGTACCTGAGCATAAAAAGAATAGGAGCATACTGTAACGTGTGTGAAGGCCATAAACGATATTAATTTTGGAACATAAACATACAGTATATGGCTGTTCTCTGTACTTTAAATAAAAAATACACACCAGTATTCCATTTCTCCCTAAACATTTTAAGCTTCGAAGTCTTTAACTAATGTGATACTGGAGTCAACAAGCATACTTTTAGAATTTGATTTAAAGGGAATATAATATGGAATCGCGTATCTAAAGAAATTAATAACAATATTATTATATTCATGTACCGCAACACAAGAATAGTACACGCTGTACATTGTCTGTTGATAATGTTTCTGTAGTGCTTTTTCAGCAGTCTGCATGTGACCTTGCTGGTGGCACTGTGGGTTAGGCTCCTGCCTCCTACCTCACATGCTGTGTGTTTGAATCCCGCTGGAATCATGACTTTTTTTTCAACAAACATTTCTTTGAAAAAATAAAACATTTCCCTGTGTCAGAGATTAAATAAAACCTCACTCGCACCAAACAAATTTATATTTCTAAATATCACAACATGATCAAATTTAAGTCATTTTAATAACAATGAATAGTCACCTATGCATTACAATATAAACATTTATATTGATTTAAATCGCGTTTTGATTTAAATCACAAACGCGGGTTTAAATATATGTGTTTCTTGATTCACAATCAGACAAATGCAACATAAATTGATATCTTTGTCTTCTAAGTATCTTAATAAACTTTCAGCATAGCTTTCTCCCCGTTTAGATGTATTTTTCTTGGGATCTTGGGATCAAACATGGAAAGATTTGATTGTAATCATTTTTATTTTTTAAATACATTTTAGAAAAGTGTAATCTATACTAAAAAGTTGTACACCACCTGCTATAAAGATATATATTGTAATACTTTTGGGTTCGGATAGGACAGACACAAGAACTCAGACTTGCGGAGTTAAAGCAAGTTAAAGCCTTGATTTTATATATCACCTTTAAAAGTGGCATCTCAAAGCAAAGTAAATACCCCACACTGATTGTACCAATCTGTCATGCTAATAAAGCACCTTGAATTGAATTGAGAGAGAGAAGGGGAGGGCAAGCAAGCGAGAGAGCACAGCCAGGACAGACAGGCAAATAAGATACACTCCACAGACATTCACAACAGCGACATATCATAAAACACCTAACACTTGACACCTGAAGAAGGCTCCACGGCCGAAACGTTGTGTTCTCTTTCTTCTTTTTTTCAGCATGGAATAAACCTATTACTTGTTCCTTTGCAGCCTACGCATGCTGACGCAGCTACCCACCTGAACTATATCATAAAACATTTGCACATATAGTTAAATTATTATTTGTTTTTCAGGAAGTTAAAAAAAACACTTGAATTACTTATCCAGTCTCTCGAAATAAATTTTTTTTTCAAGCAATGCAACTAACGTCGGGCAATGTGTTTTTTTTTAATCCAACATTGACAGCCACATCTTAAATCTTGTCAGTCAGCTCTTTTTTCTCTATTTGAATTGTGGCAATTCAAACAACCTGGGATAGTAAGTGGTCTCAAAGTCACAGAGCTCACAGACCTTTCACAACAGATGACAATTCCCTTAGTCCTTCCTTAGTCTTCCTGAAATTGTCAGATTATGAGTGAACAAAAGCATTTTATTAAAAATTTAATAAAAAATATTTTTTTAATCGCGTATCTAAGGAAATAGCAGTATAACCTTGTTCATGCAGTGGCATGTTACGTTATTAATTTGGGTGTCTCCTCTTGCCAGAAAGCTGTAAATTGCATTTTGAGTGCGGTTTTTGACTTTTTTTTAATTGCAACCCATAAATAAAGCTGATACTGTTTAGACTTTTAATTATTTTAAACTGTATTATAGCAGCACAATGCAACGTAAATTGCAAAAATGCACTTGGAATCTGTCCAAGCCCTGCTTTGTCAGGCATTTTCTTTTACTGTAACGGACATAAAAACTCCCTTGCTTTTAACAGAGCGTTTCATAATTTCTAACTAAGAAAATTATTTAAACTGCTACACTTATCATTCAACCAGAGCTCGAAATATCACAAGGATCCTCAAGAGCACAGCAAAGACTGTATTAAAAGTATACTAGTGACAAACTAGTATACTTTAGATCTTTTTTTTTCTTATACGGGGAAAATCTGATCATGTTTCTCTATAACAATAAAAAAAACATTATTTTACATATCACCTTTATGTGATATCACCTTAAGGACAGCACATACAAGTGTTAATTGCACAATGGACCGCGCAAATAAATTTAAAATAGTCTTCTTTAGGTGTGAGGGCAGGAGTGGATCGCAGAAGGCATAATCAGCAAATTAGGAAAACAAAGAACAGGACAGGTGAGACGTGTATCCAGAGAGCGGGTGATCAGAAAAAGGAACAGCTGTTATGCCCAGGTTTTATGCTCTCTCTGCTGAATGAATAAAAGCATTTTATTAAAAACGCGTTTGCGCTTGTCTGGGTATTTACTTTGTAATCTGTGGTTTACATCTACTGTATTGCTTTGAGATGCCACTTTTAAAGGTGATATGTAAAATAAAGTTTTTTATTATTGTTATAGAGAAACATGATCAGATTTTCCCTGGTTCAGAAAAAAGATGATTAAAATCTGTAATCTTTCCACTTGTATGTCATCGGAAAATACAAGAAGTTTCTACTTTGTGTAAGGATGGTATCAAAAAGTAATCTAACTGGTGAGAAAGCTGTGCTGCTCAAAGCGCTTTACAGGATAAAAACAATAACAACAATAGTGTTAGGCTGGGCAAACGATTTTTTTATAGAAATACAAAATGAGATATAATGATGTGTTCCGGCTAAGACATAAACAAGTACAACCCCCCTTTCTGAGGGAGTGCTGGCTGTGACGAATTTAACCGGTTTCACAGGTATTTTCAGTAGAAGGGGGCAAGATTTTCCAGCGAAAGACACCTCCCCCCTCCAAAAGTACATTACTTACTAGTTAAGAAAGCTAGGCTCCTCAATGAAATCGCTTTAACATGCTAATGCATTGGTGTAACAGTCCGGGCGTGGCAAGCTTCTAATGTCAACCCGACTACGGCAAAAGGAACCCTTCTTTCATTGGAAAACAATGAACATATTCTAGCCCTAAATGAATTAATAGCAAACATGGTTTACATAAAAGACATTTTTCCAAGAAAGTTTAGCCTTTGTCACTAATGAAACCACTAAATAAAGACATAAATATAGAAATCTTAAGATTTTAAAAATACATGACTTTGCTAAAATTTATTTAAAAATAAAAACGATTACAAACGCCAGCGGAGAGAGAGAACAGGGGAGGGATGTTGGTTTTGCATTAGGGGATGGGGCTATGGAAATTAGGTCTATTTGGGAATGTGGAGTTACATGTTCTGGTTGTTTGTGAATTATCGTTGTTGAGTATAGAGTGTTGAGGTATTGATTTTGTGTAATGCTTTATGTTGAAAATTGAGATGGATTTAGTTTATGATAAAGAGGATAAACAGGGATGGGAGGAGGGTTTGGTTTTGCATAAGGATTATGATAATTGGAGGAATTTGAGTGAGTTTGCGGGCTATTTTTGGTTTGTATTACAAATAATTCATACTAGAGATTGAGATTTGTTGTGGTTTTGTTGAGATTTAACTCCGCAAGTCTGAGTTCTTGTGTCCGTCCTATCTGAGCCCGAAAGTATTACAATATGTATCTTTATAGCAGGTGGTGTACAGCTTTTTAGTATAGATTACACTTTTCTAAAATGTATTTAAAAAATAAAAACGATTACAATCTAATCTTTCCACGTTTGATCCCAAGATCCCAAGAAAAATAAATCTAAACGGGGAGAAAGCTATGCTGAAAGTTTATTAAGATACTTAGAAGATAAATATATCAATTTATGTTGCATTTGTCTGATTGTGAATCAAAAAACACATATATTTAAACCCGCGTTTGCGATTTAAATCAAAACGCGATTTAAATCAATATAAATGTTTATATTGTAACACATAGGTGACTGTTCATTGTTATTAAAATGACTTAAATTCGATCATGTTGTGATATTTAGAAATATAAAAGTCAATTAATTATCCATAATATTGCTATTCTATTTTTTCAAAGAAATGTCGCAGTACACGAATATAATCATATCGTTATCAATTTCTTTAGATACGCGATTCCATATTATATTAGCAGAAAAGCTTAAAACTACCACTTTTTAACATGCTATTTCACATGTTAGTTAAAGACTTCGATGCTTAAAATGTTAAGGGAGAAATGGAATACCGGTGTGTATTTTTTCTTTAAAGTACCGATTCCTGGAATCTGGCTGGCTGACATCCTTCTGAAGTGGTTCCATAATATCTGGTATACGGAAAAGAAAGCGTTGATAAAAAAGCCTGGATTATCATGTATCTGATACAAGTATCTTTTAATACAGTCTTTGCTGTGCTCTTGAGGATCCTTGTGATATTTTGAGCTCTGGTTGAATGATAAGTGTCGCAGTTTAAATAATTTTCGTAGTTAGAAATTATGAAACGCCCTGTTAAAAGCAAGGGAGTTTTTATGTCCGTTGCAGTAAAAGAGAATGCCTGACAAAGTAGGGCTTGGACAGATTCCAAGTGCTTGTACAAATGTGCTAAAGAAATTATACTTTGAGTTTACAGCTTGTCCAAAGTCATTCATTATTAATACTATTAGTAATATCTTCGGTAAAGGCTTTGATGTATAAATATTTCTGATAAAGGTAGGTTGTGTACTTTTGTCCAACTGAGCAATCTTGCTTTCATAAAATATACCAAATTTTTAATGACTGATGATTAACATGCTGTAATACACAGTTTAAATTTAAAAGCTCAAAATTTATACCGCGAAATACCCCACCCATTTTGAATGGCTGCATCTGTAGGAAGTTTCGGGTCACTTTTTTTGTTATAGATTCAAGCAACCCTAAATACCTTTTCAAGAAACATTTCAGAATCCATGTCACATCCAGTACGATTGCTACACAGGTCTACAGAATACAATCAGAATACTGTTATTTTGAATACAATCAGAATACTATATAAAACACACCGCCCAAAACATTTCTAAAACAGGAATTACACGTTTAGGAATGCGCCCTCCTTTATACATTAAATAAAAGGTCTGAAGCCTGCTCCAAAGAAGAACTATATTCAGAGCTGACAAAGAAGTGATAGGAAACATCTCGGAAAACGAAGGTGCTGTAGTTTTCAAGCGTCGGACACCAAGAGCTGAACCCGGCGTCCTCTGAAAAAAGTAAGGTGTTGGGAGTGTGGCTGGGTGGTCTAAGGTGATGGGTTTGTGCTCCAATTTCTTCGCGGTGTGTTTTATATAGTATTCTGATTGTATTCAAAATAACAGTATTCTGATTGTAATTTCTTCGCAGGGGTAGTTTTGAATTTTGCTGCTGCTAAGTGTTTGTGGGTTAAGACCATCCTTCTATTGCGAGTTCAATGGGTAAAAACTTTGCTTGACAGTCTGTTGAGAGACTGAATTAGGTGTTTCAAGATAGTCTTTGTTAGCTTAACATCAAGGCAGAAAAAAGCCTCATTTTGTCTTCCCAACAGCAATGCTCTTTGGTCCTTCAGCGTTATGCAGGGAACAACATCTGCCGTGATCACTTTTCAGAGTCAGTGCGAATTGTAGTGTGCCATAGTTGTTTTTAAAATTGGTTTTGTCGGCATGCTGCATTTGTCTGTGAAACTTTAATGCTGTGTTTTTTCACGCCGAATCGATGGCAGGAGCAAAGCTTATTCAACCTTTGCACTCAGCGCTCAATCAGAAATACAGTATGTATTACTATTAGTGGCACTGAGGTCACTATGGTGCAATTGAGCGATGTAAGACCAATGGCATAATGGATAACGCATCTGACTTCAGATCAGGAAATTGTATGTTTGACTCCTGCCTGGCTTTTGTTGCATTAAAACGACTTACCTTCCTTTATATAAATTAACTGCACCTTAAAGCTATAGAAAACACTTTGGGTAAATTGTCGAAATTCGCATGAGGCTGCAGACAACTTAACACTACTGTCTGGAGATCAGCTCCTTCTCTGAGCTCCATTGGAATGAAATCCCGTGGGTAGCAAAGATGGAGAGCAGCTCAACTTGTGCTCAGTACGGTGCTGAGGGTTCAAGTGTCGTTCTACTTAGCACAAACTGCACAGGCTCTGAATCAGACCATTTCAATTAGTTTGGTCATTTCAATTAGTTAGGACACTTAATGTAGAATTATTACTTTGTCTGTCTCTTGTTTGTATATAATTTAATGTCTCTGATAACTTAATGTTAGTTTTTAATTTAGTTTTAGTTTTACGATGTAGGTTAATGCGTTGACATATGCACGAACACGCGAAATGTCTCACTCCTGATTCAGCTCATGCTCCATAGGAGAGAAGAGATTCCTCTTGCTTCTCGTACAACCATATCAGAACAGAAGCCCGTGTCACCCAGCTCTAATTCAAGAGTGACTCGCATCTTCAGCCCTTTTTTTGGTTCGTGATCATTAATTTCTTTAGTTATGATCAATATTGAACTTTTAAAAAATAAAAATAATCTAACATTCAGGCAGGTTTTTGAAAAGTATTAGGAGTTGGCAGGGCGCCCATTTGGAATAGTCGTCAGAAAATGTGAGAAAAGGAAAGTTACGTAAACTCTCACACACAGCATTAGAGATTGGAATCTGATTGTAAAAAAGCTACCTGTCTCCCCGTCGGTAATCAAACCCCAGTTTCTCCCATGATAGGCAGGGATACACACCATGACACTAACTAGGAGCACTTGCTAGCTGTTAGGAGGCATTTACTCTTATGGCTACTACTGTTTTGGGTTTCGACTTTTATTTTCATTCCTTCCAGAGGAGCGCATGAAAACGAGTTTCCATCTGCGCCATCCTCACTCCTGCTCTGCTATTGTCACAGCTCCTCCTTGTGCACGACCAACACCCATGGAGTCGGTTCTTTCAGCTTTACTAATTAGGTTTTCAAAGGCTGGAAGTAGGGCACAAGACACACGAACACTAAAAGCATCCTTATCTGCTTTCAGCTGCGAAATGTCATTCGTGGACGCTGAAGAATTTGTTTCCAAGGCAGCGGTTTCAAGCAATTTTGCGCTTTAAAAGTAGAGCAGTGCGTTTCCATTTTTATGCAGGCACACGATGACATAAGGAGATTGTCGTAGTCGGCAGGACTTGAACCTGCGCGGGGAGACCCTGATGGACTTCAAGTCCATCGCCTTAACCACAAAAACACAGCAGAACTCTTCAAACCAATTGAAGTCCGATTGAACCGGTCCACCAACCTGTCGTTCTGGGGATGCAGCAGTGTGGTCCGCGTCTTAGAGATCCCCAGGCGCTGGCACACTCTGGCGAAGACCTGGGATTCGAAGTTACGCCCCTGGTCACTGTGTAACTCCTCCGGCACCCCTAGCCTGGCAAACATCCCCTCCAGTAGTGCATCAGCCACGGTGGGGGCACTATGGTCCGGGAGGGCATAGGCTCCCGGCCACTTTGTAAAATAGTCCACCACCATCAGGACATAGCAGTTTCCGGCCTCAGTGCGCGGAAACTGGCCCAAAACATCAACCCCCACCTGCTCCATAGGAGTCCCCACCTGGTGTTGTTGGAGGGGGGTTCCTTCTGGGCCACGTGCACCGCACACGTTCGGCAATACCGCTCCATGTCCCAGTGGCAAAGACCCCAATAAGAAGTTTTTTTTACAGCCGAAATGCCCCACGCCCAGCTGGCCGTGCACCACTCGTGCAGGACCTCCATCTATCACACCATCTGCCCCTCTGGCTCCTTAAAGTGGAGCAGCCAGGTGAGGGACACATGGTTGGTCCTCAACCGGAATCGGGTCCTGAACAGGTACGGCCTGAAGTGGCGGACCGCCACCATCACCGCCAGCAGCTCACGACGGGTCACGCAGTAGTTCCGTTCAGCCTTATTCAAAACCCGACTGTAATAGGCAACTACCCGCTCCCCATCTGGCCCCTCCTGCACCAACAACGCGTCCAACTCTGAGACACTCGCGTCGGTATCCAGGATATACGGTTACCACGGATCGGGGTAGGCCAGCACGGGGACCCCCACCAGAGCTTCACGTAACCGGCTGAAAACCGTCTCGCAGCCCGAGTTCAAGTCGAAACGGCGGCCCTTATCGGTGAGGCGGTGCAGCGGGGGAGCGATGCTGGCAAAGTCCCGGACAAACCTCCGGTAATACGAAGCCAACCCCAGAAAGCTGCGCAGCTCCGCGACAGTGCGGGGGATCGGCCAACCCCTCATTTAGGCGACCTTACCTGGGTCTGTAGCCACCCCTCACAGTCCAACAACATGTCCCAGGAAGTTCACCTCCTGCCTCAGGAGCTCACACTTGCGGGGATTGAGCCTCAGGCCAGCACGGCGGATGCAGGCCAGCACCGCCTGGAGGTTCGTCAAGGCCTGGTCGAAACCCTGGGCATGAACCAGCAGATCGTCCAGATATAGCACACACTGGTTCCACGAGACCGATGCTAGCACCCTCTCCATCAGCCTCTTGAAAGTCGCCGGGGCATTGCACAGCCCAAAGGCAGTAAACTGCCAGAGGCTTCGAGCGAGTGGTACCTGCCAGTAGCCACAGCGGAGGTCAAGGGAGCTGAACCAGGTCGACCCGGTGATGTAGTCCTTGGCATCGTCTATCCTCGTCAGGGGGTAGGAATCCTTCCAGGTGACCTCGTTCAGCTTGCGGTAGTTTACACAGAACCTCCACGAACCTTCTTTTCTTTGGACCAGTACAGCTGGCGCCGAGGGCTCGCGGAGGGCTTAATCACTCCTGCTGCGGCCATCTCCCTGATCTTTTCCTCGGCGGCGGTCCGCTTGGCGTGAGCCATGCGTCCAGGTGGGATGCGGATGGCAGAGGGTCACCAGTCTCGATGTCGTGTTGGTAGAGGTCCTCAACACCGCGCCTCGCTTCCACGCAACCGCCGCTGCCTTGTCTGGCCCTCCGGCCGACTCGGGGGCAGGATCCGGCACGCTCGCTCCCCGGCTCACAGGCCCGGTCTGCCGCCGCCGCCACTGACACTTTTTCCCCCGGCTCCGGCAAGCCCGCGTCCCTCGGCCTTCGCCGGGCCTGCCCTCCACCAGGTGAAGTTGCTCCCACTGCCACACCAACTCCTGCAGGCCCAAGTCCAAACTGGCCCCCACTCGCTGCAGTAGGTCCAGCCCCAGAATCCAGTCCTCCTGGATGGGTACGAGGTAGCAGGGGTGGCGCACCATCGCTGCACCTAGACGAAAGGCAAGCACCTGTTTCCCCCGCACTGCGGCGAGCTGTCCCATCACAGTCCTTAGCCGCAGGCTGGAGGCCTCTCATCCTGGGGGGTTGGTGCCCTCGGTGTCGGGGAGGATGCCCGGCCAGAGTAGGGTTACCGATGAACCCGTGTCGAGCAGGGCCAGGCAGGGTTGTTCCTCGATTCGATTCAGCACTGGAGATACAGGCTATAGCCGACTCACCCCACAGTGGTGTGAGGGGTGCTGGTCTTCACAGCGCTCTCCGGAGAGGGGGTTGAGGTGTTCAAGGGCGGCCGTCCCCGCGCTGAGCCGACCCGTTCCCGTTTCCTGTTTCCCGACACTGATCGAGGAGTGCGAGGTTTGGGTGCCCAGCAGAACCGGGCTCGGTGTCGCCTCTTCCCGCTGCGGTCGCAAAACAGCGTGCGGGGCTGTTCCGCAGGGGTTGCTGCACGGGCTGGCTTCTCTTCCCCCTTGCTGGACTCCTCCGTCGCTGCCTCGGTCTGCTGGCAGGGCGCCCTGCGTCTGCTGGTGCTTCCAGCCACCCCGAACACGGCCTCAGCCCGTGTAGCAAGGGCCAAGGCCTGCTCCAGCAATGCCGGCGCGGCCAGCTGCACATGGCGCTGCAGCTCCTCGTGTGAGAGGGCCTTGAGAAAGGCCTGGAGAGCCAACTCCCGCTGCGCCTCCCGGGGAAAAGTTGGGTATCCTCGGCGGGCGAGGAACAAGACATCCGCGGCGACCGGGCCCAGTCGCTCTCCTGGTTAGCGGCGCCGCAGGGCCAGCCTTTCCCGCATCAGGTCCGGCGCCTCCTCCACACCGAAGCGCAGCTGGAGAGCTGCTGCCAGCGCCGCGTATTTGCCTCAGTCCTCCTCCGGGACATCCAGGAGCACCTGGCAGGCCGCTCCTTCCAGCGCCACCACCAGGTGGCCGGCCATCTCCGCCCGGCACCAGCCATTCGTCCGGGCCACGAGCTGGAACTGCGCCTCGTAGGTTTCCCAAGGCGCTGCCCCGTCGTAGCGACCGGGTTGCACTCGCACTGATGGGTGTGGGAATCGCTGGTCAGCTCTGGCAGGGAGGGTATCTTCTCTTTGGGGCATCCACTGGGCGGGAGTAGCAGTAGGAGTAGCAGGCAGGCAGTCGCCCCAATTCTACCGGCAGGACCACTACTGGATAGTGGCCACCTGTCGCACCCAGGAGTTGCTCAGGCTCAGGCTCCCTATGTGCGCTGCCGATGGGTTCTGTCTCTTTTAGAGTCAGACAGCACTTGACAGAATCGGCTAATGTCTGCCAAGATTTGTCCATCCTGCCCACTTCTGACACCAATGTAGCGTTTACAGGTTTTTCTCAGAACAAAGGACCAGTGGAGACGCGATTAACAAACCAAGCAATAGCTTTATTCTTTAACAACCACAAAACCAAACACAGCATATACATGCACATGAGGAGACTGACAGAACACGTACACATCTTTAGGGTGGTAATTACTTAACAACACGCTATACACTTATAAGACTACACAGGGCACTAGAACTACTAGGACATTATTTACACAGGTAGGGTCAGCCGCTGGTCACCGTGCTGACCCTCAGACTCTCCCCGGCTACAACTCCCAGCATGCCCAGCGGTACTATGCACGCCTAGGGGCGCTTCCTCCTCACCACCAGGCGAGGGCATTACAATATATATATATTTTTTCTCTGGTTCTCAGCAGTATCATTGGGCTGAACTCCAGTTAAATGCTTGTCTTAGAAAGATCAAAAGTGAGCGAGGGAAGATGGGTGGAGATTAATGGAAGTTATAAAGGCAATGGGTTGGCTCTGCTTAAGCTTTATTCAGACCTTATTAGGGCAAACTCTATGGGTCAATTGCATCGAACTGAAAGTAGCATACTAACAGGAGTTCAACCCGTGCTTAGAACGCAGATGCCGTCTAAACTTGTGCTCCACCTTAAGTCCAATTGCAACAAACTTTGCTGCTGTGCTTAGTCCGCAGTGCCGAACTTTACCTGTTCTCAATTGCAATGAACACAAAGTAACAACTGCAGCACTCCAGAGTAACTAAAGTAGCGGACTAATTTAAACTGTCTTCATATGGCTTAGCACCATACTCGGTGTAACGCAGGATTGCATTAGAAGGCTCCCAAATATAGTGGAAATAATCCGTTGCTTGGAAATGTATTGGAATATTAATTAAAATTGCTTTACACTCATACCATATTTATTAATAATGAAGTTTATTAATGTGTGTATTTACAGAAGTTTCATTTACTATTTATGTTTAATGTCAATCATTACTAGTAGCTGTGAGCTTTAAGATATGCTAGGAAGTGAAGAGAACAGAACAGAGCAAATGGTTATATAAATAGAGTGGGAGCTTTTAATATGTTCTATAAAATTTGGGAGTCAACTGAATAGATTTGCTAAGTATTTTATTGTGATGGGTCTCTGTATTTGTGGTTATCAGTGGAAAGCAGGGATAATAAGGAAATGGGTGGCATGTTAAAGAAAAAAACTTGGCTTCTTAAAAGTGATTATGACAGAAGAGACAGTGCACTGTGGTCCAATAATGACTGTGTTGAAACAGCCAGAGTGTGCTGCATGCCATGGAGATGGAAAAGGTAGCTCATCCCAGTCAATCGCAAGGTTGTGTAGGACTGCACATGACCTGATGATGATGGTGCTGGCTCTTGATGGACTGGTATACAAACCAAATGACAGCCAAGCAAAGCGTTAGTTGTTTTACAATTCCGAAAGATTGTTCAAAGTGGCTTCTTGCATTTTTATGACTCCTGTTATAGTGCTTCTCTTGTAATGTTGTAGGATTGTGCACAGGTGTCAGAAGATATAGTCATAAAGAATAACCACAGGCAAAACAACATGCCAGCTTGCTCTTCCCTACTTTGAAAGGAAGATATTGGAACTGATT
Organism: Lepisosteus platostomus; assembly: GCF_059453375.1. NCBI lineage: Eukaryota > Metazoa > Chordata > Actinopteri > Semionotiformes > Lepisosteidae > Lepisosteus > Lepisosteus platostomus. The sequence goes on from NC_142615.1 coordinate 52,923,241, forward strand.
AAAGAACTTAACTTGAAATGTAAGCTCCTACTGACACAGGAGAGAGAGTTCTGAAAAGTAAGCACAAGGCACACTGTGGATAAATAAATGTATTAATTTAAAAAAAGAAATACTGAGAAGGTCAGAGGAACAATAATTGTTGTATTTATTTGCTCAGGTAGTTTTATAAGTTTAACTCTAGTAAAGTTCTGTTAAAAATAAAACTGGTCATTAGTTGGCGTCTTTTGTAACGATTTAGCAATAGTGACATGTCGGCTTGTTCGACTGGAGTGTTAAACAAAATTAATACAGTAGCGTCCTGTCTCAAGTGTACAGCTACAGTTCTCGTTTGTTTCGTGACTACTTGCAATTGCATTAGTCTGTGTAAAAAAAGACTTCTGCAGCTCCAGTGGTGCGATCGAACTCATGCTGAGATTGAGTTCAAGCCTCACCTGGAGCAGTGTGGCCTATATCTTCAAATATTTAAACTAACTGACCAGTTTAGGTCCTGTTAAGTATTTGCTGGAGATCAGGTCTAAATTAACATGAAAGGAACAAGTAAAGGTTTGTTCCTTGTCAGACCTGAAGAAGGCTCCAAAGCTCAAACGTTGTTTGCTTCTCTTTTCAGCATGGAATAAAATTTTACTTGTTCCTATGCAGTCCACACATGCTGACACAGCTCCCTACTTAAATTACCATCAGCAATGGACCTCCAGCAGACCTATACACAAATATATGAGAGAGGTCTACTGAAACGAGAGGAGCACGATGGAGTACCGAAGACTTGAAAAAGAACTCACTTTTCTGTGTTTTTGTTGTTACCCAGATTTGTTTTTAATGTTCTTTTTCTCTTTGTTTTGAAGTTGTTCTGTTTTTTTTTTTCTTTTTTGTAGGTGTTAGACTACTACAGGGATTTACCTAGGTTCTATTAAGACTTCTTTTATCAAAACATATTTTATTAATAAAAGCGTGATTTCTTAATAATCAACTTTAATGTTATCTTTATTAGTAGCTGTATTACAGGTAATGCATGCACAGCCTTTATTATGCTATAGTGAATTTTCAGGTATCCCATGGCGGGAAGAGAACTGAAATTAAGGAAATACTTATTTAAAGGGGTCTTAAAGTCTTAAAAGTGTTCTGTCACATCTGGGTGTTAATTGAATAGATTTGTTGTATTATTTCATATGATTTGACTCTACACTTGTGTTTCTCAGGAGACAGCAGTAATATTGGGGATTTGCGGGTACAGATAATAAATTATACTATACAAGTGTAGAGGTTTGATGGGTTTACTGAGACAATTATTAATTGAAGCAGTAATCACGAGGTTGTTCGTTGTGGTTTTTAGAAAATCAATTGTCAGAACAACTAACAACGCACACACACGGGTTCAATACACGAGATACATTTATTCATATAAATTGTGCACCAAACATATACTAGTCTGCCTGGATACGAGCAGCAGACCTTACTGTGAGGGTTATCAATAAACAAAGTATATAATCTCGAAGAGATGCAAACACAAAGAGATACACAACAGAGAATATATGTCAATATATATCGTTCGGTTACCAAATCGCTAATCAGTGTTATTACCCACTGTTACTCTAAACTCGGAAGTAAATACATTACTCATGAATTAAATTGATAACAACTTGTGTTGAGGTACAATTGAATTCTCGAGACGCAATGTAGAACATGGGGTTTACTTATCCACTGTGTATGGATTTGGAATTTCCCGGCACGAACACCAAACTAGCTGACAAGCTCTGTTGCAGCCTCGGTCCCAGCGGTTGTCCAATGGGCATTGTCCCGGCGTCCTCTGGCTACCGGCCAACCAGTCGAGGTGCAGCTCGGAGTAGGACGGGCGGAGGAATCTGACTGCGGCGCGCAGGGCAGTCGTTGCTCCGAGGGGATCTACCAGCAGTCTGGCTGGCTAGTAGAAAGTCTCTATGCACTATGCACTCTATGCAGTGTGACGGCTAGTCCTCACAAGTCACTCTTTTGCCCAGGAAGAATCTGGTTCGTTCCCGGTCCAGCGCTGCTTCTGAATAAGCTATTCAGGTTATCGACGAGGGTCCAACTGTGGGCTGCCGTTGATTAAGCGGAGCGTTCACGTTGGTAGAATTCTGAGTACGTACGGGATCCTCGGCCCCGCGCTTAGAACAAAGTCCAAGTCCCTTTGTAGACAACAGCCTTTGTCACGTGATTGTCTCTGAGGATGTGCGAAAATGGCCAAGGAGAGCCCTGATCTGAGCTTGCGCTCCCTTTTTGACCAAGACACAGATGTGTTCTGATTGGTTGAGAGTTTGGCGGGCAATGGAGACCCACATGGTGTTACCACACCCTGCCAGTCTCTGATTGGTTGATCAAGGTGAGATACGAGTCACTTACTCCTGACACTTAGGAATGCAGTCCAGATGTCCATTTGGCACTCCCTAGACAGATAGGCGCCAATGGATGACCATTGATCATGATAGCCAGGCTTATCTAAGTGCATCCCCGTTTGGGAGCTGTCCCTCATCAAAAGAAAACATCTTAAATCAGCCTGCATGAATACTTTCTCTGTGGCTGCACCACAGAGATGGAGAGTGAGATGGGGCCTCATTAAGGAAAGCACAGCAACGCTTAATTCTGTCTTATTACCAAGCATTGCTGCTACAACTGCTTAAATTCAAACTAAACAGGACTATGGGAATGAGATTTGATTTCGAACTGGGTTTTAAATAAATAGGACCGCTGCACTACATTGTGCTTTATGTAAGACAAAAGGTGGGCTTCCTGTGTTTTCGATAACTCAGTTATAAGAGCGGAGGAATATAGTGGAAACAGCTGGGAACTCTTTGTTCTCTGGTTTTAATCTGGCTGGAAGAAAGGTGTTTTTTATGTTCTTTAATCAAAAAGTGAAAATTTATCTTTCACTTAGTTGTCTTATTTTCTAGGCTTGTAGACTCCTCACTCTTCCTAAAAGAAAGTGCTGGAGATAAAGATACAGTAGTTGTCAGAAGTTAAGTTCAGTGGTAGAGCACATACAGGCTGTATGTGGTTGTTTTCAATCGCCGGCGTCTCCACTCTGGATTTCTTCCTAAGCGCGATATCTTTCCTTACTTGTGTGTGAATTTCAGCGCGACACATAAACCCTTTGTCTGTTTTATAAAGATTATATTTTAAATCAGTTAAAACAAAAAAGTACCAATTACATACACGTAGAAAACACATGTATCTAATTTGAAAATTTGGGCAATGTATTACTAGTTGTGGAGCTGAGCTCACAGTAGAGCAGTTGATATTGTTAAACCACGTATTATTTTTAAATGACGCTACTAAGCACTGGCACGGTGTTTGTGCAGTCCTACCCAAGCTTTCTATCGACTGGATGAGTCTCCTGTTCCATCTCCAATTCTTTCCGCACATTTCACCTGTTTCACCACCATTATCATTAGACTATAGCCACTAATACGAGAATACTGTTCTGAAAGACTGTCTTAAATAATAATGTTGAAAAGGGTAATGATAAGAGTTTTTTTCATTAAGGTAACCATACATTTGCCTGTATAGTACAACTTAGTATCTGTATCCGCAAATCCCCAATATTAATGCTGTCTCCTGAGAAACACAAGTGTAGAGTCAAATATTATTACAACAAATCTATTCAATTAACACCCCTATGTGACAGAACACATTTAAGACTTACACCCCTTTTAAATATGTATTTCCTTCAGTTCTCTCCCCGGGATACCTGAAAATTCATTATAGTATAATAAAGTCTGTGCATGCATTACCTGTAATACAGCTACTGATATAGATAACATTAAACTTCATTATTAAGATATTACACTTTTATTAATAAAATATGTATTGATAAAATTCCTTGTGAATAATTGTAGTGTCTGGAAAGCAATTGTTCATTACTTAATGACGATATTATTTCCACTACATTCAGGACAGTTCCAATGTAATCTATTGTTCCACTTCGTCTGCTTAGTCTCCTACTTTAGTAACATCTAATGGGGAGCAGCTGTTATTTTAGGTTTGTTGCAATTGAGAACAGGTTTGCTACAGAGCTGCTGACAAATTTCAGCAGCCAGTTTGTTGCAACTGACCCGTTGTAGCTACCAATCAGAAAAAAAACAAACGCAACAACTTCAAAAGAGAAAGAACATTAAAAACAAATCTGGGGAACAACATAAACACAGAATCTAATGCGAGAGCTTTATCAAGTCTTCAGTGCTCCTCTTGTCTCAGTAGACCTCTCTCATATATTTGTGTACAGGTACACAGCTGATAGTAATTTAAGTAGGGAGCTGCATCACAGCATGCGTGGGCTGCAAATGGAAAAGTATAGGTTTATTCCATGCTGAAAATAGAAGTAAACACAACGTTTCAGCTGTGGAGCCTTCTTTGATTGTGACTCGAAATAAATCTTTACTTGTTCGTTTGATGTTAATTTATCTCCATCAAATACCTAATAATATCTAAACTTGACAGTTGCTTTCAGTAGCTAAAGATGCTGCTCCAGGTGAGGCTTGAACTCACAACCTCGGCATGACTCCGCTGTGCACTGCTGTATAAGTACCACGCGCTGACCGATTGCGCCACTGGAGCTGTGCAAGTCGTGCTCCTCATACAGACTGACGCTGCAGAAACACAGGGTGAAAACGGTTTCGGTTGTGGATCCATCTATACATGGGGAACACTAAAATAGCAAGGAAAATACAAGAAAAGAAACTGAAAGAATTGTGCTAACAGCAAAGGGGAACTGAGGGAGGTGGTCAGACAAGTAAATCAGCCTGGCAGATTATTTGTATCGACATTTTTTGAGTCAATCAGCAAACAGATTTCTCTTCATGTGCCTTAAACTGTGCAGTTTGTATCTTCGCTGTAGATAGGTTTCTTCAGAAGTCCAGTAAACTGACAATAATGGAGAACTAGCTGACGCACCCCGTCGTGAAGACCCTCTGTAAGGTGATTACACGTTTCAATTTCAAGTCGCCTCCTTTACACTCAATTGCAGCCCCGAAACTGAGAGAAAGCATGAGAAATGGCTTCAATTTCAATGTGAAAGTGCAGTACAGGCTCGATGGCTTCACATCTCCCATCAATCAAATAAAATTGCAGTAAAGCGATCTAAATATGACTCTTAAGTACTTGGAAAGATGATTATTTTGAGCGTGCCTCCAAGGGTCTGCTACGAGGCTTAAGTTAGCTTCTTATTCGCCAGCTTCTTATGCGTGTTTTTCGTTCCACCTTAAATGGTGCTGCTGTGATGTTATGTCGCCTTTCGCCTGTAGATGGCTCTCTTCGATCAGTACTAATCCGGCTGGAATACTGTAGACATCTTCACTGAAAAGGAATATCCAAATAAATAGCGACTGTCCAAATTATATTTTTGTATGGAATATATTTCAGAAAATCGCAAACCAATTTTAAAAACTCACCACAACACGGACTTACACTGGGAAAAGGTGACTGTACTTTCTGCTTATTGCTACGGCCTTCCCCCCGATTATGAAAATGTCTCACAGTTCTAACACCGACGTGTGAAAGACAATGTAACAGACTATCAAAATCCTGAAGTACAAGAAATTTTAATGCACCAGTTTTTTAAATATGACCCTCTGATCCTGGCATGTCAGTATACATTTCGAAAAAGTATGGCACCAATCGCACGAATTGCAATGGCACAAGTTGTTGAGAATATCACTGACCTTGCCGATATTTGCAGGGGATACGAATGTTTTGCACATGTTGAACTACAACACGTAAAAATTGAGCTTCTTAGTCAATATCACCGGGAATGTCCAATAATGACGAACATCAGTAGCTTCAAGGAAACTTTGACTCGCACATGGAGTTTCATCTTCAAATGGAGGGTGGGAGAATTTATTTGTACTCTCGTTGCTCATTAGCTAAACTATTTTAAAAATATGACACAGATTTGTTCGAGAAACTTGTAATCGCCTTAAAGAGAGTCTTCTTGAAGATGTGCACCAGCTAGCTCTCCACTGTCAATTGACAGGACTTTAGGAGAAACTGTTCTCATACAACCAACATACAAATTACACATCTTAAGGAACATGAAGAGAAATCCGTGTACTAAATAACATAAAATTGTCGCTGCAAATTATCACCAAGCTGTTTTATGTGACCACCTCTTTCCTACTTTGCAGCGAGCACAAATCTTTCTGTTTCTTCATCGCAATTTTACTGTCTCTTTCCCCCATGTGGAGATAGATCCACAGCTGAAACTTTAGGTCACTTCCTGTTACTCTGTCCGATTGAAAGAGCTGTATTAAAGGCACTCCCATCTCTGCAGGAAAGATATTGCTGCTCTCAACACAATATACTACAGCCAAATATAGCGATACTGTCACTGCCTGTGGGCCACGTGTTCCTGCTGGCAGTCTATTATGTCATGTTCATCCACACCCAGAAACATTACTTCATCGCTATTTTATTGTCCCCCATGTGGAGATGGATCCACAGCCGAAACTTCAGGTCAGTTCCTGTTACTCTGTCTGATTGAAAGAGCTGTATTAAAGGCACTCCCATCTCTGCAGGAAAGTTAATGCTGCTCTCAACACAATATACTGCAGCCAAATATAGCGATACTGTCACTGCCTGTGGGCCACGTGTTCCTGCTGTCAGTCTATAATGTCATGTTCATCTACACCCAGAAACATTACTGCTGGAGCACAAGAGTTATATAGGCGCAGTCCATAGAGCAAGAATCTCTTAATCTCAGAACTGTGGGTTCAGCCCCCACATTGGGTCCCTCTGTGTCAATTTGATCCCCCCAATCCTCCTAGCATGACCTGATGGCGTAACAGTGATACCCAGTACCCAGCGTAATTCAGCTTTCTTTCCACTTGATTCAGATTTTGATCTGAAATCATCGGCCGAACAAGAGTTTGTCTAAATCGAGGGAGATCTGCTCACAAGCAAGTATTAAACACTTCAGCATTTTCTGTTCGAATACCACAATTTGTCAAAACACTGCCGCTTCTTAAGCTAATAAGTAACGGTTTTTGAGCACGCATTGTATTGTTAATGCTTATATTAAAAAAGCATAAATTCACATAGTGGAATTTGGACTGAACAAAGTAGTCCAGCCCTTTTACAACATTACATACCCACTGATTAAAGCTTAAAACTACAGCAGCAGGAGTAACAATAATGGCAACAACATGTTTGGAGTTCGGCATTTCATTTATTCTGCGGAAACATCGTATTGGAATGAACTGCCCGAGATAAAAGAGCTGACTACACGCTTTAGATTTTTTTAAAGCGGCGTTGCTTTTCCAGGTTTTTCTGAAATTCCTCGCATTTGAGCCAGCACTAAAACATTTCATTCCCGTCGCTGAATACATCGTGGAAACGGTATTTGCAACGGAATGCTGTCACACATGAAACCTTTTTGTTATTCGGTTCTGAAGTTTGAAAATGAAAATAAAACGGGGGTCACTTCATAGGCTTGAAAGAAGTCCAAGCAGCATAAAAACCCGTGAATTCTCACAAAGGCTGCACCTTTCTTCTGCTGCTGTTATAAATAAGCCTTAAACATTTGAATGCATGCCTTACTGCTGCTAATCATATTCACGTGTTTACAAAGCTTTTTTCTGTCCGTTATGTTTTTGCTAAGCAGTTTCTCCGTTTTCCTCGTACTCCCAGTGTAAAGGCAGGTAAAAAAGACAGGGTAAAACGCCTGATTGTCGGGAGTGGGATTTGAACCCGTGCCTCTATTTGGAGATCGAAACACAAAGCTTAAAAGACACGAAGCTGTGAATTTACTGTTTTAAACCGCTTGACTATCCTGAAAAAATGGGTACTGATTGCACCAGTCGCATCCGATTTTCCGTAACTTTAGAACGATTGATACGACTGGACGAACACAATTTGTGGCGTTTAGCATGACATGGAAAACGGTACCGGAGCATTCGGGTCCGGACTACCAGACTCAGAAACAGTTTTTACCCCCGCACTATCAAACTATTAAACTCCCAGCCTCTCTCACTCTCTCCTCACCTCTCACCTATGATCTGAACCTCACAGTGCCTTCTTTCTTACCAAAAACCCAAACACACATTGAAAATCTACTTCTACCATACATGTCAAAAGCTCAATCCCCTCATTTCTATCCCTTTATTTCATTCTTTTGATGCATGTTTTTGCACATAACCTGTTACCTTTTTGTTGTTTTGCACACTGCCTGTTGTTGTTTTTTGCACATCGGCTGTTGTCTTTCTTTTGTTTTACAATTGTATTGATGTTGTGTTTTTTTCTTTGTACTACTTATGTCCGAGAGCTAGCTAAATAGCATTTCGTTATACCATATACCTGTGTATGAGTATAATGACAATAAACTTGGACTTGAACTTGAACTTGACATAGTCTTGCAGGCAGTATATTATTTTATCGTTTACTCGTATAAAAAAACATGGTCTTCTCATTCCTAAGTCAGATTTTTAGTGCTTTCAAACGTTACTTCCAACCTGGACTGACAGCTCACCAGATCTGTTTGTGATCAGACCATGGAGTCGGGGGCTGTACTAAGCGCACGTTCCTTCCCAATACTGAAGCGATCATTCGGAAGGTGGGTGTGAAGAGAGATAAGCTTTGTCGACTTAAAAACAAGGCAGGATATGGAAGAATACTAATCACTGGCGAAAGTTATGTTCTCTTACTATTGAGATCCCTACATTGCGAGTTTTTTTAAGACTTTGAAACTAAAGGAAAGCGGTGACAAATGAAACAGGCACGGGTGGGGTTTGAACCCACGCTCTTCGGTTTACGAGACCGACGCCTTACCACTTGGCCACCGCGCCTTCGAGTAAGCATGGGAATAAGGTTGTTCAAATTATTTTTTTCTGAATCTGGTTTACATCGCCAAATGTAAACCGGAGGCAGCAACAACAATAAAAGGGATACTTGTCCTTAAACTCGGACGTGATGTTCTGCAGACGTGCACAATGTCCTGTTTTCTTGCAGTGTAGACATTTTGCTGTTCACGCTCCGCATTCATCTGCTTTGTGCGTTGTTAGTCCGCACCTGTAACATGTAATGTCAGCCGTCCCCTGTTCTTCTATTTCTCTAGCATGACTGTGTCCTGCTGCTCGGCTTTTGTTTGTAAAGTTTGAGCGAGCGCCCCGTTCAGTGTCACTTTGTCACTGTGGTCAGAAAGCATTCTTGATTCTGCTTGAGCTGCTTCATGAATTCTAGCGACTGTAAGAGCTCTTCTTAAAGTCAGGCCTTCCTCCTGCAGCAATTTATAGTCTCTTATGTGCACATTTTTCCACAAGTTGATCTCTTAACATGTCAGTTTTCAATACTCCAAAGTCAAAAGATTTAGCCACTTCTCTTAGTGCAGTCACAAAAGCATCAACAGATTCGTCCTGAGACTAAGTTCTCTGCCTAAATTTATGCCGTTCCAAAACCGCATCTTTTAAGTGCTCTTGATTAAACTATGCATAGAAAAACAGCACTACTGATTATTTTCATGGACCGATGCACACTTGTTCTGTACAACTCGAGTGATAAAGCCCTGTCTGCAAATATTGTAGAAGAAGGGCGCTGTATGCAGAGGTCTGAAACCTGCTCCACAGAAGAACTTTATCCAGAGGTGTTAAAGAAAATTGATTTATTTTCCTGACTGCAATGTATGGTGAAGCATAAAATCTAGCTGCATAAGTCTCTATTACGTGTCATTTATGAATGCGTTTCAAATAGCAGCCAGTGAAGGATTAACGCTTTTGGAGCATGTATTATGTTCTAAATACTCTTATTTAAATAAGCTTAAATTCGCATACTGTTATTTAGACATTGCAAACCAGTCTGACCTCATACAACATTCTGTGCCCGCTGAGTAGATCTTAAAGCAGCTTCAGCCAGAGTAGCAGTAATGGCAACACAGTGCTTGGAGTTCAGCTTTTCTTATTTCTTCTGCAGAACCACTGGTATCGGAATATACTGATCCGCATAAGAAGCGCTACCTGTTTCAGATAGTTTTTATTGAGCGCTGCTCTAAACTTTACATTTGCTCAGGCTTGTTTTCCCCATGAAAAAAGAGATTTCCTTAATTACATTTAACTTTTTTTTCCCTTATCATCAAGTAGAAATAAATAAAACATATCGTTCCATTTAAGAGCCACATGCAGGATGGCTGGTGGTCCAAGGCGTTGCGTTCAGGTTGTAGTTTCCCCTAGAGATGTTTGTTCAAATCCCACTTCTGACAAAGAAGTTAGAGTAGAAACGATAACATCCCTAAGTAGAAAACATCTCACATTTCATGTGTTTAATGTTAAGTGTCTTAGTGGTTGCCTCGGTGGTTGATGGCTCTTCTCTCTTGCAGGGTGATGGCAAACTTCTTGAGAAAGGGAGTCTCCTACGTAAGGCTGCTCTTCGTCAAGAGCGGAGACAAAAGGAACAGACTTCAAACCGACATTAATTACTGAGAGCAGGCGAAAATGTCTTTGGAAAAGAGGAAATGACTGCTGACCGTAAACAGAGCACCGGACAAGCGCTCCTCGTTAGTATAGTGCTGAGTACCCCTGCTTGTTGCGTGGGAGACCAGGGTATGTTTCTGTGACAGGGCACAGTGTCCACGTGGGTTCAATCCCCACTCTTGGTAGTGTTGTAATAAGTTTTAAGTGACAGAACACTTTGATGATTTGCACTCTATTTAAATATGAATTTACTAAATTTCAGTTCAGTTCTCTTCACTCCCACTCCCTGGCATAACTGAACTCTCACTATCGCATACTGAAGGCTTTACATGCATTAGCTGTGATACAGCTCCCCAATAAAGACGGAATCAAACAGTTTGTTCTGTTTCTCATGGTGATCCTCTTCTCGATCCAAATGAAATGTTTAATATGATGCCTCAAGAAAAAAAAAGGAGTGAATTTCCGCCTGTAATGATTGATGCCCCATCAAACATTTTGTAACATCCCCGGAAGTTTATAAAGTAGAATCCTGGTTTGTGGCTTAAATTCAAGGTAACCAAGACTAAGGAAACAAGTTGGAAACTTGATGTCGAACTGGAATTTAATCACCCAGAATATTTCACTACTTTGGGTAGTATGTGCCAGAGTGGAGTTCTTTAGATCCGTTTGACAGCTCAGTTGTGTCATGGAAATATAACTATCAAGGAAGCCACAAGAGAGAGTTCTCACCTGAGTAAGGTCTTTATTTCAATATTGCAATATTGGGAGCCCTGCTGCCACTTCGCCAAGTGCAACCAGAGACTCAATTTGTTACAAGCAGTACAGGGTTTTTATAAGACGTTGCGCTGTAAAAAAGTTCAGCACTTGGTCCCTTTCTAAAACTTCCCCTTTCTCTAAGAGAAAACAGATTACATCATAGAGCGAGAGAAGAAAAACTAGATTTGTTATTCAAAGCTTATCAGTTACTTTCAGCTAATTCTAATGACCCAGACAGCATATATTATTTTGGTACATTGTCTTCTAAACTAACCTAAACAGTGTACTTTGTTGACGAACTGTTTTCTAAAATTCTGCACGTACTGTAGCATAGCAGTTATATCCTTGAAATATTATCTAAAAGCACCAATATATTTTTTGTAAAGCTCTCTACATTTTTAAGAATCAATTAACTCATTAGATTTCCACTACAATTCCCTCCTTTTTATTCTTGAAAATGATTAAAAGTTTGATTCTTCATATGGACTCCCAGGAGGCTCCCATACTTCGGGTTCTTGCGTTCTTACCAGAACATACTGATGCGCAAACATATTCATTACCATATTTTGAAGCATTGGAATAATACAAGTCGAACAGCAACACAAAAACAGGAAGACAAGTATCACAGCTACTATAATCGGTGTTAGTTACTTAAAGAAAAACATTCCCCCTGGCCCAAACAGTGATGTGATTCTAACCAGGAGAGAAATGGGTGAGGCTGTAGAATGAGGCATTAAAGCATATACATAACAAGATGCATTAAATTTCTTTAACTTTACAGTATGATTTATAAATTTGTACCACAAATTACTCATATCCCCCTCATTATCAGTTTCATTCAGCCAGTTTGTATACAAAGAGGCTTCGCGTTTAGATTCTTCCTCTTTCTGGGCTTCTGGGTGACAGGCTTCCACATAAAAAGGAAAAAGGCTGGGCACATCAGTCCCAAGCATGTGATCCCCATCTATCCCTGTGGAGACATCACTCCTGCTCTTTGCTCAGTTCGTTTGTGACCTTTTTACAGTGGGAAGCATGAATTCAGGGCACCTGGCACGGCCCCCTCCACCTGAGCGAACACCACCTCTTTTTCCTGTCTTTCACCAGAATCCAGTCTACTTATTCACGCATTAGTTCTTACAGCACAGGTAAATCCCTGTGGGCTGGAGCCCAGCATTTTTCTTAGGGGTTTTTTACAAGATTGGTCAACAGCTGGGTAATAACTCTTAGAAAAATCTACACATTGTTCCACTGCCTCAGCTGTGCCGTTTTGCAGAACAATTCTAGCTGAAGTTGTAAAATTTCTCTTTGGTCCGTTCCTGCAAAACATCTTATTATAAACAAACAAACCATAATAATAATGTGCATCTATGGGAATCACTCCCAAGGGTAACTCCCCTTAAAACTATATTGTTCTACCCATCAGGTTCTGCCACTAGATAGGAGAACCTTTCTCTACATTTTTTTTTACCTTCATGATCCCTTCAGGGCGTACAATTAGCACAGAAGCAGCAGCTTTAGTCCACATGTTTTTCAAGCAGGATATTAACAGTATGATCATAACGAATAATACCAGACACACAAATATGTATTGAACCAGAGACCCTCTCCAGGTTCCTAGCACAGACTGTAGCCATGCACCAATGCCCCAATCATCTGGATTATAATTGTGATATATATTTTTCTTCATCATAGATGTGCTTTGCTAAGTCATTCATTTGCTAATAATTGTCTAGAATACAAGTACTGTTTAGTCTTTGCTCACCTAAACAGCTGTCTATCACCCTAATAGAGAATGGCCTAAAACTGTGATTATAGCGAGGAGCATACAGTTATTTCCATTTTAATAGATCTGAGTTACACTCAGACTAAAAGCAGGGCTATTTACCCATGCCAATAAACCTAAATAATCACCTCTATCAAAGGGGATTACTCCCATGAGCATCTTTTATAGCAATACAATCCCAACATGAGCTCTGATTATTTTTTGTGGCTGACTGATAAAGTATTGATTCCATATCCCCATTTTATCAAAGTAAAACTCATTACACTTAAAAGGTACACTGTCGCCCCCCCTCAGGAAGCTCAACAAACACAGAAACACTGACAATATAATAATTAATGTTCACTCAGTCTCTGGTGCAGTGGTTCGGTGTCGGCGCAATGCGTAGATCCAGCGATCTCGTCCTATCACTCAGAGTCGATAGTCAGTTGCACTTGATATGGTCCTTCCCAGCAGGGTTGCAACATCTGGCAGGGTATATCTTCCTCACCACACCCACTCGCCAGGTATCAGGTCGTGTCTTCCCTCTACTGGAGGTCTCCAAGCGTCCAGCACCTATTCACCAGTCCCATGCACCACTTCAATTAACAACCTACAATACTACAATAGAGAATTAGCAAATTCAACAATCCATTAGCCAAATTCATCCCTCTAGGAAGGTTTGTTGATTGGCTTGTGATAATATCAAACAGGCTCTATTACACAGTTCTGTTTGATCCAGCCCGCATTCCATGGCGTTCCTTCAGTCTGATGTCTAGTCGATCTTTTAGAGTTCTGTTCCTTCATTCCACTGTTCCAGCAGACTGAGGGTGATCTCAGTCCATCTCACCCCGAATAATCCAGCCACAGCCTGTCCCTTGATCATAATACAAGCGGTAGGTCAGTGCCCACCGAGGGCTTATCTCCATCATCAAGTGTTTGGTAGACACAGAGGCAGTGACAGCAACCCACTGGGAAAACAGATTATAAGAGCCAAGGTTTCCCTTTACAAATGTAAATTGTAAACATTTGCTACTGCATGAAAGGTTTCTCAGGACCAGGCCTTTTGAGCTGTAGCACCTGCACCTGAACTGTAGTTGAGTTCCTTTGATAAGCATCACATTGAGATACCACATAAGTGGCTACTGCTTCAAACACGGTCCCCACCCAGGTGTCCGACAGAGTGCATTTGTCGAGCTATAAAGAGCATTAGGCTGTAAGGGCCTGCAGAGTGTCCAGTATGTTGGCAGCACCACACTCTTTTCTAACCATGTCCTTTTCTCTGCCTTAGAGGCCTCAGCCTGAATATCCTGCAGCTGTCCCCTTTTTACCAATAGAGGTCTCACAGGGGTCTCAGACTCCTGTTCTACAAGTACTGCTCACCTGACAGCTACATCTGCAAAGTTGTTCCCTCGAGTTACTGGAAACATTTCTTTATTATGTGATTTACACTTTACCACAGCTACTTCAGTCAGCAGCTGCAAAGCTTCTAACAGTTCAGAGACAAACCCAACATTCTTAACTGGAGTCCCTGCCATGTTGGGGAAATCCCTATTCCTTCACTGCCATCCAAAATTGTGGCATACACCAAATGTATATATACAGTCTATATAAATTGCTACAATTTTCCATTTAGCATATTTACAAGTTTCAATTAAATCTTTTCATTCGGTCTGCTAGTTCTACACCAGATTATTCACAGTTTATACAGCCAGGCAGGTAGCCTGCACAACACATAAACACGGCCCCTTGGCCACCGCATCAAGGGGTCCTGAATAATAATAACCCACCAGACGATGCCTATCTCCATGCCTCCTGCACCAGCACAACAGCTCACGATCCATTTCTTTCACTTACACACAGATTACATACAGATGATCCGTCTGAGGGAATCCTGTCCAGGGCCAGTGCCTGCAAGAAAGCTTGTTTCAAAACATCAAAAACGGTTTCTGCTGCAGGGGTCAAGGCAATTTTGTCTTTAGACTGCACTACCCCCCTTAAACCAATACGTCACTAGACAAGCTCGTTCTGAGAAGGCATTCACCCTGGCTTTATCATGTAATTGGTTTTATACTCCTTTTTTTTCCTCTCAAGATCCAATACTTGGAGTAGCCCGGCCTTATGGATTCCCTCATTAGGTAAAACAATCACAATATCACATAACTCTATTGAGTTAGTTTACATAAATCCTATTTCATGCAGTAATTCCTTATAAAATGCTGCAGTCTGGGCCTAAAATAGGTCTGGGGTGTCCCCCACCCACATCAGTAGTTGAAACTGTACATCTTTACCCAAGCAGACTGTGACAGCTTATATTTGCTTTAAACACAACCCTTGCACTCCTTCTCCTGTAGCCTCCTGTTACCCGTTAGAAAACGTTATATCACATCTTTATGCTGTTTTAGTCTAAAAACAGGACAGCTGTGCTCCTGTGCCCCACAGTTACTGCACACTGTAAGATTATTTCACTTTTATTTAAATCCTGAGATAAATTTAGGAAGGCTACAGAGAAGTTTACTAGATTAAAACTGTTAGTTCACACACGGCTCTCGTTTCAGCTTCTGACAAGTTCTTTAATTGTGAAATCAAGCGTCTTTCTTACAATTTCTCCAAAAAACACATTTTTTTTTAGTAACTGCACACCAGCTTATTAGTAGTTTTGTCTTTGAGGTTTTATATCTCGGTATAACATTAAAGTCGCACAATAATTTCGACAAACTGGCGGCTCCCTTTTCTCCTCCTTGGGAGTCTTTTTACCACCCATTTGCAGCGCTCGCACTTCTGCATGCATACTTCGCGAGTTATTAAATCACATCTGTCACTGTTCGTAATATCAGGAAAGCATAGTTGCACTATAGTTGGCAACATCAGGTTTTAACCCACTCAAGTAAATTTGTTTTATTACTGTGGAAGTATCTTCATTCACTTCCTTCTCATCGGCTAACCCCGAGTATACTATCCATAAAGCTATAAACCTTTCTGTAAAATCTGAAAACATCCTCACTTCCTTCTGCTGACATGCTGTTACTTTTCTCTAATCAGTTTTCGGTGGGAAATGCTCTTTCCAAAATCTCCACACTAGTTCCCACCCTTCTCCCAGATTCTCTCTCAAGGCGTTCTATTTCTTCTTTTGCTTTCTCTTTTTCTACATATACAACTTCGTTTCGTTCAGCCATTGCTTTTAGCTTTTCCATCAGGGATTTTTCCGTCTTATCTATGATATTCTGTTGAATTCTCAAATATTCCTCTAAATATTTTTATCCAAAGGTTCATACACTTTTCTACATTCCTGTTCAGCCTAAATTCCGTCTGACAGTCAATATTTCTTTTAAGTTTCACTTTGGATTAATCAAACTTTTTTTTTTTCCCCTTCACACCAAACCATTTTCACGTCTCCCACGCGCCCCGCGGAATTCCCCAGTCGAGACAAACTGACGAACTATCACAATTCGGGAACACGGACCAGGTTCCAAATCCTGGCTTTAAACACACAGTTGAATCGAGTTACCATTTTCGGCTCTTCTGCGAGTACAGTTCTAGTTACCACCTTTAGCCGTACTGCAGTCGTGTACCAGGATGTAACACCTGGATTTTTTCGCACGGGCAGGGCGAGATGCTATTCCTTCAGCAATCCCTCCTTTTCTACCCCACCTTCACAAAACAGACATCTAAAACACATACACCATTAACTCATTTTTCTGTTGTACTCGCTTCAGCTTCAGGAAAACCCTGAACCCACCACAGCAACATGGAGAGGACAAGGGACTTTGTAGAAAAGAGGAGTCCTTACCTCTTTTTAGAAGCGGCCGCCTAACTTTTCCTCTCCATGTCCGTGTGGTTTAATTTAGATGGATACTTCTTCATCATTTGGGTCACGTATCCGCCAATCTGCCTCCTCCTTTTTAGAGGACGTTATAAACCTTTAGGAACAATATGATCTAGCAACAAGGTTATGTCACTGTAATTAGGCTTAAGACAATCAAGAACAAGGCGCTTGCCTTTCTTCTAAATTCTTTACGATCATCAGGCAATTAAGGAAAAGACTTAACTAATGCAAATAATTCACTAGGAGACCAATGTCAATGTACTGTACATATGCTGGAGTTCCTTCTGGACCTGAAAAAGTGCACATTGGTATTTCACAAACAAGTGGCTCCGGACCGCTTTCTAATTTCGGTGGAGACTTTTTCTTTTTAGTACGCATGGCCATGACTTTAGCTGCAGTTTGCTGTTCTTTAGTTTCAAGACTAGTCTTTCTTTAAGCTTCCCATTATTTCTGTGATTCCTCTTTCCATTAAATAAGTTTTCCAATTCATTTTCTTTCATTTCTTCTCCTTCTCTTCTAAGTTTCCCCTTCTTCAGGAAACGTCTTTTTCCTAATTCAACTTTCCTCTGTCCATTCTGATTCACTTACAAAGATCCTTCATAGTTATGGTCCCCTAATTATCATATATAAATTATGTGCAAGTTCCCTTACACCTATTACCCTAGCTTTACAGTTCATGAACATAATTTTTTTCCCTAACCCAGGCTATAATTGTTTCTCCGAATTTGTCGTACATGTACTTTTGCTGGACTGCTCGGTCCCATTTTCGTCTTTGAATTTTAATTTCCCATTTTTACCGATCGGTGCCTTACTTAGAACCTTATCACATTAACTACTCCGCAGAGCAAAAACCACACGTCTGTGTTAAGATAAGTTCTTTATATGAGTCCCAGACTCATCAAACCCGCGTGAGAACACCCCTGTGGCTCGCTTCTCAAACTATTAATTTTTAAGGATCACTTACTGACGTCAGACAGCTGCCAATTCTCCAGACGCGTCTCTGGAAGGATAAACAGTTTATCCTCCGAGGTTCGTCCAATTTGCTAAAATTGTCCGGGTCCGGATGGAGTTTCAGCAGCCGTTCGCGTTCAGGTTTGTGATCCCGGACGAGCCCCCAAACTGTCATGGAAATATAACTATCAAGGAAGCCACAAGAGAGAGTTCTCACCTGAGTAAGGTCTTTATTTCAATATTGCAATATTGGGAGCCCTGCTGCCACTTCGCCAAGTGCAACCAGAGACTCAATTTGTTACAAGCAGTACAGGGTTTTTATAAGACGTTGCGCTGTAAAAAAGTTCAGCACTTGGTCCCTTTCTAAAACTTCCCATTTCTCTAAGAGAAAACAGATTACATCATAGAGCGAGAGAAGAAAAACTAGATTTGTTATTCAAAGCTTATCAGTTACTTTCAGCTAATTCTAATGACCCAGACAGCATATATTATTTTGGTACATTGTCTTCTAAACTAACCTAAACAGTGTACTTTGTTGACGAACTGTTTTCTAAAATTCTGCACGTACTGTAGCATAGCAGTTATATCCTTGAAATATTATCTAAAAGCACCAATATATTTTTTGTAAAGCTCTCTACATTTTTAAGAATCAATTAACTCATTAGATTTCCACTACAGTTGGTAGAGCGGAAAACTGTAGTGGGAACAGTAAGGAATCCTTAAGTCGCTGTTTTGACTCCAGCTGGAAGGAAGGTGCTTTTTGTGAACTTTAATCAAAGAGTTAAAATAGCGAATCTTTTTCACTCAGACGTTGATCAAAAGCTCAATAAACGATGAAGCAGAGGCTCTTGTTCCGAATTCAGCTAACATCTGATTGTCTTGTTTAGGCCAAGATCTGATCTTTGAATTAAGGGACTACTCTGTCTGATTTGTAATTCAAAAGTAGATACAAATGTCACTGTTTTCAAAGGATAGGTACTTAATTGGCTTTATGATTTGGTATTGATTTTGTATCGTTATATTATTAAGTTTGTGCTTTCTGTGTTTTCCATCGTATTGTGAACTACTTTTTTAAACAAATGCTTACAAAGGCAAACACAGCACACATCTGTTTATACCAGCGGTGAATTGTACATTTTTATTAAGTACAATCTACTGTATTTTTAGAAAAAAATGGCGTACTGTGCACGATATGTTGCAGAAACACAACCTGATATTTTCATAATTATTATTTTAATCATTTGACAAGTATGAGGTCCAGGATCCAAATCTTCAGTTCTGATTTTTTTTAAAGTGATATCTTCTCTTCCTCTCTTGGAAATCACAAGATGTGAGCAAATGTTTTTTGTTCTTTTTTTTTCACGTTGCGATCCAAAGAGCCTCAGACACACAGTCTGACAGAAACCAAACCAGAATGGATTCTGCTGGAGGCCGGACTGAGCTCATTCTCACTCCCTGTGCTGAAAACAGAATTATCTCTTCTCCGAACATCGTCTACAGCTGCTAGATATTGCTCTGCGTCCTACTGCTCCAGCAATTCCTTTGACCAAAGACAGATCACTTGTGTGCTTTTAACCTTCTTGTAGCTACAGGCTCTTTGATGGCTCATGCTGATCGTCCTCTGGATCCAAAAGAAAATTTTAAAGCTGATGCATTTTCGATTGTAATTTGCATCTAGCTACAACGTCCCTGGAAAAAATATTTTATTAGTTGTGTGCAATCGGTATCTTTTACTTTACAGATGGTAGTGGAAATAGTTTTTAAAATGTTTTCTAAAGAAGATTGTATTGCCAGGACCTGCCTTTAGCGCTCAGTAGCGATTACACTGTTGATATAGATGGAGAAGAAATGTAAGATGAATTGATGATCTAAGTTAAAATAGCCCTATCACGCCTCCTGTAACAGTGTTTGTATTCATAGCAAGTAATATTCTTTTTCAAACCCGAACGTTGCTTTTGCATTAAGTGTTACATAACAATTACCGGTTTCGGTAGCTTCTGAAGAGCGCACTTTTCCAAACTGAAGCCTATAAGAACATTATTCAAGATGCACCATGGCCCAGAATCGTGCATCGGGACAAGGATTAACATCAATTGAAAGAACTCGCAAATAAAAGATTTGACCGAAAAATTAAATGAGTAGGCAAGTATTAAAACAACACCATAACTTCTTGACTTCCAAACTCTTTCCTGGTTCAGGCCATGTAAAATGACATCATCAGTGGAGTCATGCCGAGGTTGTGAGTTTAAGCCTCACCTGGAGCAGCCTGGTTTTCTGTCTTGACAGGTAAACAGTGTTTTGTGTTATTTGCTAAATGGAGAGAGGATTCTGTGTTAATTGTGCTCCTCCTGGAAGAGGTCAAGATGAGATGTTCACGAGGCTGGTGGTAAATATCCTATCCAGGAATATTTTTTGTTCTTTATCGGGGAATATCGAATATCGGGGCTGTATAAAGGGGCTGTAGGGGGTCAGATCTATAGATGTAGTAAACACATCAGTGGAGACGGTGTGTCTGCTCTCTGTGAGAGAGACGGGCGGAAAGAATAATCTGTGGTCTGGGAAGAAGAGACCCTCTTTTGAAGAGCGGCGCTCCTCACGGAAGAGAATGAAAAAAATATTTTTCAGGGACGCTGATTTTTCTCTTTGGGGGAATTAATGTGTGACCTCGTGGCGCAATGGTAGCATGTCTAACTTCAGATCAGAAAGTTGTGAGTTCAAGTCATGTTGAGGTCAGCTGATGTGTTTGCAGGTGCTGCTGGTGCCGAACCTGGAAATTACACCACCCGGTTGGGTTTTATCTGTACACCACTTAGGTAATCTGAACAAAATAACAGAGCAGTACAGAACACGCAATAAGGAGCTTATGCAGCGAATAATCTTGAACACGATGAGAGAAAACTGCCCATCTGCGTAACATCATGTCCGACTTTAGAGACAGTAACATCAGAGAATGGAAGTTTCAGACCATGTTTTTGTTACAGGTTCAAGCAAACCTGAAAGTTAGGGAGTGTTTGGTCACTTTTGTATGAAAACGTGTCTGAAGCCTGTAATTATAATTCGCCCTTTTTTAATTGTGGTTGAAATCCACTCCTATGTACCAAGACCTTACAGTATATTCATGTTTACTTAAATGACTAACGCTATTGGACATTACTTGGTGTCTTTTTTTGTAATGATTTGCTATTTCATGCAGGAAAGAAAGGAACCCAGACCCAACGTTTGCTTTCAGGTGCAGTTCATTTACATACCGGACATCTATTTCTGAGGAGCCTGATTTAAATCACACAACCCCGGAAGAAGTCGAATCGATAATCTTGTAAACCGAAATAAGACGCGTTATCCATTAAACCACTAGCCCGTCACGTAAATGAATTGCACCATGGTGAGTTCAGTGCCGCTACTAGTAATACCCCACCCCCATCTTAAATTTCTAAGTGAGAAACGTGTTTTCTACATTTTTGTCAGTTTTAAAACTAGGAGTATACGGCACTCTGCACAGTGTACAAAGTAAATTATTTTCGCAGTAATTAATTTATTTACACGTGTATACTAAATATAGTAATAAATATAATAAATGTGCAGCTATGTGCCCCCTACTATGAGCTGATGTGCAATTTTAACGCATGCAGTTAGTAAGGAAACGGTCACTGTTGTAAGGTATTATATATAATGACATTATGGAATAGGATGGGGACAGGCCTGGTGTCACGGGGGGAGGGAGGAGTGTCGCCCCTTCAGTTTTGGGCAAAAGGATTTACTTAACTTGTAATAAAAAAATAGTTGTACTTTGTCAATGGCCAAACATTAATTTATTTACACGTGTAAAATAAATATAGTACATATAGTAATAAATATAGAAAATACAGTAATAAATATAGTAAATTAATTAATTACTACGTAAATAATTTACTTCGTACACTGTGCAGAGTGCCGTATACTCCTAGTTTCGGCACACACGATATATACAGTAAAAAGCCTCAGGCACTGTGTTAGATGTGTTTTCAACATTATATATGCGTTTATTAATGTCGTCGATTTTACAGTTGCAATTCGACATTGATTATATGTCGCGGCGACGTATATATACGTATAGCCGTATTTCGCCATGAATATACGTATATTCGACGATATATATATATACGTATATTCGACGAATCACTGCCCACTGGGAATAGGTTTATTCCATGCTGAAAAGAGAAGAGAGAAAACATAGCTGTGAAACCTTCTTCAGGTTTGTTTTCTCTCTTCTCTTTTCAGCGTGGAATAAACCTACAGTATTACTTGTTCCTTTGCAGATACGAATGCTGACGTAGCTACCCACCTGAATATATTAAACGCTTCATCTATATGATTAACATAATGTTCTCCTGAATAACTACTCGAAAGAAGCCGTAGCTCAGGTGTTAGAGAGATTTGAAATCGGATCGGTGGATTTAGAGTCCAGACTGCGAACCGACAGCTGACACAGGTCTTTTATAGAACAGTTTTGATTTTCTCTACTTTGTCCCCGTGACGTCATTGTCCTGCTCGCAGCCGAGCCCGACACACGATACTGTCTGGTTTCTGTCACTGGGCGGGTCTGTGTTGGTTCTAATGCCCCAGTATTATGACGGGGACACTAAACTGTAAACAGGTGCCGTCCTTCGGCTGAGACGTAAAACCGAGGTCCTGACTCTGTGGTCATTAAAAATCCCAGGTCGTCTCTTGAAAGAGTAGGGGTGTAACCCCGGCATCCTGGCCAAATTTCCCATTGACCCTTACCAGTCATGGCCTCCTAATAATCCCCATCTCTGAACTGACTTCATCCCTCTGCTCTCCTCCCCACTAATAGCTGATGTGTGGTGAGCGTTCTGGCGCACTATGGCTGCAGTTGCATCATCCAGGTGGGGCTACACATTGGTGGTGGTGGACGGGAGTCCCCATTACCTGTAAAGGGCTTTGAGTGGAGTGTCCAGAAAAGCGCTATATAAGTTTAAACAATAATAATTATAATTATTATTATTATTATGTAAAATGCAATAAAAATATCATGTTTGAATAATGTAAAAACTGATAAAGCTAATGCTTTTTTCAGGGCTATATCTACTTTTTAAAAAAAGGGAAGTCTGTCGCGATTGTGAAATTTGGAGAACATGCACCAGCGGGTGCCTTCACATCTCCAGCTTCAGTCTCGCCTGTAGCTGCAAGAAGGTTAAAAGCGCACAAGTGATTTGTCTTTGGTCAAAGGAATTGCTGGAGCAGTAGGACACAGAACAGTATCTAGCAGCTGTAGACGATGTTCGGAGAAGAGATAATTCTGTTTTCAGCACAGGGAGTGAGAATGAGCTCAGTCCGGCTCCCAGCAGAATCCATCCTGGTTTGGTTACTGTTAGACTGTGCATCTGAGGCTCTTTGGATCGCAACGTGAAAAAAAAAACAATTGTTCACATCGTGTGACTTCAACGAGAGGAAGGGAAGATATCATTTTTAAAAATATCAGGACTGAAGATTTGGATCCGGGACCTCATACTTATCAAATTATTAAAATAATAGTTATTAAAATATCAGATTGTGTTTCTGCAACATTTTGTGCACAGTACGCCATCTTTATCTAAAAATAAAACAACAGTCACAACGAAGCCTTTACACGCAGTCTGGGGTATTTTTCCCTTTTATATTTTTGCCACTTTATATCGAACCTGTTATACTCCCAAAAGTGCACAGTAGATTGTACTTAATAAAAATGTACAATTCACCGCTGGTATAAACAGATGTGTGCCGTGTCTGCCTTTGTAAGCATTTGTTTAAAAAAGTAGTTCACAATACGATAAAAACACATAAAGTACAAACTTAATAATACAACAATACAAAATCAATACCAAATCATAAAGCCAATTAAGTAGCTATCCTTTGAAAACAGAGAACACCTTTATATCTACAAAAAACTTGACATTTGTATGTATTTTTTAATTAAAAAGCAGACAGTGTAGTCCCTTAATTCAAAGATCAGATCTTGACCAAAACAAGACAATCAGACGTGAGGTGAATTCAGAACAGGAGCCTCTGCTTCGTCGTTTATTGAGCTTTTGTTCAACGCATGAATGAAACAGATTCACTATTTTAACTCTTTGATTAAACAAAGTACACAAAAGGTGCCATCCTTTGAGCCGGAATTGAACCAGCAACCTAAGGATTCCCTGCTATTACCCACTACAGTCCTCCACTTTACTAACTGATCTATCAAAGGGATTTCAGGATGTCAGGAGCTGCTCTCTGTCACATACTGCCCGATGTAGTGAAATGTTCTGGGTGATTTAAATCCCAAATTGACATAGTTTCCAACTCGTTTCCTTTTTTTTAATTTGAATTTAAGCCGCGAACCAGCATTCTCTGTATAAACTTGCAGGGATATTAAAAAATGTTTGATGGGGTATCAATTATTCAGAAATTGACTCCTTTTTTTTCTTGGGGGATCATATTAAACATTTCATTTGGATCTACAAGAGGATCACCATGAGGAACAAAACTAAGTTTCATTCTGTGTTTATTAGAATCTGTATCACAGCTAATGCATGTAAAGCCTTTAGTATGCGACAGTGAGAGTTCAGTTATGCCGGAGAACTGAAATTTAGTAAATCCATATTTAAATAGATTGCAAATCTTCAAAGTGTTTTGTCACTGCAAATATTATTACAGGGGTTTACCAGCTGCCGCACGTGCTTGTTTTGGGATTATTTCCAAAAAATATCCCATTAGTAGTTGTGTGTCCTTACTGGTATCTTTTAAACATTCGATTATATACAAACGGGACAGAGACAAAGTAATAATCCCATTTTAAGGTGTCTTGCATTTTAATTTACTGAACAGATAAATTGAAATGCTCTGATTCAGAGCCCCTGCAGTTCATGCTAATTAGAACCACAACAATGCTCCTGAGTCCTGGGCACTACACTGAGCACACGTTCAGCTGGGCTCTGACTTTGTTAAGCACGACTTCTTGTTGCAGTTGAGCTCAGAGCTAGATATGATCTCCATATTCTACCGCAATAAGTAGTCTGAAACTTAGTAAATAGTACACAGTTTTTAACTGAAGTCAGGTTGTTAAAAAATTAAACCAGCACCCTGTCACCGAAACTTACCCCGGTCTTCCGCGCGACAAGCGGGGGAACTCAACACTGTACTAACAAGGAGCGGTTGTCCGCAGTTGAGCGTGAGCTCTGATTACTGTCAGCAGACATTTCTTCATTTCCAATGACGTTTTCTTCTGCTCTCAGCTTTTTACCGGTCATAAATGTTCAAGAAGTAATTCATTTGAGTTTGAAGTCTGTCTCTGTTACCTTCGGTCCTGATAAAGAAAAGCCGTGCGTGGGAGACTCCCTCTCTGAAGAAGTTTGCCGTCACCCTGCAAGAAAAGAGAGCCATCATTCACCGAAACAGCCACTAAGACAAATAACATTAAACACGTGAAATGCGAGATGTTGTGGAAATGTTTTCTACTTAGAGATTCTGTCGTTTCTACTCTAACGAGAGAGGCTCTTTGTCGGAAGTACGATTTGAACAAACGTCTCCAGGGGAAACTGCGACCTCAATGCAACGCCTTAGACCACCAGGCATCCTGTCTGTGGCTCTTGTATTGCATTATATGTTTTATTTATTTCTACTTGTTGATAGGAAAAAAAGTGAAATCGTGTAATTTGGGAAATGTATTTTTTTCATGGGGAAAACTAGCCTGAGCAAATGTAAAGTTAAGAGCAGCGCTCAATAAAAACCATCAAAGCCGAAAGCGCTTCTTATGCGGATCAGTATATTCCGATGCCGGTGGTTCTGCAGAAGAAATAAGAAAAGCCGAACTCAAAGCACTGTGTTGCCATTACGGGTACTTTGGCTGCAGCTGCTTTAAGATCTACTCAGCGGGCACAGAAAGTTGTATGAGGTCAGACAGGTTTGCGCTGTCTAAATAACAGTGTGCGAATTTAAACTTATTTAAATAAGATTATTTACAATGTAATACATGCTCCAAAAGCGTTAATACTGCACTGGCTGCTATTTGAAACGCCTTTAGAAATGACGCGTAATAGAGATTGATGCAGCTGGCTTTTATGCTTCACAATACATTGCAATCAGGAAAATAAACCAATTAGAAATATGCAATACAACGTCTTTGAGTTCGGCTATTTTTATTTCTTCTGCAGAACAACTGGTATGGGAATGTACTGATCTGCATAATTCGCGCTTTCGGTTTCTGATCGTTTTTATTGAGCGCTGCTCTGAACTTTACATTTGCTTGTGCTAGTTTTCCACATGAAAAAAAAGAGATTTCCCTAATTACATGATTTCACTTTTTTTCTTATCAACGAGTAGAAATAAATAAATTACATATAATTCAATATAAAAGCCACAGGCGAGTTGGCTGGGGGTCTAAGGCGTTGCGTTCAGGTCACAGTTTCCCCTCTGGTTTTTTGTTCGAATCCCACTTCTGAAAAAAAGGTTTTCTCGTTTTTCTCTGTGAAAAGACAATCAAGTTCTTAACAAATTTCATATATTAGACTTCCGCAATACGTTCTGGCTTTAACAGGAAACTGTGCGCTTCCACAGAAAGAGTAACAAGAGGAGACGTTTCCATGTTACTTGTAGACTTAGATAAAGGAACGTGGCGGTGAATGAAAGAGGCACAGACGGGATTCGGACCCGCGATCTTCGGTTTACGAGACCGACGCCTTACCACTTGGCCACCGTGCCGTCGCTGTGAGCGGGGTCAGCTTACTATATGTTGAATCAACGCTAGTAATTTTACTGTTGTAATAGAGGAACAAGAGGCGCAGTCGGTAGAGCTTGCGACCCTTAAGTTCAAAATCGTTGATTCATGGGTTGTTTGTGTCCTTTCTGATCCCTCTAATCTTTTAGTAGGACAGTGCAAGCAGGACGTGATAGGGTACAGTGACTCCCAATGTCATATGAGCTTTGTGTAATTTAGCTTTCTTAACGCTATGGGGCTCGATTCAAATATCGCTGTGAAAGGTTTTTTCTAGATTGAGGGTGATCTGCTCCCGAGTAATTATAAACACCTGAGCGTTTACTGTTTACTGTTGTGTTACTGTGATAAAGGAACACCGCACTTTATCAAAATACTGCTGCTTCCTAATTTTACATAATGGTATTTAGGCCGGGGAGAGTGACTGCATTCCAAGAGGCTAAAAGTTGATTTCACAAAGCCCCCATTTAATAAAATACATTAGAAACTGCAAGGAAAACAGTATGTTTTAATAAGTCTTCTCCTGGTTTTATATTATTATAGTCTTTCACATTTGAATGCATACCTTACCGAAAATCTTACCTAGATTACAGGCAACACAAACAGTTCTTAATGCACAAAGTCTATTTATAGTTGACTTTCTGCTAATCACATCTAATAGTTCATGAATCTTCCTGCCCATCATGTGTCTGCTAAGCAGTTTCTCCATTTTCCTCCTCCTGTCATTGTCAGCAAGCACATCAAGATGGGAAAATGTAACAGGGAAAAAGAGTAGCTGGTAGGAGTGGGATTTGAACCAAAACCTCGATCTAGAGACAAGAATACCCATGAGAGCTAGAAAAACAGAAGTCCTTAATCAGGGTGCGTTAGAACACTCAACCATCCTGACAAGCAACTGGTAGGAGTGGGATTTGAACCCACACCTCGATCTGGAGACAAGAATACCCGTGAGAGCTAGAAAAACACAAGTCTTTGATCATGGTGGAGGGGAGTCCCCATTACCTGTAAAGCGCTTTGAATGGTGCTTTAGAACACTCAACCATCCTGACAAGTGATGGATGAATGGAGGTGTATTGAATACACCAGTAGTTCACCAACCTGAGTTGCTTTGCTGGAGAAGTGCCATGTTACATGTTGTAAACGTCAAACGTACAAACGTGTTGTACTTTCCAACCTTTCAGTAATATTTTCCAGAGCTAGGGCGCAGTTGTCTTCACAATCTGGATTATCTCAAAAGCAATGATGTCTGTGTAAAACAGATTTTATTTTCGGGAACCGACATTGTATTGCATATTTCTAATTGATTTGTTTTCATTATTGTAATGTATAGTGGAGCATAAAAAAACATCTGCAAAAATCTCTATTATGCGTCTTTGGCATTTCAAATAGTAGCGAGAGCGAGGATCAAACCCCCCTCTTGGCGATAGTTGCCTCACGCTCTGAACAACCAAGTCCTGCTTATTCCCGCTGTGGGTCATGGATGGTGTGTTTTGGTATTTACTCGAAATTACGGAGGATACATGGGACTGCATTTACCTGATAACATACCATGATCTCTAGTACCTAATGAGCTTTGATAATTCAGCTTGCTTATTGCTTTGGGCTCAATTCAAAAGTTGCAGTGAAAGCAGGAGCTGAGCAAGATTCTGTTTAAATGGAGCCAGATCTGTTCACAAGCGGGGAAACACTTCAGCGTTTACTAATTGAAGACCACAATCCGCTAAAACACCCCTGTTTCTTAGACTAAAAGAAGCTAAAAGCATTTTTGAACATGGGTTATATTGTAAATACTGTTATTAAAAAGCTTATTCGCATACTGTCGGTTATTTAGACGGTGCAAAACAGGCTGCCCTTATAAAACTTTCTGTGCCCGTTTTGACCAAGGAGAAAGTATTTTCTGATGGAGCCCTATGCGAAAAGATTTAATTAGCTTTACCCCTGCCAATGATTCAGCATGAAGAAGTAAAAGTTTCAAAGGGAAAAGCAGCTCGCTAACACAGCCAATATTAAATGTACTTGCCGGCACACTATCACGTGCATTGGTTCAGAAGTGATCTCGGCAATGTTCCCAAAGTAAAGCTGAAAGTGCCAAAGAGCATTTCTGTTGAGAAAACTGCCTTGATGTTAAGCTTAGAAAGCCTGTCTTTTAGATGTTCTATCTCTAAACACCTTGTGCAGCCTCCCAACAGACTAACAAATATTTTTTTTGAGAAATGGGCACACACCCGGAAGACAATAACGTTTATCTACATTCGAGTATGTGAATAACAATTTAACAGAAAAAAGTTTGTAAATGAGATTTTGCAAAAATTCAATAAATCGTCTATAAACAGTAAGAAATTATTAAGAAAGTAAGATATTGTTTTATTTTATAAACTTTAAGACAATGAAGAGAGTTTACAGGTCATCCTTCGCTTTTGCTCTTTCAACTTAAGCGTTCAGGATCCAAGCCCATGTGCGGATGGTTGTATTTCTTAAAGTAACTTGTAATCATCAAAAGTTGTTGTGTAGTCCTTCAGTTCTTTCTCGAGTTGTACCATGGATATTTTATACGATCAATACTTTTCATGATCATTTGCATTTTCCGTTTCAAACGGAAAAAGTTCAAAGTGTCCTTATAACTGTGCTCCACATCTACACGAGAGCGCTTGTAAGAGTACAGGACATGCAATGAGGAGTTTGTGCAGCTTTCAGCTTAGTGCGGAGTCCAGAGGAAGGACTCACTCGCTGAATGATCTCTCAAGAAATTCAAAGGGTGTTTTCTGCAAAAGCCATGACAAGTGTGAAGAACAGAACGAAATGTTTTGGAGTTACATTTAAAACAACACTGAGAACACTGTAGCACTTCGAGTGTGTCTAAATTTAATTGTGTAAACCTAGCTGTCTATAAACACAGACAAGGAGTTCTCACACAACAGAAGATTGCGATGTGAGCACAGTAATATGAAACACTTGGAGATGCCAGGGATTGAACACAGGACCTCATACATGCAAAGCATGCACTCTACCATTGAGCTACATCCCCAACAGAACAGCTTGTGGAACTGACTTAGAGATGTGCAGATGCTCACTGACCACAATCCACCACTCACGAAGAATGTCTGCAGTTTCCCACTTTCGCGTTTCCTCTAATACAGAGTAAATTCATGGGAATGAAGAAATAAGGAAGGAAAAATAGTCACATCTAAGCTTCCAGAGACCGGTTAAAAATGAATCAGTTATTTTTATATCCAGTCACATGGACGACGGCCCAGTGGGCAAAAGACGTATAATATACGTCTATTAAACGCATACCTTAGACGTCTAAATGTGGTCCGCAATTCGTCTAGAATGAAATTCTAATATATGTCTATTGTTATACGTCTATGATAAGGTGTTCATTATACATAAATGGTTGGAGTTCTATTATACGGATAAATTTAGAGCACTATTATACATATATGATTGGAGTTCAGGATAACTTTAGAGGACTATTATACGTATATGGTTAGAGGTCTATTATACGGATAACTTTAGAGGTCTATTATACGTATATGGTTAGAAGTCTATTATACGGATAATTTTAGAGGACTATTATACGTATATGGGTAGAGGCCTATTATACATTACAATACAGATTTTAAAATGTACAACTTCTATATTTCCAAGAAAAAAAATATTACAATGAAAGTTAAGACGATTTTTGTCCACCATTTGCAAACCCTGTCTAATTGTCCTAACAGTTAGAACCAGAAACCTATTATTTTCAGTGTCCAGATCTCCTGGCCCCCTGCCTTGCATATGCATTCTTCAAGTAACACATTGTGTGTTCCTTTATTTCTTTAAAGGTAGGGTGGGACTTCAGCACCGCAGCTAGGAGAAAATTATATAATATTACTACCCAAATAAATGATGATTAATATCTTCTTTAGTATAATCTCAAAAATGAACCATTAAGGTTAACTAAGCTCAAAGCTATAATAAACGTATAAAATTTGGCTTGCATCATAGCAGTTGAGCAATAAAGTCTGTCCTAATTAAAGAGTACCCAAAGTTTGAAAGTACAACATAGAATAAGAATAATTAGAGAAACGGCAAAACGATTTTGTGTCATCTTCCCCCTCACACTATTTTTATGTGCCTATTTTTGCTTATTAACGTACTATTTTAATCAAAATAATATTAAGTAAGATCTATATGTATTCAGATAGTATTATTATTATTATTTATACCTACTCGTCAAAAGAGGATTGCTGAGATATTTGCGGATTTCTTCTACGATTGAAAAACGTGTCCAAAATGGTGACCAACGAATACTAGCAATGCATTGTGGTATATAACCGGAAAATATACCACAACGTATGCGTTTATTAATGTTGTCGATATTATGGTTGAAATTTAACATTGATAATACATCGCAGCTATGTGCCCCCTACTATGAGCTGATGTGCAATTTTAACGCATGCAGTTAGTAAGGAAACGGTCACTGTTGTAAGGTATTATATATAATGACATTATGGAATAGGATGGGGACAGGCCTGGTGTCACGGGGGGAGGGAGGAGTGTCGCCCCTTCAGTTTTGGGCAAAAGGATTTACTTAACTTGTAATAAAAAAATAGTTGTACTTTGTCAATGGCCAAACATTAATTTATTTACACGTGTAAAATAAATATAGTACATATAGTAATAAATATAGAAAATACAGTAATAAATATAGTAAATTAATTAATTACTACGTAAATAATTTACTTCGTACACTGTGCAGATGGCTGTATACTCCTAGTTGCAGCACCCACGATATATACAGTAAAAAGCCTCAGGCACTGTGTTAGATGTGTTTTCGACGTTATATATGCGTTTATTAATGTTGTCGATTTTACGGTTGCAATTAGATGTTGATAATACGTCGCAGCGACGTATACACAGATGCAGCCATTCAAAATGGGTGGGGTATTTCGTGGTATACCCCGGTGGGCGTGTCACATTAAAACGCAGTATCATGCAGTATCACGCAGTGTATCGCGTCATTTGAGGTCATGCTGGAACCTCTCATGTACAGCATTTGAGCTTGGACAAAAGTTGGACAAAAGTACACAACCTACCTTTATCAGAAATATTTATGCATCAAAGCCTTTACCGAAGATATTACTAATAGTATTAATAATGAATGACTTTGGACAAGCTGTAAACTCAAAGTATTATGCTGGTCCACATTCTTTCTAACCGTCATTTTAAACGAAAATACTTTTAGTTTTTTCTTTGACAAACACCACAGCATTTCGTGGATAATTTCTTAAGCACATTTGTACAAGCACTTGGAATCTGTCCAAGCCCTACTTTGTCAGGCATTTTCTTTTACTGCAATGGACATAAAAACTCCCTTGCTTTTAACAGAGCGTTTCATAATTTCTAACTACGAAAATTATTTAAACTGCAACACTTATCATTCAACCAGGGCTCAAAATATCACAAGGATCCTCAAGAGCACATCAAAGACTGTATTAAAAGATACTTGTATCAGATACATGAGAATCCAGGCTTTTTTTCTCAACACTTTCTTTTCCGTATACCAGATATTATGGAACTACTTCAGAAGGCTGTCAGCCAGTCAGATTCCAGGAATCAGTACTTTAAAGAAAATTCGATTTCTCCCTAAACATTTTACGCATCGAAGTCTTTAACTAACATGTGAAATAGTGGCAGTTTTAAGCTTTTCTGCTAATATAATATGGAATTGAGTATCTAAAGAAATTAATAACGATATGATTATATTTGTGTACTGCGACAGGGCTGTGTAGGGCTGTTTCGCCTCACAATCAGACAAATGCAACATAAATTGGGCTGTGTAGTCTTCTAAGTATCTTAATAAACTTTCAGCATAGCTTTCTCCCCGTTTAGATTTATTTTTCTTGGGATCTTGGGATCAAACGTGGAAAGATTAGATTGTAATCGTTTTTATTTTTTAAATACATTTTAGAAAAGTGTAATCTATACTAAAAAGCTGTACACCACCTGCTATAAAGATACATATTGTAATACTTTCGGTCTCAGATAGGACGGACACAAGAACTCAGACTTGCAGAGTTAAAGCAAGTTAAAGCCTTGATTTTATATATCACCTTTAAAAGTGGCATCACCAAGCAATACAGATTACAAAGTAAATACCCAACACTGATTGCACCCATCTGTCATGTTAATAAAGACCTTTAAATTGAATTTAGTTTTATTACTTGTTTTTCAGGAAGTTAAAAAAAAACACTTGAATTACTTATCCAGTCTCTCGAACTAAAATTATTTTTCAATCAATGCAACTAACATCGGGCAACGTGTTTTTTTTAATCCAACATTGACAGCCACAACAACAGATGACAATTTCCTTAGTCCTTCCTTAGTCTTCCTGAAATTGTCAGATTATGAGTGAACAAAAGCATTTTATTAAAAACACGTTTGTGTTTGTTTGGGAGCTATATTATGTATTTTTCATATGTAAGAAATAATGATGTGTTCCTGCTTACACATTGCACGACTTTAAAAGCTAGAAAAACAGGTTTCGATTCACATTATCTGGCGAGCCTTGTTTTGTCAAAGGAAAATTCTATTCTACTCTGAGAATGTAGGGGGAGGAAGAATGTCCCTTGTCTTTTTACTTACTCCAATACACCAATGCATTAGCATGTTAAAGCGATTTCATTGAGGAGCCTAGCTTTCTTAACTAGTAAGTACTGTACTTACTGGGTTTTGAAGGGGGGGAGGTGTCTTTTGCTGGAAATCTCGCCCCCTTCTACTTTGAAAATACCTGTGAAACAGGTTTAATTCGTCACAGCCAGCACTCCCGCAGAGAGGGGGGTTGTACTTGCAGTGCATCGGTATAGATGGGAAAGCCAGAGCCGAGTCAAGTCTAGCCATGTGTGAGTCTAGTCTCACAGAGCTTCAACAGCAGATGACAACTTGTGAGTTTGATTAAGAATGAATAAAAACATTTAATTAATAACGCGTTTGCGTTTGTCTGGGTGCTGAAAAAGTAAAAAACAATTACTTTTTGACAATGAAGAACTGTGTGTGTGTCTCTCTCTCTGCTGGCGTTTGTAATCGTTTTTATTTTTAAATACATTTTAGCAAAGTAATGTACCATAAAAGTATTGTGAGACATATTTGGGTTAACATGTTCAGTGTTCAGTGTGTGGTAATTTGTTTGGTGCAAGTGAAGTTTTATTTAAAATCTGACCCAGGGAAAAGTGTGGTGTGGACGGCTGAGGAGAGAATGCAGGCTCGCGCTGTGTCCGTTATTCTTTTTGTCTTTTTGAGCCAGTGAAAGCTCTGTTGTCCTTCACATGAATGCCTGAATCATTGTACCGAACCCAGGATTTTACAGTATTTTTTTCTTTAAAATACCAATAACAGCAACATACAGTTTACATAATATGTTGATGTTCCAAAATTAATATAATTTATGACCTTTATGACCTTTGTTATGCTCTTCGTTAATGTCTAAGCCGGAACACATCATTATATCTCATTTTGTATTTCTTTAAAAAAAAAATCGTTTGCCCAGCCTAACAGTAATGTTGTTATTGTTTTTATCCTGTAAAGCGCTTTGAGGAGCCACCTTTAAAGGCGCCATATACAATAAAGTTCATTATTATTACTATTGTTAATTTGCTGGACAGAGAGGTGAACATTATTACGCAGAAGACAAAGATAGCGATTTACGTTGCATTGTGCATTGTGCTGCTATAATACAGTTTTAAATAATTAAAAGTCTAAACACTATCAGCTTTATTTATGGGTTTTAAATAAAGGCGATTTAAACGCGATTTAAATCAATATAAATGTTTATATTGCAATGCATAGGTGACTATTCATTGTTATTAAAATGACTTAAATTCGATCATGTTGTGATATTTAGAAATATAAATTTGTTTGGTGCGAGTGAAGTTTTATTTAATCTCTGACCCAGGGAAATGTTTTATTTTTTCAAAGATGTGATATATAGTATATTCGACGAATCACTGCCCACTGGGTGTGCGGACCTTTTCTTATTTACCTTGTGCAATCGTGTTTCATAAAATGTAATTGTATTATAGCATGAACCCCTGGCGATTTTCTTGATACGTTATATGTGCTCTTGTTTGTATTGTATGTATTTTTGTTGTACAAATAAAAAGTAAAAAGCACAATTTTCCGGATGCAGCTGCTGTAAAAAAAATTACTCCAATACACCAATGAACAGACCCACTCACCTCTTAGTGTGCACAGTGCATGTCGCAGCGCTTCCTGCTTTCACTTCAATGCGCGTCCTGATATTGATTTTTTTTCGTGTGCCGCGCGGAGGCTCTGAAAGCGAGAGCAATGAAAAGGTGCACGGCGCTGTGAAAGAAACGGAGGTAAAGACGTCTCTATACATGGATGACGTCACCATCCTCCTCTCTGACAATGCCTCAATTAGCAGAGCACTGCAGTGTTGTGATCAGTTCTCTTTGGCTTCCTCTGCAAAAATTAACAAATCTAAGAGTGAGATTTTTTATCAGAACTGGAGGGAGCCAAAAGAAGGACATGATCTCAGGCTGCAAGAGAAGAGAATTAAGGTCCTGGGGGTGTATTTTGGAGAAGAGATAGGAACAGTAAATTGGCAGAACAATTTGCCAATCTTAAACAAAAAACTGATGCAATGGAAGGACCGAGACCTCACCATGACAGGGAAGGTGCTGGTCATCAAAGCCGACCTCTTGCCTGTCTTGAATTTTCTGGCTTCTACCTTCCCAATCCAACACCGTGTTGCGGCGGCGCTGAGGAGATTGATGTTTCAATTTCTATGGGGTGGGAAGCAGGAAAGACTCAGAAGGGAAATAATGTACAGGCCGCTACCCTCAGGGGGGACGTCTGTCCCAGATATTGCTACGAAGCTACGAAGCAGAAAATCTGTGGGAAATAGAGAGCATAGGTCAATATCTCAAGAAACTGTGAAAAACATTATCATGTTTAAGTAAAGAATGTGATTTGAACCAGAAAAAAAGAAATTGTTGCTATTTAACTGGTACCGTGTCAAAATGTAATGAGATGTGATCATATATACTGTTTTAAGTATGTATATTAATGTAAAGCTTTCTAATTTGTGATGTCCTGTATTTTTTTTGTGAAAAGAAAATAAAGTTCATAAAAATCTAAATCGGTTCACCCAGGGCGAGGCTCGGCCATTGCACTCCGGCTGTGCTGACCCCTGCGAATTCCCCAAATGTGGGAATCTCGACTGCATAATTTCTGGTAGTGGGGGACTGCGTTCGCGCTCTCCCCTGATGTGCTTGGTCCAATATCGGATACGGAAGAGTTACGACACCATGAGCTGCGATACGATCCCAGTTCGAAGGGAGTCGATTCCACTGCTGGTTCTCGGTTTCTTTTAGTTAGAGGTCCGGAGAAGCATTTCAAGCTCGTTGCACTACTCCTTCCGGACATTCATTCCCTTTTCAAAGTCAGTCGTTTTGCTGTAGTCTGCATTATTTAGGCTGATTATCGAGGTTAGCCTTTATTTGGTCATGGGGGCCTCGGTACTGTATGCTAATTCTCAAGACAGTTTCACCCGTTTTCTGATTGCTAGGTTCTGTACCAGAGCAGACATGTCAAACAGTGAATGGCTGTACCTCTATTGTATCCCTGCTCAATTAATGAAATCAGTAATAAATGAATATATGAATAGTTATACGAAAAACAAGTGGTTTATCGACTCATCTTCATTTGCAGATTTAGAGGCAGATTCGATATTCGTTTTACAAATGGGTTTTTTTTTATATGGGTCACACTCATGCCATAGCAACAAAACATCTCTAGAAATGAGGCTATAGATCACCTTTCCATCCTCCAGGTTTTCTTCCCAAAGCCTAAGGCACCAACGGTGACCCCTGCTGGCCGAGAGAGCAAAAGCTTGCAGCACCTGGTATTCCCAGGCAGTCTCCCATGCAAGTACTAACCAGGCCTGACCCTACTTAGCTTCAGAGATCAGACGCGTTCAGGGTGGTGTGGCCGCAGGCGAAAGTAATAGCACCTGACTCGCTACTTGAAGCTGTGTGTGGCTGGGGTTCCGTGCCCCCCGAGCTTGACTGAAGTATCGTTCGTGTGCAACTCTTTGGAAAGGAGCTGCTTTCCAAATTGCATTGCGTACCTGGATGTTGGCGAATGTGCTCCCTTGTGTTGGCTTGTCCCGCACTGGAGGAGAACAAACAAACTGCTCGGAGGAGCACAAGGCAAGTCTTCACAAGACAAAAACCTCCAGTGCACACATGTCAAACAGTGAATGGTTGTACCTCTATTGTATCCGTGCTCAATTTGGGTGGGCAAAACGAGAAAACGAGCGCGCCGTTTCCTACACATCTGCAGTCACCAATGCACATTCGCAGCATTTCCCGGGACGCAATTTGGCCTCATTTGCATAACACCAGACCGGCAGATCGCTACGCAAGCTCGCGTCGTGCACCTGCCATACACCGAACAAACACCGGAGCCTTTTCAGCAATTTCCAAAAAACGGGCCTGCTCGCCTGCCCACAAGGCTCCATCTCTTACCCGCTCTCCAGAGCCTGCTGTCTTCTGTGCTGTTCTCTCGGCACCGCTGCAGCGCACACAACTCCTGTAGCGCGGGGAGAAAGTTTCCACGCTCCGCCGCAGGGAAGGCTCGCTCCGTGCGCACACGTCCTTTCAATGCCAGTTCAACAAGTGTTCCGCATTAGCAGCGTCGGGGCTCCGGCGTGTCGCACCTCACCTCGCACAGCCCCCTCCTTGAATGTCTCGCGCTGGGCATGCCCCGCTCTTCTCCACCTCATCTTATCGCGTGTGACCACCGACAATGGCCACAATGCCGGGGAATGGCACCTGTAAAGTGTTAATTGGGGCACAGGAACAGCCCGTCTCGTCTCGGGGGCCGGCTTCAAAGACAATACAGCAAACACAGCGGGGCGGGGGAAGTAGACGACACGACACATGCAGGTACATTCAGCTCCGGTGGGAACGAGTCATTTGTCGGTCTTTTAGTGTTCCCCTTTACCAATCAGTCGGGGTCTCCTCCTAATCCCCGTCTCATATGTAACAATCAATGACGAGGCCCCCCTGTCCCGCGATATTGTATTTGTCTCCTGGCCGCTGGCTGGCGCCGTGAGATTTAGTACTCGCGCAAGAGACCGGGGGCAGAGCGCCCCCCACAAAGTGTGCGCTCCAGGTTCCCTCTCGGGGCTCTGCAACACAGCGGAAAGGCAGCGAGAAGGAGCCTCTTGCTCTGACGCCGCAAGCCACAAGAGGGCGGAGGCGCTGCGCGCCCGGCCGACGTGTTGGACTGGTGTGCTTTATGTGCTGAAATAAACACGCGACAGCCCAGAAATGTTTTCAGAGTGCTGTGCACTGGAGGTTTTTGTCTTGTGAAGACTTGCCTTGTGCTCCTCCGTGCAGTTTGTTTGTTCTCCTCCAGTGCAGGACAAGCCAACACAAGGGAACACATTCGCCAACATCCAGGTACGCAATGCAATTTGGAAAGAGGCTCCTTTCCAAAGAGTTGCACACGAACGATCCTTCAGTCCAACTCGGGGGGCACAGAGCCCCAGCCACACACAGCTTCAAGTAGCAAGTTAGGCGCCATGACTTTAGCTTGCGGCCACACCACCCTGAATGTGCCCAATCTCGTCTGATCTTGGAAGCTAAGCAGGGTTGGGCCTGGTTAATACTTGGATGGGAGACTTCCTGGGAATACCTGGTGCTGCAAGCTTTTGCTCTCTCGGCCAGCAGGGGTCGCCGTTGGTGCCGTAGGCTTTGGGAGGAAAACCTGGAGGATGGAAAGGTGATCTATAGCCTCATCTCTAGAGATGTTTTGTTGCTATGGCATGTGTGTGACCCATATAAAAAAAAAAAAACGTTTGTAAAACGAATATCGAAGCTGCCTCTAAATCTGCAAATGAAGATGAGTCGATAAACCACTTGTTTATCGTATAACTATACATATATTCATTTATTACTGATTTCATTCATTGAACACGGATACAATAGAGGTACAGCCATTCACTGTTTGACATGTCTGCACTGGTACAGAACCTAGCAATCAGAAAACGGGTGAAACTGTCTTGAGAATTAGCATACAGTACCGAGGCCCCCATGACCAAATAAAGGCTAACCTCAATAATCAGCCTAAATAATGCAGACTACAGCAAAACGACTGACTTTGAAAAGGGAATGAATGTCCGGAAGGAGTAGTGTAACCAGCTTGAAATGTTTCTCCGGACCTCTAACTAAAAGAAACCGGAAACCAGCAGTGGCATCGACTCCTTTCGAACTGGGATCCTATCGCAGCACGTGGTGTCGTAACTCTTCCGTATCCGATATTGGACCAAGCACATCAGGGGAGAGCGCGAACGCAGTCCCCCACTACCAGAAATAATGCAGTCAAGATTCCCACATTTGGGGAATCCGCAGGGGTCAGCACAGCCGGAGTGCAATGGCCGAGCCTCGCCCTGGGTGAATCGATTTTTTAAGAACTTTATTTTCTTTTCACAAAAAAATACAGGACATCACAAATTAGAAAGCTTTACATTAATATACATACTTAAAACAGTATATATGATCACATCTCATTACATTTTAACACGGTACCAGTTACATAGTAACAATTTCTTTTTTTCTGGTGTAAATCACATTCTTTACTTAAACATGATGATGTTTTTCACAGTTTCTTGAGATATTGACCTATGCTCTCTATTTCCCACAGATTTTCTGCTTCCTCCCTCCTTTCTCTCCACAGATCTCTGAGGTAATAGTTCTCTCGGGCGATGAACAGGGCCAGGCTACCTGCTGCCTTGACTGGGACCTCGATGCCTTTGAACAGCCCCATGTTCCTCACTCTCCACAGGGCGTCTTTCCCACTGTTCACCACGGCCCAGATCCTGTCAAACAAGTCAGGAGGAAGTTTGACAGGAGAGATGCCGTTGTAGTGGCAATGCTTGTTAATAAGACAGAATTAAGTGGTGGTATGCTGTCCTAAATGAGGCCCCATCTCACCTTCCATCTCTGTGGTGCAGCCACAGAGAAAGTATTCATGCAGGCTGATTTAAGATGTTTTCTTTTGGTAAGGGACAGCTCCCAGATGGGGATGCACTTAGCTAAGCCTGGCTATCATGATCAATGGTCATCCATTGGCGCCTATCTGTCTAGGGAGTGCCAAATGGACATCTGGACTGCATTCCTAAGTGTCAAGAGTAAGTGACTCATATCTCACCTTGATCAACCAATCAGGGACTGGCAGGGCGTGGTAATACCACGTGGGTCTCCAATGCCCGCCAACCTCTCAACCAATCAGCACACATCTGTGTCTTGGTCAAAAAGTGAGCGCAAGCTCAGATCGGGGCTCTCCTTGGCCATTGTCGCACATCCTCAGAGACAATCATGTGACAACTGCTGTTGTCTGCAAAGGGACTTGGAGTTTGTTATAAGCGCAAGGCCGAGGATCCCGTACGTACTCAGAATTCAGAAAGGTTTTAAGCGCAGGAGGCGCCCTATCCCCGCTCGCTCGCTCATTCCCCTGTTCACACGTGCAGTGCGGCTTGTCCGTCTGTTTATTTGTCAGCTTTGGCGAGACACGGGTGCTTGTGTATTAGCGTGAGCGTTTTTGATTCTGATCAGGAACAGTTTTACAAGTCCGCAAAGGATCGAGGAAAGCTGTATCGCCAGCTGAAAAGAGACACAGCGCTTCGGCTGTGGAGACTTGTTCGGCTGGCGTTCGGAGAGTCGCGTTTTTCAGGATTGTGTTGAGATCGTTTTCCACAGAGCTCAGATGTCAAAGCACAGCAGCAGCTCTCCACAGCGATCCTCTATAGCGCCCTTTCTCCCGCAGCTCCGTCCTCATTGGAAGGAAGCAAGAGTGAAAGGCTGAAGTGAAATAGAGCAGGGACGAAGGCAGTGAAGAGAGAGAACGTGGGAAGAAGAGAAAAACGCAAGGGAAAAAAAGCAGCGTCGTAAAAGAGGTGACGGAGCTGTCCTCTCAATAAGAAGGGTGCCAGCGAGCCTTGCTCTTGCTTACGGCCACACCCCCTTGAGCACGTCTGATCTCGGAAGCTAAACAGGCATGGGCCTGGTTAGTACTTGGATGGGAGACCGCCTGGGAATACCAGGTGCTGTAAGCTTTTAAGCGCAGGAGGCGCCCTATCCCCGCTCGTTCGCTCATTCCCCTGTTCACACGTGCAGTGCGGCTTGTCCGTCTGTTTATTTGTCAGCTTTGGCGAGACACGGGTGCTTGTGTATTAGCGTGAGCGTTTTTTATTCTGATCAGGAACAGTTTTACAAGTCCGCAAAGGATCGAGGAAAGGTTTATCGCCAGCTGAAAAGAGACACAGCGCTTCGGCTGTGGAGACTTGTTCGGCTGGCGTTCGGAGAGTCGCGTTTTTCAGAATTGTATTGAGATCGTTTTCCACAGAGCTCAGATGTCAAAGCACAGCAGCAGCTCTCCACAGCGATCCTCTATAGCGCCCTTTCTCCCGCAGCTCCGTCCTCATTGGAAGGAAGCAAGAGTGAAAGGCTGAAGTGAAATAGAGCGGGGACGAAGGCAGTGAAGAGAGAGAGAATGTGGGAAGAAGAGAAAAACGCAAGGGAAAAAAGCAGCGTCGTAAAAGAGGTGACGGAGCTGTCCTCTCAATAAGAAGGGTGCCAGCGAGCCTTGCTCTCGCTTACGGCCACACCCCCTTGAGCACGCCTGATCTCGTCTGATCTCGGAAGCTAAACAGGGATGGGCCTGGTTAGTACTTGGATGGGAGACCGCCTGGGAATACCAGGTGCTGTAAGCTTTTAAGCGCAGGAGGCGCCCTATCCCCGCTCGCTCGCTCATTCCCCTGTTCACACGTGCAGTGCGGCTTGTCCGTCTGTTTGTCAGCTTTGGCGAGACGCGGGTGCTTGTGTATTAGCGTGAGCGTTTTTTATTCTGATCAGGAACAGTTTTACAAGTCCGCAAAGGATCGAGGAAAGGTTTATCGCCAGCTGAAAAGAGACACAGCGCTTCGGCTGTGGAGACTTGTTCGGCTGGCGTTCGGAGAGTCGCGTTTTTCAGAATTGTATTGAGATCGTTTTCCACAGAGCTCAGATGTCAAAGCACAGCAGCAGCTCTCCACAGCGATCCTCTATAGCGCCCTTTCTCCCGCAGCTCCTTCCTCATTGGAAGGAAGCAAGAGTGAAAGGCTGAAGTGAAATAGAGCGGGGACGAAGGCAGTGAAGAGAGAGAACGTGGGAAGAAGAGAAAAACGCAAGGGAAAAAAAGCAGCGTCGTAAAAGAGGTGACGGAGCTGTCCTCTCAATAAGAAGGGTGCCAGCGAGCCCTGCTCTCGCTTACGGCCACTCCCCTTTGAGCACGCCTGATCTCGTCTGATCTCGGAAGCTAAACAGGGATGGGCCTGGTTAGTACTTGGATGGGAGACCGCCTGGGAATACCAGGTGCTGTAAGCTTTTAAGCGC
Source organism: Lepisosteus platostomus (assembly GCF_059453375.1). Taxonomy (NCBI): domain Eukaryota; kingdom Metazoa; phylum Chordata; class Actinopteri; order Semionotiformes; family Lepisosteidae; genus Lepisosteus; species Lepisosteus platostomus. The sequence goes on from NC_142615.1 coordinate 52,965,134, forward strand.
AGGAGGCGCCCTATCCCCGCTCGCTCGCTCATTCCCCTGTTCACACGTGCAGTGCGGCTTGTCCGTCTATTTGTCAGCTTTGGCGAGACACGGGTGCTTGTGTATTAGCGTGAGCGTTTTTTATTCTGACCAGGAACAGTTTTACAAGTCCGCAAAGGATCGAGGAAAGGTTTATCGCCAGCTGAAAAGAGACACAGCGCTTCGGCTGTGGAGACTTGTTCGGCTGGCGTTCGGAGAGTCGCGTTTTTCAGAATTGTATTGAGATCGTTTTCCACAGAGCTCAGATCTCAAAGCACAGCAGCAGCTGTCCACAGCGATCCTCTATAGCGCCCTTTCTCCCGCAGCTCCGTCCTCATTGGAAGGAAGCAAGAGTGAAAGGCTGAAGTGAAATAGAGCGGGGACGAAGGCAGTGAAGAGAGAGAGAACGTGGGAAGAAGAGAAAAACGCAAGGGAAAAAAAGCAGCGTCATAAAAGAGGTGACGGAGCTGTCCTCTCAATAAGAAGGGTGCCAGCGAGTCTTGCTCTTGCTTACGGCCACACCCCCTTGAGCACGTCTGATCTTGGAAGCTAAACAGGGATGGGCCTGGTTAGTACTTGGATGGGAGACCGCCTGGGAATACCAGGTGCTGTAAGCTTTTAAGCGCAGGAGGCGCCCTATCCCCGCTCGTTCGCTCATTCCCCTGTTCACACGTGCAGTGCGGCTTGTCCGTCTGTTTATTTGTCAGCTTTGGCGAGACACGGGTGCTTGTGTATTAGCGTGAGCGTTTTTTATTCTGATCAGGAACAGTTTTACAAGTCCGCAAAGGATCGAGGAAAGGTTTATCGCCAGCTGAAAAGAGACACAGCGCTTCGGCTGTGGAGACTTGTTCGGCTGGCGTTCGGAGAGTCGCGTTTTTCAGAATTGTATTGAGATCGTTTTCCACAGAGCTCAGATGTCAAAGCACAGCAGCAGCTCTCCACAGCGATCCTCTATAGCGCCCTTTCTCCCGCAGCTCCGTCCTCATTGGAAGGAAGCAAGAGTGAAAGGCTGAAGTGAAATAGAGCGGGGACGAAGGCAGTGAAGAGAGAGAACTTGGGAAGAAGAGAAAAACGCAAGGGAAAAAAAGCAGCGTCGTAAAAGAGGTGACGGAGCTGTCCTCTCAATAAGAAGGGTGCCAGCGAGCCTTGCTCTCGCTTACGGCCACACCCCCTTGAGCACGCCTGATCTTGTCTGATCTTGGAAGCTAAACAGGGATGGGCCTGGTTAGTACTTGCATGGGAGACCGCCTGGGAATACCAGGTGCTGTAAGCTTTTAAGCGCAGGAGGCGCCCTATCCCCGCTCGCTCGCTCATTCCCCTGTTCACACGTGCAGTGCGGCTTGTCCGTCTGTTTATTTGTCAGCTTTGGCGAGACACGGGTGCTTGTGTATTAGCGTGAGCGTTTTTTATTCTGATCAGGAACAGTTTTACAAGTCCGCAAAGGATCGAGGAAAGGTTTATCGCCAGCTGAAAAGAGACACAGCGCTTCGGCTGTGGAGACTTTATTAATAAGGCCCCTCAGTAGTTGAGATCTCTGTTATACCCATCTAGAAACATGCAATCAGCATGTTATTGCTGAAGCAATAGTCACAACATTATTCCACACCTGGGTGAGATGCGGGTTATGATGACAGTCATGCTTTCTACACCTTATACTGAGCTCAGAAATGGACCAAGCGGACATCTCACGAGCAGATCCCTCCGCGTATAAGAAAGGCAATTTGTCTCAGCAAAAATACCACGGATTCACATCCAAAATATGATAAAAAGGCAAAAACCCCACACTTGGAATGCAAACGTACCCTAAAAAGGAAACACGGTTTTAAAATGAACTTGATTTTCCCCTGGAGAAACCTTTTTATGGACACACATCGCATCTATTACACATGTAGAACTAAATATAAAGATAAAACTTCATATAAGAAGTCATGACATATCACACATGACGAAGTCTGGTCCAGAATAAACAGTTTACACTGACCCACCTTTATTTACCCTGGTCACTCACTTCTATTAACTGTTTAACTGGGTAACAAATTAATATTTGTTTCAATTTGGGATCTACACCTGGGAGCCCTGAAATGTTGGCCAGAGGGGAGAAGCTGATATTCAGACGTGAGAATATATTAAAAAAAGGATCTGATGTTGTTTTTCACCTGTCTAATCAAAGCTTGTTCAAAAATTATCTGATTATAGGACACACGAGTTTATAATCATACTCATTCCACTTTTTAACCCCGTATATATGCACAATATGAAACGTATATACACTAAATCTCACGTGTGACTCCCATAATATACATTTCTTTACGAAAATTAGGAACACTTACTACAATTATCAACCCCCCATGACGAGGCAATATTTCATACCTTTGTTTCTTTGTGGGTTCAAAGTTCTGTCCTGTCGTTTCACACGTAATGTTTTGGTAGTTATCTCAATTTTCCTTTGCAATTATCTCCAAGATCATCATCAACTTTTTGTAAAACGCTATGCACAACTGATATTTAAAGAAAGTCCTGTACCAAAACGTCTTCGTAGGGAAAGACAACTTTTTTTTCCTTACGTTAGTCGCTACACGGTTACTCAGAAAATCCATTCACCGCCTTTAAAAAAAAAGTTTCGTTTTTTATTGTGGTTCACTGACATTTCTGTCACAATTCTGAGGGACCCCATATAAAATTCACTTGCCGGTATAAAGACGCCGGCGAGGATAAGACAGGTATCGAGCCACCTGCGTATCTAGCGGACGTTTAAAATAAAAAAATGGCGTGTAATGTTGCGAAGGGCTACTGTTTTTTTTATAGTTTGTCGATTGTAAGGGGACGTGGGCCGCGACAGAAATACTGGACGGGGTGGGAAAAGGTTTATTGATGGTTTATTGTACCGCAACGGTCACAATTGACTCACCAGCAAAGATGGCGCCGAGGCCACATCGACTTCCTCCCGCCCTGCCTCGCACCGAAGCTCGAGCTGCGGAGCGCGACGCCGAACCGCCGGTCCACGGTCGCGGGCGCCGGACATAGACGTCATAAACCCTTCCGAGACGCAGGAATTATAGATCACTGTAGTTTCTTCTGGACCCGGGTTAGGGACAGTGTGCCCTCCGTGAGAGTCTTCTGAGGAAGCCAGTGTCTCATGGGTGTCCAGGCTTGGTACCAACTGTCCATCACAGGACACAGACACACACACTCACACACCCTGGACAGGACACCAGTCCTTCACAGGACACACACACACTCACTCACACACCCTGGACAGGACAGCACTCCATCACAGGACACACACACACCAGGGCCAGTTTTCCCAGAAGCCAATTAGCCCAAAAGCCTGTCTTTGGACCCGGAGAACACAGGGAGAACATGCAGACTCCACACAGACAGTCCCCCCCCCCCGGGTCCAGACCCGAGCCCGGAGCCCCCCCGCGCTAAACCCCTCCGTACAGACGGCCGCACACAGCTCCGTTGTTCCCGATTCCCGAGGTGATCTGTTAAAAGAAGCCGGTGTGTTGCCTCCAGGTGACATTTCCTACTGGAGTCAGGACAGGAGGCTCTTCTGTACACAGAAGGGGGTGGGGGTGGGGAACAAGCCGCCCAGCCCTGTGGTTGAAGCCGATACCCCGGCTTCTCTCCAGACACAGCTGGGTGAGCTCCTCCAGTCAGTACAGGGGGCTCTACTGTACACAGAGGGTGGCGGGGGTGTGGAACAACTCCTTTGTTCGGGGCCTTGGGGCATTCTTGTTGTGAAAGGCTCTATATAAAAAAACTGAATTGAAATTGAATCTTACAGGTTTGGGTTTTTCGGAGATCTTGTCAGAGATCTTGTCTGACGTGCCATTTCAAAAACGTAACGACACTCCTCACGTCCGAGCGCCGCCGGTCTGTGACGTAACGTATGCTTACACAACCATGACGGTTTCATCATGGACAGCACGAAAGCCCGAAAAGTGGTTGACGTTTTAATTTGGCAACGCCACGATGGATCCCAGTTTTTTTTTTTATTTTGGAGGCCAAAGAGGACAAAAAAGGAAACGTCTGGAGGTGGATCGATGGTCATCTCTGCGGTTGTTCTGATGTTCTGGAAAAAACAAAAAAAAAAAAAACGGCTCGCTTGCCCGGTCGTGTAGTGTTTCCACACCCCACGCAAATCAACTTCTCTTCGCCCCCGGGGGCTCGTCGCCCGCCGCACCCCTCTCACGTGATAGGGGCTTCCCCCGGCTGTGACGTACTTACCCTACCCCCTTTTCCGCCAACGTCATACCGAAGGTCGCGCTTCGGGCCGCGGCGATGTTGACGGACTGTCTTGTAGCGTGAGAAGGGTTTAAATTTTGACTTAAGGAGTTGGCCATCGTTATATTTCGCGAGGTATCATACGGGGGGAAAAAGAACATTTATATTTATCAACCTACTAGTAATACTGGGTGGATGTCACGTTCCCCAAAGTTCAGTGCCTCTCTCTAATAAAGTAGAAACGCGACATTAAACTCCGTTCGAAACGGGAGAAATCACCAGGACACGATCCAACTGACGTCCGGAAAAGAAAAAAAGAACTCCTATTCCCATTTGTAATGACCCCATCGTGTTTTTCCCGGTGTGCGCTTATCTTTCGGAGACCGTTTCTCTCTGGTGTTGTTTTGCTGTTGGAATAAATGCCGAGGTGACCCTTCTGTGTGGAGTCTGCGTGTTCTCTCCAGCGGGTCGTTTCCTCCACCGTGGGGGCTGGTCGAACCGGGGTCTCCCAATCGTCACAGAAGTGTGTGTCGTTTTGGGTGGTGGTGGGGGGGTGCATCGGGGATACTGCGCCCCGAGGGGGTGACCTCTCACCTTACTCCGGACGAAGGGAGAAGATCTGTACCTTCACGAGTCCGGGTTGTGAAAACTTCTTCTGGCAGTTCAAAACGTTTCGAAGGGACTACAGCGCTACCCTGTTTTCCATTTCTATTGTGTATTATTATACAGTCATAAGTATCTGTACTGATCACAGAGTCCCCCTCTCACTGCCAGAACTGAAGCCCAGTGCAGCACGAATAATAATAATAATAATTAATCCGTCTGGACTCTCCACTCAGAGCTCTTCCCAGGTCAGGGGGATCCAGTGGGGAGGAGAGCAGAGGGATGGAGCCAGTTCAGAGAGGGGGGTGATTAGGAGGCCATGATGGGTCAAGACCAGGGGGGGAATCAGGCCAGGACACTGGGGTAACACCCCTACTCTTCTCCAGAAACACCCCGGGATTGTTAACGAGCACAGAGAGTCAGGACCTCGGTTTTACGTCTCATCCAAAGGACGGCGCCCATTTACAGTCCAGTGTCCCCCGTCACTATACTGGGGCATCAGGACCCACACAGACTGCAGGGTGAGAGCGCCCCCTGCTGGCCCCACTCACACCTCTCCCAGCAGGAACCTTGGGGGGGGGGGAGAGGGAAAAAACCAAAAGCTAAACAGATTTTTTAAAAACAATTTTTATTGATGCTTAAAAAAAGGTCATCAGTCCAGTCTGGGGCCCCTCAGCTTCAGTCCAGACCAGTCTGGGGCCCCTCAGCTTCAGTCCAGTCTGGGGCCCCTCAGCTTCAGTCCAGTGCAGTCTGGGGTCCCTCAGCTTCAGTCCAGACTGGGGTACCTCAGCATCGGTCCAGCACAGTCTGGGGTCCCTCAGCTTCAGTCCAGCACAGACTGGGGTCCCTCAGCTTCGGTCCAGTCTGGGGTCCCTCAGCTTCGCTCCAGCACAGACTGGGGTCCCTCAGCTTTGGTCCAGTCTGGGGTCCCTCAGCTTCGGTCCAGCACAGACTGGGGTCCCTCAGCTTCGGTTCAGACTGGGGTCCCTAAGCTTCGGTACAGCACAGCCTGAGGTCCCTCAGCTTTGGTCCAGTCCAGTCTTGGGCCTCTCAGCTCCAGTCTAGTCCAGTCTGGGGCCCCTCAGCTCCAGTCCAGTCCAGTCTGGTGTCCCTCAGCTCCAGTGCTGTCCAGTCTGGGGTCCCTCAGCTTCAGACCAGCACAGTCTGGGGTCCCTCAGCTTCGGTCCAGCACAGACTGGGGTCCCTCAGCTTCTGTCCAGCATAGACTGGGGTCCCTCAGCTTCGGTCCAGCACAGTCTGGGGTCCCTCAGCTTCAGTCCAGACTGGGGTCCCTCAGCTTCGGTCCAGCACAGTCTGAGGTCCCTCAGCTTCGGTCCAGTCCGGTGTCTCTCAGCTCCGGTCCAGTCCAGTCTGGTGTCCCTAGGCTGCAGTCCAGTCGTCTGGTGTCCCTCAGCTCCGGTCCAGTCCAATTCAGTCCAGTCCAGTCCAGATCTTAGCACAGAACCAGGAAAGGAACCTGGAAAGAATATTGTTATTGCAGGTCTGAGGGACACAGACACAGACGTCACCATGACATCAAACAGCAAGAGAAGACTCCTCCTTGAATCACAGACACGACCGGGCGGCGCCCCCCTGTCTTCTCACCTGCACCTCCTCTTCCTCTTCTTGTCCTTCCCGGCAGCCTGCTCCTCCTCCTCTCCCTCGCTCTTCCTCTCCTGAGCTACGGTCTCCGCCGCCTCCATCGGCTCGTCCTGATCTTCTGTCTCCACTGACACGCAGCTCAGGGACTTCAAAAAGACGCATCGGCGCTTCTGAAGCAGAGACAGGAGAGTCATGTTAAGAGTCGGACTGGACACTCCAGGACATGAACACTGCACTGAGAGAGAGAGGGGTTCATACAGACACACTGACTGGACACTCCAGGACATGAACACTGCACTGAGAGAGAGAGAGAGAGAGAGGGGTTCATACAGACACACTGACTGGACACTCCAGGACATGAACACTGCACTGAGAGAGAGAGGGGTTCATACAGACACACTGACTGGACACTCCAGGACATGAACACGGCACTGAGAGAGAGAGGGGTTCATACAGACACACTGACTGGACACTCCAGGACATGAACACTGCACTGAGAGAGAGAGGGGTTCATACAGACACACTGACTGGACACTGCACAGGAGTAAAGAGAGGATCAGAGCATTACCCACCTTCTTTTTCTTCTGTCTCACAGGAGGTGGTGATTGGACCTCCTCCAGCTGGAGTCCGAGGAGGGAGAGAGGGGGCAGGAGAGGGACAGCACAGGGAGAGAAAGAGAGAGACAGGTGAGTCAAGTGTCCCAAGAGCACAGAGACTCTGCTGAGATCACACTCGCAGTGAGTGAGCCTGGGTGTACCCCACTAATACTGACCCACTGGACACCACAGGACAGAGAGGAGGAGAGAGACACACTGAGGACAGAGAGGAGGAGGAGAGAGACACTGACAGACAGGGCTAAAAGAGAGAGAGACAGAGAGGCAGGGACAGGCAGACAGCAGGCCGAGAGAGACACTGACAGACAGGGCTGAAAGAGAGAGAGACACTGAGACCGAGGGACAGACAAGACGGCAAAACTCCACCACAGACAGGACAGGGGGCAGGGTGGGACCAGCACTGACCTCCTTCCTCTCTCCTGCCGGAAGAGCTGTCTCCACCTCCTCTTCCTCCTGCAAGTCAAGAGACAGGCTGAGAGAGTGACGGGCTGGCGGGACATCGGCGAACAGAGCTGAAGGCAGAGAGCCGGGGAGACAGGCCCAGCTGGGACAACGCAGGACAGACAGAGAGACAGGCAGGGAGACACACGGAGAGACACAGGGAGAGAGACCCAGCTGGGACAACGCAGGACAGACAGAGAGCAGGGAGACACACGGAGAGACACAGGGAGACAGGCCCAGCTGGGACAACGCAGGACAGACAGAGAGCAGGGAGACACACGGAGAGACACAGGGAGACAGGCCCAGCTGGGACAACGCAGGACAGACAGAGAGCAGGGAGACATGGAGAGACTCAGACAGAAGGACAGAAAGACAGAAAGAGAGAAGTACAGACGGACAAAAAGACAGAGAAAAGGACAGATGGACTGATGGACAGAAAGGCAGAGAAAAGGACAGAAAGACAGATGGACAGATGGACAGAGAAAAGAACAGAAAGACAGAGGGACAGATGGACAGAGGGACAGATGGACTGAAGGATAGACGGACAGAAGGACAGATGGACAGACAGATGGACAGACGGACAGACTCTGTCACACTTGCCTCGTCAGACATCTCAGCCTCTCTCCTTGCCCTCCGCACCGGGGAGCCCCAGGCGGGGCCTGGCGGGGCCGGGCGGGCGATGGGGGGCAGGACGGGCGGGGGCAGGGGCAGGACGGGCGGGGGCAGGGGCAGGGGCACCGCCCCGGGCAGCAGGGGGGGCTCGAGGGGCATGGCGGGGAGGAAGGGGGGGCGGCGGGGCGGGGCGGGCAGGGGCCTGAGGGGGCCGGAGGGGGGGGCCGGGGGCGGGGAGCAGAGGAGGCTCTCGGGCGAGGAGGGGGGGGACACCGAGCGGAACGAGCTGGGCGAGCCCGAGCGGGACGAGCCGGGCGACCCCGGGAGCTCCAGCTTCAGCTCGGCCGCCCTCTCCAGCTTCTGGACGAGCTCGGGGAAACACGAAGACACCACGGGATTCTGTCCAGCGGGGAGAGGGGGAGACACAACGCAGGGGGGATGAGGAGCAGAGACTACGCCTGGACAGGTGAGTGTGTACAGTGTGTCCAGTAAGAGTCTGGACAGGTGAGTGTGTACAGTGTGTCCAGTAAGAGTCTGGACAGGTGAGTGTGTCCAGTGTGTCCAGTGAGAGTGTGGACAGGTGAGTGTGTACAGTGTGTCCAGTAAGAGTCTGGACAGGTGAGTGTGGACAGTGTGTCCAATAAGAGCCCAGACAGGTGAGTGTGGACAGTGTGTCCAGTGAGAGTCTGGACAGGTGGGTGTGTACAGTGTGTCCAATAAGAGCCCAGACAGGTGAGTGTGGACAGTGTGTCCAGTGAGAGTCTGGACAGGTGGTTGTGTACAGTGTGTCCAGTAAGAGTCCGGACAGGCGAGTGTGTCCAGTGTGTCCAGTAAGAGTCCGGACAGGCGAGTGTGTCAAGTGTGTCCAGAAAGAGTGTGGACAGGTGTGTCCAACAGTAAGAAGCTGTCTTACCCTGTAACCTAGCTCAGGGGTGTTAGGGGGTGCTCTGTCTCCTCCCCAGATCTCACCTTCAGCTCTGGTGAAATGCCGGACCACTAGGAGATGCTGGAAACGAGGACACAAGACAGAGGTTAGGTCCACAGAACTCACTCAATCACTACAGCAAGCAGAGACCTCTCGGCCATCAGGACTGTGGGGGTCAGAGTGTGGAGCTGTAGGGTATCGGGAGTTTAGGGGTCAGTGTGGGGAGCTGTAGGGTATCGGGAGTTTAGGGGTCAGTGGGGGGAGCTGTAGGGTATCGGGAGTTTAGGGGTCAGAGTGTGGAGCTGTAGGGTATCGGGAGTTTAGGGGTCAGTGTGGGGAGCTGTAGGGTATTGGGAGTTTAGGGGTCAGAGTGGGGAGCTGTAGGGTATCGGGAGTTTAGGGGTCAGAGTGGGGAGCTGTAGGGTATCTGGAGTTTAGGGGTCAGTGTGGGGAGCTGTAGGGTATCGGGAGTTTAGGGGTCAGTGGGGGGAGCTGTAGGGTATCGGGAGTTTAGGGGTCTGTGGGGGAGCTGTAGGGTAGATGTGCGGCACCGGACCCACCACAGGGCGGCCGGTCCAGTCTCGCGGAAGGCGACCGGGTCAGACTTACGGAAAAGCACCGGGACTTGGGCCGGGACCTCTCCCGCTGCCAGTCCGGGTTCGGCCTGACCGGTGTGACCTGTGAAGACGCCAAACAGCCCATCTCCGAGACAGCTCTGACCAAATAGCCCAGCCCAGTCGTGTCGAGACTAGGGGCTTTGGGCAGTCTCTACAGTGTGTCCAGTGAGAGTTTGGACAGGTGAGTCTCTACAGTGTGTCCAGTGAGAGTGTGGACAGGTGAGTGTGTACAGTGTGTCCAGTGAGAGTCTGGACAGGTGAGTCTGACCAGTGTGTCCAGTAAGAGTCTGGACAGGTGAGTCTCTACAGTGTGTCCAGTAAGAGTCTGGACAGGTGAGTGTGTACAGTGTGTCCAGTAAGAGTCCGGACAGGTGAGTCTCTACAGTGTGTCCAGGAAGAGTGTAGGACGTCCAGAGGCAATCTGTGCTCTCAGAAGGCCATAATGGACCTGCAGCTTGGTTTTCCTCGGACCCGCGACCCTGTCTCTTGAGCCGAGGCGTGTCCTCAGTCAAGATCACCACTGGAAGTGTCTCTCCTCATCTGGAGGTGTTACCTTGAGACCTGGTCTGTCAAGCGCTTTGCGCTGCTATGTGTGTGAAAGGTGCTCTATCAGTGAAGTTTATTATTATTATTATAATACAGCGAGCGCTGCTGGGGGCGGAGAGGCCAGTCGGAGGAGGGCTGGACGCTGGACGCTGGACGGCGGGCGGGAGGGGTGGAGTTACGACGCCTCGCCGGGCCCGGGTCCTGCTGCGACCGCGCACGGCCATGCGGCATCTCTGTCGGTGCATCGTCCTGCCGAGACAAGCAGAGTCACAGTGGGGAGGGGAGGGGGCGGAGCCACACAGCTGGGCGGCTTGTTCCCCACCCCCGCCCCCCTCTGTGTACAGTAGACCCTCCTGTCCTGACTGGAGGAGCTCACCCAGCTGTGTCTGGAGAGAAGCCAGGGTATCGGCTTCAACCACAGGGCTGGGCAGCTTGTTCCCCACCCCCACCACTCTCTGTGTAGAGGTGCACCTCCTCTCAATATCTTTTTACAGCACGATCACACCCATAAGAGTGGAGTAACGGGAAAAAAAAACAACTTATTTCTCAACTTATTTTGTTATTTCTCGACAGCGGCATTTTTAACTGACTTACCGATTTCACGGGGATACTTCAGAGTGAATCTGAAGCTGGAACTATTATTTGATTGAAGTCGAAGTAACCCACGAATCTTTTTTGGAAGAAACACGTGTTTAGAAAGCGCTATATAGTCCTTTCCTCCTCCTCTCTCTTCACTCCTCTGAGCTCACGGGGCTCCAGCGCCGCCCCCCACTAGATTCCGCCGCTCTGTGACGTCAGGCGGCTCATTGTGACGCCCCCGTGATGTCGCCCCCGACGCGCTCACGGCTCGGCCGCGAAACAAAAATGGCCGACATTTTTCGCGGTTGTTTTTTTTTTAGGTGGACATTTTATTTTTCCAACTCTCAGCGGCCAGCCGGGTGTCCCTGTATGACCCCGGTAGTCGCCACCTCGGACAGGCAGGGGAAACGGGTCCAGGTGTTTCCGGCCCAAGGGTTACAAAAGCTGCACTTGAATTTAAAAACAAAATCACGTCGAGGGCGCATTCAGCACCCCCACGTCCAACACGGGTTTCCGTTAGGTATGGTTCAGTGAAATTAGCACCCCCCCTACCCCCAAGTCAAAGAAAGACCAACCTCCACCCCCCTCTAGCGGCCAAGGGCGGAAATTTCGGGCCACGCCACGTCCAAAAAACACGGGTTCCCCCCCCCCGTCCTGCGGGGAAAAGAGACGGCATTTTCTTTTCCGAGCGCTGCGTGGGACCTCACGACCCCCCCCCAAAAAACGGGCTTCGGAGACGAGGAAAACCAGGCACGTCGACCTCTCTACAACACCACCCGGCCGTTTCTGTTTCAGACCGTGGGAAAAAAGAAAATTTCACCCCTCACCGACCGCTGCGCAAAAAAACACAACTTCACGCTACAGAAACGGCCTGTGTGAGGGGGGGCACGGGAAAAAAATAAAACCTGCGTGTTTTCGGCAGAGTAAGCTCAGCGGGGAAACTCCCTGAATCTCGGGGTTGCTTCTTGAACCCCGAAAACGACCTTTTTTCTCTCTCTCTCGTTTTCTTGGTGTCTGGGACGTTCACGAACTCCGCCGCGTCGGTGCGATTCCCAGCGGGACTTGAACATAACCCCCCCCCCCGTGGAGCCACAGCGCCCCCGTGTGGCCGAGAGGACCACCACCCGCAGGGCTGAGCTTTTACTGCCGTGTCCCGCTTTCACTCTGGCGATAAAGGAGGGAATCAAGGAGGAGAATTAATATTGTGATCCACCAGTCCATCACAGGACACACACACACCCTGGACAGGACACCAGTCCTTCACAGGATACCAGTCCATCACAGGACACACACACACCCTGGACAGGACACCAGTCCTTCACAGGATACAAGTCCATCACAGTACACACACACACCCTGGACAGGACACCAGTCCATCACAGGACACACACACACTCACACACCCTGGAGAGGACAGCAGTCCATCACGGGACACACACACACTCACACACCCTGGACAGGACAGCAGTACATCACAGGACACACACACTCACACACCCTGGACAGGACAGCAGTCCATCACAGGACACACACACACACTCACACACCCTGGACAGGACACCAGTCCATCACAGGATGTTCAGTGCCTCTCTCTAATAAAGTAGAAACAAGACATTAAACTCCGTTCAAAACGGGAGAAATCACCAGGACACCATACACCTTGCTCCGGACGATGGGAGAAGACCTGTACCTTCACGAGTCCGGGTTGTGAAAACTTCTTCTGGCAGTTCAAAACGTTTCGAAGGGACTACAGCGCTACCCTGTTTTCCATTTCTATCGTGTATTATTATACAGTCATAAGTATCTGTACTGATCACAGAGTCCCCCTCTCACTGCCAGAACTGAAGCCCAGTGCAGCACGAATAATAATAATAATAATTAATCCGTCTGGACTCTCCACTCAGAGCTCCTCCCAGGTCAGGGGGATCCAGTGGGGAGGAGAGCAGAGGGATGGAGCCAGTTCAGAGAGGGGGGTGATTAGGAGGCCATGATGGGTCAAGACCAGGGGGGGAATCAGGCCAGGATACTGGGGTAACACCCCTACTCTTCTCCAGAAACACCCCGGGATTGTTAACGAGCACAGAGAGTCAGGACCTTGGTTTGACGTCTCATCCGAAGGACGGCGCCTGTTTACAGTCCAGTGTCCCCCGTCACTATACTGGGGCATCAGGACCCACACAGACCGCAGGGTGAGAGCGCCCCCTGCTGGCCCCACTCACACCTCTCCCAGCAGCAACTTGGGGGGGGGGGGGAGGGAAAAAAACAAAAGCTAAACAGATTATTTTTTAAAATTTTTTATTGATGCTTAACAAAAGGTCATCAGTCCAGTCTGGGGCCCCTCAGCTTCAGTCCAGACCAGTCTGGGGTCCCTCAGCTTCAGTCCAGACTGGGGTACCTCAGCATCGGTCCAGTGCAGTCTGGGGTCCCTCAGCTTCAGTCCAGACTGGGGTACCTCAGCATCGGTCCAGCACAGTCTGGGGTCCCTCAGCTTCGGTCCAGCACAGACTGGGGTCCCTCAGCTTCGGTCCAGTCCAGTCTGGGGCCCCTCAGCTCCAGTCCAACCTGGTGTCCCTCAGCTCCAGTGCAGTCCAGACTGGGGTCCCTCAGCTTCGGTCCAGCACAGTCTGGTGTCCCTCAGCTTCGGCCCAGCACAGACTGGGGTCCCTCAGCTTCGGTCCAGCACAGTCTGGTGTCCCTAAGCTTCGGCCCAGCACAGACTGGGGTCCCTCAGCTTCGGTCCAGCACAGTCTGGTGTCCCTCAGCTTCGGCCCAGCACAGACTGGGGTCCCTCAGCTTCGGTCCAGCACAGTCTGGGGTCCCTCAGCTTCAGTCCAGACTGGGGTCCCTCAGCTTCGGTCCAGCACAGTCTGGGGTCCCTCAGCTCCAGTCCAGTCCAGTCTGGTGTCTCTCAGCTCCAGTCCAGTCCAGTATGGGGCCCCTCAGCTCCAGTCCAGTCCAGTCTGGTGTCTCTCAGCTCCGGTGCAGTCCAGTATGGTGTCTCTCAGCTCCAGTCCAGTCCAGTCTGGTGTCCCTAGGCTCCAGTCCAGTCCAGTCTGGTGTCCCTCAGCTCCTGTCCAGTCCAGTCTGGGGCCCCTCAGCTTCAGTGCAGTCCAGTCTGGCGTCCCTCAGCTCCAGTCCAGTCCAGTCAAGTCCAGTCCAGATCTTAGCTGGCACAGAACCAGGAAAGGAACCTGGAAAGAATATTGTTATTGCAGGTGTGAGGGACACAGACACAGACGTCACCATGACATCAAACAGCAAGAGGAAACTCCTCCTTGAATCACAGACACGACCGGGCGGCGCCCCCCTGTCTGCTCACCTGCACCTCCTCTTCCTCTTCTTGTCCTTCCCGGCAGCCTGCTCCTCCTCTCCCTCGCTCTTCCTCTCCTGACCCACGGTCTCCGCCGCCTCCATCGGCTCGTCCTGATCATCTGTCTCCACCGACACGCAGTTCAGGGAGTTTAAAAAGACGCACCAGCGATTCTGCAGCAGAGACAGGAGAGTCACGTTAAGAGTCGGACTGGACACTCCAGGACATGAACACTGCACTGAGAGAGAGAGAGGGGTTCATACAGACACATGACTGGACACTCCAGTACATGAACACTGCACTGAGAGAGAGAGGGGTTCATACAGACACACTGACTGGACACTGGACAGGAGTAAAGAGAGGATCAGAGCATTACCCACCTTCTTTTTCTTCTGTCTCACAGGAGGTGGTGATTGGACCTCCTCCAGCTGGAGTCCGAGGAGGGAGAGAGGGGGCAGGAGAGGGACAGCACAGGGAGAGAAAGAGAGAGACAGGTGAGTCAAGTGTCCCAAGAGTACAGAGACTCTGCTGAAATCACACTCTCAGTGAGTGACACCGACACTAACCAGCCTCAGGACAGCACTGCTAGAGCACCACAACCCAGACTCAACCACATCACAGCACAGATCAAACAGCAATATCTCACACACTGGGACACACACACACAAACACAACATAAACTGGAATGCTACAGAACCTTAAACAGACAATACACACTAGCTGAATATTTGACCAAAATAAAAAATAACAAACAGAAACAGACCCTGACGAAGTACAGGCTCAGTGACCACAACCTGGCCATAGAAACTGGGCGACACAGGCAGACCTGGCTGCCCAGAGAGGACAGGCTGTGCTCCCACTGCCAGCGGGGAGAAATAGAGACAGAGGTGCACTTCCTACTGCACTGTGACAGATACTGGGATTAGAGAAACATTCTTCCCAAAATTAAGAAATCTAATCCCAGAATTCCCACACCTGCCACAATCACAACGGGTCCCAATCCTACTGGGAGAGGGAGGAGGGAACTCAGTTGATCTGGCAGCCCAGTATGTGATCTCCTGTCACAGCCTGAGGAACAGTGAGTCTGTCTCCCAATAATGCTCCAGCCGCCTACAGTATATGTCAATATTTTATAATATGTCTTTGTTGTAAATGTCTGTAACATGTCTGCTTTACGCAGAGAGTGGCGGGGGTTGGATGTCAAGGCCTGACAATACCGCATTACGCAGAGAGTGGAGGGGTGGGATGTCAGGGCCTGACGACACTGCTTTATGCAGAGAATGGAGGGGTGGGTGTCAGGGCCATACGACACTTCTTTATTCAGAGAGTGGAGGGGGTGGGATGTCAGGGCTAGATGACACTGCTTTACACAGAGAATGGAGAGGTGGGTGTCAAGGCTATACGACAGTGCTTTACACAGAGAGTGGTGGGGGTGGGATGTCAGGGCCATATGACACTGCTTTACACAGAGAGTGGCGGGGCTAGGATGTCAGGGCCATATGACACTGCTTTACACAGAGAGTGGTGGGGGTGGGATGTCAGGGCTTGACGACAGTGCTTTCGGCAGAGAGTGGTGGGGGTGTGATGTCAGGGCCATACGACACTGCTTTATGCAGAGAGTGGAGGGGTGGGATGTCAGGGCCTGACGATACTACTTTACACAGTTAGTGGTGGGGGTGGGATGTCAGGGCCATACGACACTTCTTTACGCAGAGAGTGGCAGGGGTGGGATGTCAGGGCCTGACGATACTACTTTACACAGAGAGTGGTGGGGGTGTGATGTCAGGGCCATATGACACTGCTTTACACAGAGAGTGGCGGGGCTGGGATATCAGGGCCTGACAACACAGCTTAACGCAGAGTGTGGAGGGGTGGGTGTCAGGGTTATACGGCAGTGCTTTACGCAGAGAGTGGTGGGGGTGTGATGTCAGGGCCATACGACAGTGCTTTACACAGAGAGTGGCGGGGGAGGGATGTCAGGGCTTGACAACACTGCTTTATGTAGAGAGTGGAGGGGAGGGTTTCAGGGCCATAAGACACTGCTTTATGCAGAGAGTGGAGGGATTGGTGTCAGGGCCATATGACACTGCTTTACACAGAGAGTGGCGGGGGTGGGATATCAGGGCCTGACAACACAGCTTAACGCAGAGTGTGGAGGGGTGGGTGTCAGGGTTATACGGCAGTGCTTTACGCAGAGAGTGGTGGGGGTGTGATGTCAGGGCCATACGACAGTGCTTTACACAGAGAGTGGCGGGGGAGGGATGTCAGGGCTTGACAACACTGCTTTATGTAGAGAGTGGAGGGGAGGGTTTCAGGGCCATAAGACACTGCTTTATGCAGAGAGTGGAGGGATTGGTGTCAGGGCCATATGACACTACTTTACACAGAGAGTGGCGGGAGTGGGATGTCAGGCCCTGACGATACTACTTTACGTAGACAGTGGCGGGGGTGGGATGTCAGGGCCTTACGACACTGCTTTATTCAAAGAGTGGAGGGGTGGGTGTCAGGGCTATACGACAGTGCTTTCCGCAGAGAGTGGTGGGGGTGTGATGTCAGGGCCATACGACACTTCTTTACGCAGGGAGTGGCAGGGGTGGGATGTCAGGGCCTGACGATACTTATTTACGCAGAGAGTGGCAGGGGTGGGATGTCAGGGCCTGAAAATACTGCTTTTCGCAGAGAGCGGAGGAGGTGGGATACGACCTCTCAGTGGGGCCAGCAGGGGGCACTCACCCCGCGGTCTGTGTGGGTCTTAATGCCCCAGTGTAGTGACGGGGGACACGATCTGGCCCACCAGCGACGAGCAGGTTACCAGATCTAGACAAAGGGGGCAACTCTTAGTCGTATGAGCTTAGTCACACATCGCAGCGATTAAAAAAACAAAACAAACATATTATGTCTGTTACTAACGACTTTTTTTTCCTACATTGAAAGTCTCTTTCCCTGGTGATTTTCTAGCGTGACTGGGGCTCTTCATTTCTCCTCGGTGTCTCATCGCGGGAGGATTTGAAACAGACCACAGAAGGTGGTCACACACTATATTATTATTGAGAGACAGGCTCACTGTACCTCAGGCTGGGACAGTAGATCACACTGTATTATTATTCTTAATATTATTGAGAGTCTGGCTCACTGTTCCCCAGGCTGGGACAGGAGATCCCACACTGTATTATTATTATTGAGAGACAGGCTTACTCTCTGTTCCTCAAGCTGAGACAGGACATCACATACTGTATTATTATTGATTGACAGGCTCACTGTTCCTCAGGCTGGGACAGGAGATCACACACTGTATTATTATTATTGAGAGACAAGCTCACTGTCTGTTCCTCAGGCTGGGACAGAGGATCACACACTGTATTATAATTATTGAGAGAGAGGCTCACTGTCTGTTCATCAGACTGGGACAGGAGATCCCACACTGAATTATTATTATTGAGAGACAGGCTTACTCTCTGTTCCTCAGGCGGAGACAGGACATCACATACTGTATTATTATTGATTGACAGGCTTATTGTTCCTCAGGCTGGGACAGGAGATCAGACACTGTATTATTATTATAGTGAGACAGGCTCACTGTATATTCCCCAGGCTGGGACAGGAGGTCATACATTATATTATTATTATAGAGAGACAGGCTCACTGTATGTTCCACAAGCTGAGACAGGAATTCACACTGTAGTATTATTATTGAAAGACAGACTCACTGTCTTTTCCTCAGTCTGGGACAGTTGGTCACATACTGTATTATTATTATTGAGAGACAGGCTCACTGTTCCTCATGCTGGGACAGTAGATCACACTGTATTATTATTACTGAAAGTCTGGCTCACTGTTCCCCAGGCTGGGACAGGAGATCACATACTGTATTATTATTATTGAGAGACAGGCTTACTCTCTGTTCCACAGGCTGAGACAGGACATCACATATTGTATTATTATTATTGACAGATAGGCTGACTGTCTGTTCCTCAGAATGGGACAGGAGATCACACATTGTATTATTATTATTGAGAGACAGGCTCACTGTCTGTTCCTCAGGCTGGGACAGAGGATCACACACTGTATTATTGTTGAGAGACAGGCTCACTCTCTGTTCCTCAGGCTGGGACAGGAGATCACACATTGGCTTGTTATTGAGAGGCAGGCTCACTGTCTGTTCCTCAGGCTGGGACAGGAGATCACACGCTGTATTATTATTATTGAGAGACAGGCTCATTGTCTGTTTCTCAGGCTGGGACAGGAGATCACACACTGTATTATTATTATTGACAGATAGGCTGACTGTCTGTTCCTCAGAATGGGACAGGAGATCACACACTGTATTACTATTATTGACAGATAGGCTCACTGTGTCTTCGCTTGGGCTTGAACAGGAGATCACACACTGGATTATTATTATTGAGAGAGGCTCACAGTCTGCTCCTCAGGCTGGGACAGGAGTTCAAACTGTATTATTATTATTATTGAGAGACAAGCTCACTGTTCCTCAGGCTGGGACAGGAAATGACACACTGTATTATTATTATTGAGAGACAAGCTCACTGTCTGTTCCTCAGGCTGGGACAGGAGATCACAAACTGTATTATTATTATAGAGAGACCTGCTCTTTCCTGACTGTTCCTTAGGCTGGGACAGCAGATCATAATCTGCTTTATTATTATTGAGAGACTGGCTCACTCCTGTCTGTTCCTCAGGTCGGGAAAGGAGATCACACACTGTATTATTATTATTGACAGATAGGCTCACTGTGTCTTCGCTTGGGCTTGAACAGGAGATCACACACTGGATTATTATTATTGAGAGAGGCTCACAGTCTGCTCCTCAGGCTGGGACAGGAGTTCAAACTGTATTATTATTATTATTGAGAGACAAGCTCACTGTTCCTCAGGCTGGGACAGGAAATGACACACTGTATTATTATTATTGAGAGACAAGCTCACTGTCTGTTCCTCAGGCTGGGACAGGAGATCACAAACTGTATTATTATTATAGAGAGACCTGCTCTTTCCTGACTGTTCCTTAGGCTGGGACAGCAGATCATAATCTGCTTTATTATTATTGAGAGACTGGCTCACTCCTGTCTGTTCCTCAGGTCGGGAAAGGAGATCACACACTGTATTATTATTATTGAGAGACGGGCTCACTGTCTGTTCCTCTGACTGGGGCAGGAAATGACACACTGTATAATTAGTATTGAGAGACAGGCTCAGTGTTCCCCAGGCTGAGACAGGAGATCACACACTGTATTATTATTATTGAGTATCTGGTTCACTGTTCCCCAGGCTGGGACAGGAAATCACACACTGTATTATTATTATTGAGAGACAGGCTCACTGTCTGTTCCTCAGGCTGGGGCAGGATATCACACACTGTATTATTAGTATTGAGAGACAGCCTCAGTGTTCCCCAGGCTTGGACAGGAGATCACACACTGTATTATTATTATTGAGATACAGACTCACTGTCTGTTCCTCCTGCTGGGACTGGAGATCACACACTGTTCTATTATTACTGAGGGACATGCTCACTGTTTGTTCTTCAGACTGGGACAGGACATTCCACACTAGGTTATCATTATTGAGAGACAGGCTCGCTGTCTGTTCCTCAGGCTAGTACAGGAGATCACGCACTGTATTATTATTATTTAGATACAGGCTCACTGTGTGTTCCTCAGGCTGGGACAGTAGATCACACTGTATTATAATTATTGAGAGGCTGACTCACTGTTTCCCAGGCTGGGACAGGAGATCACACACTGTATTATTAGTATTATTAAGAGACAGGCTCGCTGTCTGCTCCACAGGCTGGGACAGGATATCACACACTGTTGTAGTGTTCTCTCACGAGGCACCAGTTCTGTAGGGGTTTGGGCATTTACTGGGACAATTATTTTTGTGGCAGTAAATCACAAAATTGATGGTCATTTTAATGGTCTTAGAATCCAACCATGCGACATAACTCAAACAACGCACACACAGGTACTAATACACGAGGATACATTTGTTAATATATAGAATATGCATGCAAACCTAACAGATCTTATCTTATGGGTTATCAGAATACAAAAGATATAAATTCATTCAGTTACAAAGAGTTACACATATCAAGAGGACATAAGTTCGGTATATCATTCATTTAGACCATTTCGTAATTGAACTTGTTTACAACTTCTACATGAGATACTCAAAACAAGTACATAACCCTTAGGAATTAAATTGATATCAACTGGTTGGGAGCAGTAATGCAATAAGGTTGAATACTCACTGCCGGTGGATCCCTTTTCTCACCGTTTCCGTAGTGCAGCGGTTATCACGTTCGCCTCACACGCGGAAAAATCCCCGGTTCGAAACCGGACGGGAACAGCCTCTTTTCGCACGCTCCTGTACTTCACAGAGGTCTTGAGCGACCGGTCATTTGTTCCCAATGTATTTCCGGTGCCTTCATGCACTCTTGTACCAAACGCACGTTCCTTCTGTACGCGGAGCCGATCATTTGCAATTGGGCTGTGCCGACAGACCAGGACGAGCTCTGTCGGCTCAAAAGCAGCGCAGGACCTGCAAGAACAACAGAAAGATTAACATCCAGCGGGGGCCTCTTAGTGAGCCCAAGATCTCATCAAGAATCGGCTCCAGCAACAGGGCTGGGCGCATTGTTCCATTCTCCGACCACTCTCGGTGTAAACAAGTCCCTCCTGGTCTCTGCTTGAAATGCACTTTCCTGCGTTTGGTGTAACTGGCTTCCCCTGCATGGGCGAATGTGAAGAAGATCCTTAGTAAGTCATTGAAGAAAACCGAGAAGAGGTCGGAGTGGCCTCTGTCGTTCATCAACGATCCAGTCAGGCAATACTCCTCTGCAAAGCGCCGTTCGTTCACATCGATTGGCTTTTTTTTGCCTTCATTCGTGCAAGTAGTAAAAGCAGACGCCCCTATTCTGCCGTGACCCGGATTCAAACCGGGGTTGTTGCGGCCACAACGCAAAGTACTGAGCACTATACGATCACGGCGAGATACCGAGACACACGTGACAGGGCGGAAAAGGCTGTGCTCTCTTCGTGTGACATAATTTGGAAAAGTCCTGACGTTGCATTTCAACTGAGCCCCAGTATACATCGACCCTTCGACACTCTGAGTGACACCTCTTGCGTGTTTTCTCATATTTATGTAGTTTGCTTGCATGATGCCCGGAACAGCTGGGTTGTTCGCTCCCATATGGTCTAGCGGTTAGGATTCCTGGTTTTCACCCAAGTGGCCTGGGTTCAACTCCCGGTAGGGGAACGTGTCAGTTTTGAATCCTGCTTTCCAAAAGATCAGCACCGTGTACGAAAGAGCCGCATTAAAACTACTCGAACGTGCAAAACGTGCGAGAAGAGGGGGCGCTTGTTTCCAGCCGAAACTTCTCGCGTGTGAGACGAGCTGATCATCGCTGCAGGAGGTGGGAGGGTTAATCTGGTAGACAGGGCTGACCTTCGGCAATAGGTTTTATACAAGATGATATTTGCACTTTCTGGAGAGGCGATTTTCTCCACTTCAGTAGCCCGATTTCGTCGATTGCGTGGAGAGGGCTGTAGAATGTGGCGCCGCCTTTCCTGCTCCGTCCATGACAGGCGTGCTGGTCTCTGGAGAGAGAGCACGGTCCATCAGCGCACTCCAATAAAGGCACTGGAAGCAGCTGAATCGCATTGACGAAGCTCAGCGCTGGGCCGCTGGGCACCTCTTACCACCGTTTCCGTAGTGTAGTGGTTATCACGTTCGCCTCACACGCGAAAGGTCCCCGGTTCGAAACTGGGCGGAAGCAGACTTCTTTTGTCGCCACGCACAAAAGGGGATTGGGGATTCGCCTAGCACTGTGATCGAACAGACCCACTCACCTCTTAGTGTGGTGGGATCTGCACAGTGCATGTCACAGCGCATCCTGCTTTCACTTCAATGCGCGTCCTGATGTACCCCGGTCTCCCGCGTGACAGGTGGGGACAGGTGACAGGTCCTATACTAACGAGGAAGACATCGCTCTCTCCGACCCCCGGCATCGTGTCCCGACCCACCGTGCTGGAAGCCGACGCGTGCTGTGATTCCTTTACGGAGCAGAAATGACAACCGAGGAGCCGAGAGATCATTTCAGCATTTCGCGTCTGAACGGAAAACACAAACGACCAACTCGGAATGACTTGCCTTTGACGCTTATCAAAGCGTTCTTTGTGCATCGAACAGACCCACTCACCTCTTAGTGTGGCGGGATCTGCACAGTGCATGTCGCAGCGCTTCCTGCTTTCACTTCAATGCGCGTCGTGATGTCGAGTCGTGTGCCGTGCGGAGGCTCTGAAAGCGCGAGCAATGAAAAGGTGCACGGCGCTGTGGAAAGAAACACAGAGAAGTGAAAGCAAAAGGAGGTAGAAAGCTCCTGACAGCTGCTTCCTCTTCCCCCCCTTGCATTTTTCCCGTCTTGTTGTGCTCGCTGACAACGGCATGAAGAGGAAAACGGAGAAACCGTTTTTTATTTGAACAACAAAAATAAATATTATACAAAAAAGAGCACATATGACGTATCAATAACATCGTCAGGGGCACGTGCTATAATCCAACTACACTTTCTGAAAATTCTACTGTCCAGACAAATGTACATGCTGATCTGCACTGAGCTGCTCATTTGAAATCCATAAGGCAACACAGACGCGCTCCTATACCAAGAGCCAAACCTGGACCGCCTGGGTAAAAAAACAGGAAACCTAAGCACTTATCCATAGTGACAGCTTTTGAAAAGGAGCTCTAATATTCACAAATACGAAGACAAGGTTTAAAATACTCCATAGGTTTAAAATTCAGGAATATGAATGGTCAATTGTTTACAATTGGAGCTTTTATGTTTCGTATGATTTAGTGACTTTTTTTACAACATGTAGAAAAAAACAGCACACCTAAATGACAAAGCCTTAGAACTACAGAGAAAAACAAATTGCGTTTAAAGTAAGTTTAAAGGCTCGAGATAACAGTGCAATATAAACGCAAATGTTTGTCGTCTTTGTGGCGCTTACTTTTTGTTGCTTTATCGAATTTCATGCAGTTTATTTCTGACATAAGACATAACAAGCTCGTGTATTTATGAAAAAAAGCAGGGCAACAATTTTCATCGACCTTGAAATTGAAATTGTTAAAAAGTAAGTTAAATGCACATATAGTAAATATATTTTCTCATATAATGGTGTGTTTTTTGTCTAAAAATCGTTCATGAATGGTTTAACAGACACTTTGCATGATTAAAAAAATATATTTATGAATCTTAACGTTTTATACAATAACGTTTTATTGTGAACATGGGCCCTGTTTATCGATATCACCAGTACAGTTCTGGATTTTATTCTGCCTTCCTACGCACATATGAATTTTCTTTCACTCAACAGCTCGCATGTGTGGTACTGTAACTTATTAGCGCCAGGGAGAAAAAGAACGTTGTTGGCTTTTAAATGATGAACCATTTGCGTTTATACAAAATGACAATGCGTTGTCGCAGACATTTGGACATACTCTGTTTAAACACCTGTTGTTTTCTCTAATATTGGCTCCTGTGCTTCGGACCATTTGTGAGAGGAGAAGACACTGAAAAAGTCGTGAGAAAGTGGATTTTACACCTGTGCCAGTGCTGTAGTGGTATCATACAGACGCCCATACAAATCCATCACAAGCTGGAAGCTCTGGAAGGCAACATAAAAGATTGCTCTGTCCGTTGGTGGATGAGGTATGCTCGTTTTTTTCAATGTAAAATGTAATGTACAAAGATCAAATTTGATTCAAAATCCACGAGAGGAAGGGAAGATATCACTTAAAAAAATAAGAACTGAATATTTGGATCCGGGACCTCATACTTATCAAATTATTAAAATAATAGTTATTAAAATATCAGATTGTGTTTCTGCAACATTTCGTGCACAGGACGCCGTATTTAACAATAAAAAAACAGTCACAACGAGGGCTTTACACGCAGTCCGGGGTATTTTCCCCTTTTATATTTTTGCCACTTTATATCGAACCTGTTACACTCCCAAAAGTGCAGAGTAGCTTGTAAATAAAAATGTACAATTCACCGCTGGTATAAACAGATGTGGGCCTTGTTTGCCTTTGTAAGCATTTGTTTAAAAAATAAGTTCACAATACGTTAAAAACACAAAAAACACAAATTTAATCATATAACGATACAAACTCAATACCAAATCATTATGCCAATTAAGTACCTATCCTTTGAAAACAGAGAACACCTTTATATCTACAAAAAAAACGTGACATTTGTGTATACTTTTGAATTACAATGCAGGCAGAGTAGTCCTCTGAATTCAAAGATCAGATTTTGGCCAAAACAAGACAATCAGACTGGAGTTGAATTCGGAACAAGAGCCTCTGCTTCGTGGTTTATTGAGCTTTTGATCAACGTCTGAGTTAAAAAAAAATTGCTATTTCAACTCTTTGATTGAAGTACACAAGAAACACATTCCTCCAAGCCAGAGTCAAACCAGCAACCTAAGGATTCTTCATTATTGCCACTACAGTCCTCTGCTCTATCAACTGAGCTATCTGTTTCTGGCACATACTGCCCAATGTTGTGCAATGTTTTGGGTGATTTAAATCACAGTTCGACATCAAGTTTTTAACTCGTTTCCTTAGTCTTGTTTACCTTGAATTTAAGCCACGAATCAGGTTTCTACAGTATGAGCTTCCGGAGATATTACAAAATGTTTGATGGGGCATCAATCATTCCAGGCGGATATTGACACCTTTTTTTCTCGAGGGATCATATTAAACATTTCATTAGGATCGAGAGGAGGATCGCCATGAGACACAAAACAGTTTCTTTCTGTCTTTCTTAGAAAGTAGCATTTGTGCTACATTAATAATATTTTCGTGGAAATATAGAAGTTGTAATTTTTAAAACTTATATTTGAATCAAAATGTGGTTTTGAGTTAAATATTAGCGTGTTCATGGAATTAGTTTGTGTTTGTCATTACTATATATATATAGCCATGTTACCAGAATTTGAAGCTGAAGTTTAATACTTGTGTTTTTTATGATGATTAGCCATTTGTTTATTACAATATTGTATAAAATGCATAATTTGAACTATATATTTTTCAGGGGTGAATAATTGTATATTCTCAGAATAAATTTCTAGACCAAATCATTGGCTTGATTTACTAGTTTCTACACCTATGAGACCTATCTTTGATGTATAATAGACCTTTAACTATATAGGTATAATAGTCCTCTAAATGTTTCCGTATAATAAAACTCCAACCATTTATGTATAATGGACATACTGTATAATCAGAGATGTGTAATTGACGTATAATGATATACGTATATTAAAATTTCATTCTAGACCAATTACGGACCACATTTATACATCTAAGGTATGTGTTTAATCAATGTACTGTACATCAGGAAAATAAAGCATATGCTCAGTAGAGGGGTTGTCATATTTTGTCTGTTAATCAAACATAAACAACAATTATGGACAACCATTTTTTGCCAAGGTTGTGAATATTATAATGCCTTCAAAGTCACATTTAAACTTTCTGTAAAATTTAAAAAAAACACAGAAATACAAGCGGGCACTGATTTGTGTTCATGATACTCAAATGTAACAAATCCTGCTCTGGAAATTGTCTCTTCTCCCCTTGTGAGCCACAATCCCACCAAAAGGTCTCTGTGTGTCTCTGTTTGGGAGATGTCAAGATGCTGAGTCTGTGCTGTGCTTCAGTGGCAGGTGTAGAAGACACGCTGTTGTACACGGAATGCAAATTGAGCTCCTTGGACATGAAAACTGACAGATGGTTAAACCTTCTCTCAATAAACAGGAGATCCTGTGTCCGAAGTCCTGAGGTGTCTTTCTTCCTGTCTTGTCATACAGAATGTATCATTAAGGACGACCACATATGGCTTGATTTTGTTAAATGCAAGTATTTATTTCCTTTCTTGGAACCACTTGTTTTTCGAGAATTTCTAACAATTTGTGAAATATGAAATAGAAATCTTGCTTATAAGTGCAGAAGAAATACTGCCAGTTGGCAAGAGAACGACACCATTTTTTTTCTTTAACCAAAAACCTGCATAGGGAGATAAAAATCCAATTGAAAAAATCCACTTGAGAAGTTTTCGTTGGGAAGGATGGTTGTGGAAGGGCAAAAAAATCCATCTGTTCCGTTACGAACGGCGAAGGTCGCAGGTGATTCACTCCTCTTGACTAGGTGGCGCTAGGAAGTGCAGAGAAGTTTATGTCCGGCTGAAGAAACTCCTCTTTCTCAGCTCCGCTTCTCTATTGTTTTGAAGTTGCGGCCGCGCTAACGAATGACGTCATTATACTACGCGACCCTGCATGTACTTCAACCACGTGTGGGTGACTGAATAATTTTCTTTAGATAACGAAAGTTGTTGTTTTTCTTTAAAATAACTTCAGGTTCTGAATACGTAACGTCTTGTCGACTATGTTTATGCTTGAACAGAGCACAGCCCTGACAACAGGATCTGTGAAGAATAAAAAATAAGTTGTTCTGTTTAAACTTCGGAAGTCAGTCTTTGTTTCTGACCGACTCTGAAGAAGGATGGCGGAGTGCTT
The DNA here is from genome assembly GCF_059453375.1 of Lepisosteus platostomus. Lineage (NCBI taxonomy): Eukaryota > Metazoa > Chordata > Actinopteri > Semionotiformes > Lepisosteidae > Lepisosteus > Lepisosteus platostomus. Next base: position 52,991,829 of record NC_142615.1, read on the forward strand.
GTTAAATCTGCAAACCCAGCTTGACTCGTTCATGCACGTTTTGCTCAAATCGATCGTGTATGAAGTGTCAGAAGTTTTTGGAAACAGGATGTCTGACACCGAGAACGAGTTTCAAGACAAACTCCGCAATATCTCCCAGATCCTGGTGAGACGGGCCGTGTTTAAAATCACACAGTGTGTGGAGGACAGTGTCGGGAGTGAAATGGCGCAGCTGAAGAAGGAAAACGAGAGCCTGAAGTGGAGATTGCAGCTGTGGGAGAAGGAGTCGGGAGCAGAAGGATATCAGGGACCGACAGATCATATTGGATACACGCTTCCCTGTGAAGTGACTGCAGGAATAAAAGAAGAAATGGACACGAAACTAGAGCTGTCAGGTCAGTGTGGTGACTTGTATGTAGTCGGGGTCTGTGCGAGTTTAAAAACAGTGTCTTTAACTTCCTCACTGGTGAGAGTATAGTGGAGAGATGCAGAGTGAAGTGGGAAAGACTTGTGTGTTGTAGCAACGGGATTCTTTACTGGAAACTAAACTGTTTTGTCTGGTTACGGTAATAAACACCTCGTTCAGATTCAGCAATTGTTTCACTGAATCAGTGAATAAATACAACGTCATTAGGAAAGAAAACGTATAGATATTGATTTTACGTCGTATTGGCTTTTTATATATTTACTGATGATTGTGTATATAACAATAATTTTAATCGGTTTAAGTATTTCAGTCCTCCGGTCCTCCTCTTCTCAATGCAGTCTTAATCTTAATGTACTGTAGTGTCCAGTCGGTCAGTGAGTCTGCATTAACCCCTCTCTCTCAGTGAACTTGAACTTGAACTTTATTGCCATATGTAACCGGTACTGGTACAATGGAATTCTTACTTACAGAAAGTCTCTCGATTGTAAAACAAGTGTAAAAAACAAAACAAAGTGCAAACAGTGCATCAAGACAATGTACAAACAAACAATAGACAATGTGCAAGTAAACATGCAGACAGTGACAGTGGCTCTGTGGCTAAGGATCTGCGCCTGTGGCTGGAAGGTCGCAGGTTCAAATCCTGCGGCCGGCAGAGGAATCCTACTCCATTGGGCCCCTGAGTAAGGCCCTTAAACCCGACTGCTTCAGAGGTGCTGTACAATGGCTGACCCTGCGTTCTGACCCCAAGCCTCTCTCCCTGTCTGCTTGTCTCATGGAGAACAAGCTAGTGTATGTGAAAAGATAAATTCCTAATGCAAGAAATTGTATAGGGCTAATAAAGTAATCTTATCTTATCTTAAACAACTCATCTGTCACTGTACTAGCATGTCCATGTATATAGTGTAAATTACAATAAAAACAGTGATACAATTTAACTTTTCTTGTCTTGCTTTTTTTCCTCTTTGTACTTATATTGATGTTCATGCTGCATGATAACTAGTGACTAGTTCCCAAAGAGCAGCTCAGCTGCGTGCTGTTAAGACTTGAATTTTTGGGGATTCCCACATCATTTACATTTTTATTTATAGTATTTGATTTTTTTTTCACAGCTGACTGGCTATACATGAATTTGTGTAAAAATACATAACGTAAAATATGAGTCTGCTGTATTTTAAATCCTTTTTCAAGTTATGTGTTCAGAGATGAAGTGTGTTTGAATCTGTGATGTATATCAAGTTCTGAAAATGAGTTTTGAAAAGTTAATTTACTTACTACTGTTGTGTCATACAAATGACAAAGTTCAGGTGTCAGTGAAGCAGAAGTCTCTTTATTTCATATGCATATGGAAGTCTGGCTTCCAACCACCGGACTTAAAAATAAGTAGCTAAAGATGTTCTTTTATACCTTTAAACAAACAAGTTACTATGACGCATTCTAAACAAATGATAAGACAGCAACACATGCCGATTAATTATATCTAAGTTGCAGACTAGACAACAGTTAGTTCTTTTCACGTTCTGGGCGTACAGCCAGCTTACCAAATACATGCCCTTTACCTTACTGATCAAGAACAGGCAGCATCTTTAAATATTTGGGCACAAAGCTAACTTCAAGACACTAGACTTCATAGTTTGCAAAATACAAAAAAATACAAAAACAAAAAAATGATATTATCATCTCACTTCCCAGGTCTCTCCCTTATCTCTTCACTGCTAAATAACGTCTTTGCTTAAAATTTAAATTTTAAGCTAGTACTTTTTGTGTGGATATTACTTCCTTTTGAGCACTACTCGAAGCTCGTGTTAAAACTCAGGGCTCAATACTCCACCCTTTACTTTTCAGCATTTACATGTGTCCACTTGGTCAGCTTTTAAGGTCACATGGCCTCAACTGTCATTTCTATGCTGATGATTTTCACCTAGACGTCCATACCAAACCTGACACTGATGTGGCTTTCTCTATTTTATCGAATTGCATCTCCGACAGAAAAAACCTATGTGACTCAGAATTTCCTTCATCTTAACTGTGACAAGACTAGAGCCATGCTTATTGGCACCACCCACAAACTTTGTAAAACCAATGCTCTAGACCTATCCGTAGATAGTTCTGTACTTGAGCTTCAGTCTAAATTGAAAACCCGAAGATGATATTTAACTCAGACCTGACATTGGACCCATATGTGCAGCATATTGTCAAAGCATCTTCCTTTCACATACTATACAGCCACCTTTGAAGGTTTTATATACAGATGCAGCCATTCAAAACGCGTGAGGTACACCATGGTACAACATGGTGGGCGTGTCGCATCAAAACACGGTATGATGCAGTGTAACGTGTCATATGACGTCATATCGGAAAGTATCCGGAATCACCTTGTAAAACTGCCAGGAGGAGCTATTAAAGGTTAACTCTCATGTACAGCATTTGAGCTTTTAAATTTAAACTGTATTACAGCATGTTAATCATCAGTCATTAAAAAGTTAGTATATTTTTTGAATGCAAGATTGTTCAGTTGGGCAAAAGTACACAACACAACCTTTATCATAAATATTTTAATTATGCAGAAATATTTTATGCATCAAAGCCTTTACCGAAGATATCACTAATAGTATTAATGAATGACCTTGGATAGGCTGTAAACTCAAAGTATTACGCTGGTCCACATTATTTGTAACCGTCATTTTAAATGAAAATACTTTTATTTTTTCATCGACAAAAAGTAACACCACAGCATTTCGTTGATCTAACTAACAAGAATGGGACATTAGCTAGACAATATGATAAAGGAATAAATGACTTTTTTGGTTTATTTCTTTAGCACATTTATTTGAACATTTCCATCGATTGTACAAGCACTGAAAAACTGCCAAATCCCTAGTTCGTCGGGCATTTTCTTTTACTATAACAGACATAAAAACTCCCTTGCTTTTAACAGAGCATTTCATAATTTCTAACAACGAAAATGATTTAAACTGCGACACTTTTATATCAAGAGCTCAAAATATCACAAGGATCCTCAAGAGATCAACAAAGACAACAGAAAAAGATATGTGTATCAGATACTGTACATGAGAATCCAAGCTTTTTTTATCTACGCTAAGAAGTAGTCTTTAAAATTTCTTCATCACACAGTGAAGTCAAAATTCCGGGATGTGCGTATATTAGAAAATATAGGACTTCTTCGAATGTGTGTCAGGCAATCAGACTTTGGGACCAGAATTATCAGTTTTATTAAATGTCTTTTTGATACAATCAGACAAATGCAACATAAATTGTTATCTTTGTCTTTTAAGTATCTTAATAAACTACCAGCATAGCTTTCTCCCCGTTTAGATTTATTTTTCTTGGGATTTTGGGATCAAACGTGGGAAGATTAAATTGTAATCATTTTTATTTTTTAAATACATTTTAGGAAAGTGTAATCTATACTAAAAAGCTGTATTTATTTTAATGATTCCCTCTCGCACTCCAAAACATACTGGTAGGTTAATCGGCTTATATAAAAACTGGCCCTGGTTATGTGTGTTTGTGTCTGTCTGTCCTGTGATGGACTTGCGCTATGTCCAGGGTGTATTCTGCCTTGTGTCCGTTGCTTACTGGGATAGGCTCCAAATCCTCTGTACTGGATAAAGAGATTAGAAAATGGATGGAAGTAAAGGCACTGTGTGGATGGAACTATACACAGTGTTAGAAACCCACTGTGAGATGGCAGCATCTCACTGAGGATAAATTATTTTATAGGGCTGGCTTAAGGAAACAGCCTTTCCACCTCTCTTGCACATCAATAGCCATACCTAGTTAGTTATTTCAACAAATCTTAAGATGCTGGCTCTGTGGATCCGCATCAGCTATGTTTGTCCATTCCTTCAATTCATGTGCATCAAACACACAGTTCAATGCTAGCAACTACACAAAATCTAAAAAACAATCCTCATTTCAGTATCTATGTAAACATACAGTCTGTTAACTTCTTCATCTTCATCAAAAGTATGCCTAACCCCATCAGGTTGTGTTCTTGTTATCAGTGTATTCCTCAACTTTCCTCAAATTATCTTTTTCCTACCAACATCTCTAGTCTTATATCCTGCAATAACTCAGCCAACACTTAACCCCTCAAAAGCTGCATGTGTTAATTTCTTTAAATCACAAATATCATATGTAAATACTGGCCATGTAATACTCTGCGTGGTGGAATAATAGTTTATTTTAAAGGGAACTAGAGAAACTAGGAACTAGAGAAATCAAGAAAGCCATTTCTTTCTAGAATTAATAAATGCACATCCTGTTCACTGGGGAAATTAAATCCACACTTTAATATGCATCTTTAATATGTTCAGAATTTGACAGCGAGAATCCTGATCGGGATGCATTACGCCTGTCCTTGCACTGGCTTCCTATCAGGTTTCGAGTCAACTTCAAAATCCTCATCCTCATTCAGTACCTATCTGGCTTATTATCTGTCTACTCCCCACCTTTGTCCGTCTGACTCTGGTCTTATTGCTGTCTTCAAGAACATCTACATTCTGTGGGTGACAGGACCTTCTCTAGCTGCACCCCAGAGCTCTGGATTTGTATCCCCAGTGATATCAGTCACCTACCCTGAGTGCATTTAAATCTAACCTCAAAACCTTTTTCAGAAGACTTAGTGTCTGTATCTGCTTCATTTTCTAATTGTGGTAGCACTTCTAACTGCTTGTCTTTCTTTTATGTATTTACTTTGTAATCTGTGGTCCTTATAACTGTTTTTACATCTACTGTATTGCTTTATTGCTTTGTCACTCTTCTCATTCGCTCTTTGCTAAATGACTTTTCATACTAATCTGATCAATCTAATTGCTTATTTTCTGTGCTTTCTCTATCCTGTTAGATTTACAATTATTCTGAAATTTTTCTTCTTGAAATGACTCATTTTTAAATACCTTTTTTCACTGTTAATATCTCGCAGCAACTATGCGACAAAATATACACTTAGCTCAACCTGACAGTTCATCCTGCTACCAACATTAAATAAAAAAATCTTTAGATTTCTATATTTGTCTTTATCTAGTGGTTTCATTAGTGACACAGGCTAAACTTTCTTGGAAAAATATATTTTATGTGTTGCGAAAAACTGACTTGCTTTAACAAAATATATTTACAGATCCTTTCGCCTGGCAATCTACCTGAATGCCCAACTATCTGTGAAGCCCTCCATGAAACCATGTCTGCTATTAATTCATTTGGATCTCACTGACAGAATTGCTGTTTTTTATGCGTGCTAAGTTTCTGATTCCTCACTCTGTTTCATGTGTAGAGATGGATAAGACTTTATTGATCCCAAAGGGAAATGGACGTACATGTTCATGAACATGTTTGCATGTTCTTTTGTAATATACACTTTTTGTGATTTTTTTGTATATCTAAGCAAGTGTTCCTGCATCCCTCTTCTGCACTATGTATAGTCATGGCTTTTTTCTGTTTGCTTATTTCAAAGTAACACCTGCTCCATTTCTAAAACTTTTTGCTCTTGTGCATTTTTGTATTTTTTACACCTCTAGCACTTTAACGTCCTGAATTTATATTTGCCTTAATTTGTAGGACGAATTTTAGTTTTAGCCTTAAAAAGCTTCAGTTTTCACTATCTTTTGTTTCTTGTCCTTCAACTGTTATTATTGATCATCGAAGTATTGTACTTGACATGACTTGATTCACCCTTTCCTGAACGTCTGTGAGTGGCAGAGATAGTGCTGTCTCTGGTGCGATCTTTTGCAGCTGACATTTCACTGTTTTAAACGAATAAGAAATTAGATTGCTCATAAATCACTTATTCTAAATAAACACAGCGTAATTGCTCTCTGAAAATGTTTTCTTGTTCGTTTTGGAGACCTTGATCGAAACTGATTTTAGATGTCAGAAAGGATTTATTTTCTCTGTGTATTTCTGTGTGCGTATTTCCTACATTGCTTTGTCGAGATTTTAACTTTATATTTAGGCTCAGATTTCAACTATAAATCTCACACTAATTACTAGCGGTAAATACTGATGTTTTGCTCCCTCTTACCACAAAAATCTATATGTATTGTATCTGGGATGACCTAATTTTTGTATGTGTACCTACTGTGATTCGGAAACGGAACGGTTAAAGATGGCGACAAGTCAGGCACCCAGAGGGAGGGGGAGAGGGGGTGCGTCTTCCTGCCTCCATAACTAAAATTAGGCTGGGCAAACGATTTTTAAATTTTTTTAAAAAGAAATAAAAAATGAGATATAATGATGTGTTCCTGCTTAACTTAGACATTGCACGACTTTAAAACCTATAAAAATGGGTTACGACAGTTAAAAACCACTTTTTATGCGCAAAAAATGGGTGATTTTTCTTCCTCGTGATCAGCTCAGAATCTCTGTGTACGCTGTAAGGTTTTTACTTCTTAATTAAACGTTTAAAATACACGAATTTCATAAAGACAACACACGTTTCGAAGAGAAAAAATCCCATTCTTTTCTCTTCCTGTTGTGTGAAACTCATCAGCAGGTCTTTTTTTCCCAATCAGAGGCTCTGAAAATAGCGTACCGCCCACTGCGCTCCGTCAGAGAGGGGCGCGGCACCGAGAGAGGGAGGAGGCGCGGAGCGCAGCAGTACAGAACGAACGTTCTACTGCCTGGAGCGCTTATGGCAGCGATCGCGTCTGCATTTATAACTTAGTTTTTAAAATTAATCAAGCAATATGAAGCATCTCTTTTTACTTTTAAGTCACTTAATTATCATTAAGCACAGCTTTCTCACCACCTAGACTACTTTTTGATACCATCCTTAGACAAAGCAGAAACTTCTTGTTCTGTCTAATGACATTACAAGTGGAAAGATTACAGAATTTAATCGTCTTTAAATTTGTTACGTTATACATTTTAGAAACGTTTCATCCATACAAACACCACAAAACTATTCTCGATTGTATTTCTGAATGGTATCTTACACTTAGTTCACTGTTTTAATTACACCTAATTAAGAAAGTTAGGTGTTAGCATAAACTATTAGCAATCAATATTAAATTTAGCACTGTAATAAGTTGTTGCACTTTCCCCCGCATCTTGTAAAAATATATTTTCATTGTTCAAATATACATTAAATCTGACTAATTAAATATAATTCAAAATATTTTGCTAACAATGTTAACTGTTTATAAATAATAAATTGTATTAACTAAAGAGTAGGATGGCACAGTTGTTACTATGCTTTTTGTTTTGTTTCTTTTTCATAAATACAACAGTAGTACCTGATGTCTCAGCGCCTTTCAAAATTAAATTATGCATGCAAACCTGTGAACTAGAAAGATAACTAAGATATCCATCCATTTATAATGGTGGCAAAGTGGTTAGCATTGCTATCTTGGAGCACTGGGGTCCTAGATTCAATTCCTGCCATCCTGTGTGTGTGGGGTTTGCATGTTCTCTCTGGGTTACATGGTTTTTCTCCATATGTGTGATATGACTCCCTCTCGCACTCCAAAACATACTGGTAAGTTAATTGGTTTATGGGAAAACTGGCCCTGGTGTGTGTGTGTTTGTGTCTGTCTGTCCTGTGATGGACTGGCGCTATGTCCAGGGTGTATTCTGCCTTGTGTCCGTTGCTTACTGGGATAGGCTCCTAATCCTCTGTACTGGATAAAGAGATTAGAAATGGATGGAAGTAAAGGCACTGTGTGGATTGAACTATACACAGTGTTAGAAACCCACTATGAAATGGCAGCATCTCACTGAGAATAAAATATTTTATAGTGCTGGCTTAAGTAAACAGCCTTTCCACCTCTCTTGCACATCAGTATCCATACCTAGTTATTTAAACAAATTGCCTCTAATTATAAACATCTTAATATGCTGGCTCTGTGGATCCGCATCAGCGATGTTTGCCCATTCCTTCAATTCATGTGCATCCAACACACAGTTCAATGCTAGCAACTACACAAAATCTAAAATACAATCCTCATTTCAGTATCTATGTAAACATACAGTCTGTTAACTTCATCATCTTCATCAAAAGTATGCCTAACCCCATTAGGAAGTGTTCTTGTTATCAGTGTATTCCTCAGCTATCCCAAAATTATCTTCTTACCAACATCTCTAGTTTTTTATCCTGCAATAACTCAGCCAACACTTAAATCTCGAAAAGCTGCTTGTGTTCATTTCTTTAAATCACAATATCATGTGTAAATACTGTCCATATAATACTCTGCATTGTGGAATAATAGTTTATTTTAAAGGGAACTAGAGAAACTAAGAACTAGAGAAATCAAGAAAGGCTTTTTTTTCTAGAATTAATAAATGCACATCCTGTTCACTGGGGAAATTAAATCCACACTGAGCAATCTTCAATATGTTCAGAATATGACAGCGAGAATCCTATCAGGGATGCATTACACCTGTTTTCAAGTCCTTGCATTGGTTACCTATCAGGTTTCGAGTCAACTTCAAAATCCTCATCCTCATTCAGTACCTACAGTATATGGCTTATTATCTGTCTACTCCCCACCTTTGTCCATCTGACTCTGGTCTTCTAGCTGTCCTCAAGAACATCTACATTCTGTGGGTGACAGGGTCTTCTCTAGCTGCACCCCAGAGCTCTCAATTTGTATTCCCAGTGATATCAGTCACGTACCCTGAGTGCATTTAAATCTAACCTCAGAACCTTTCTTTTCAGAAGACTTAGTGTCTGTATCTGCTTCATTTTCTAATTTTGGTAGCACCTCTAACTGCTTGTCTTTCTTATATGTATTTACTTTGTAATCTGTGGTCCTTTTATCTGTTTTTACATCTACTGTATTGCTTTGAGATGCCACCTTTAATGGCACCTTTAATGTTGATATATCAAATAAAGTTTTTTATTATTGTTATAGAGAAACATGATCAGTTTTCCCTGGTCCAGATAAAAAGATCTAAAGCATACTAGTTTGTCACTCTTCTCATTCCCTTTGCTAAATAACTTTTCATACTAATCTGATCAATCTAACTGCCTGTTTTCTGTGCTTTCTCTATCCTGCTAGATTTGCAATTATTCTGAACATTTTCTTCTTGAAATAACTCATTTCTAAATACCTTTTTTCACTGTTAACATCTTGCAGCAAAGCTGCGACAAAATATACACTTAGCACAGTTCATCCTGCTACCAACATTGAATAACAAAATCTTAAGATTTCTATATTTATGTCTTTATTTAGTGGTTTCATTAGTGACAAAGGCTAAACTTTCTTGGAAAAATGTCTTTTATGTGTTGCAGAAAAAACTGACTTGCTTTAACAAAGTATGTTTACAAATCCTTTCACCTGGCAATCTACCTGAATGCCCAACTATCTGAGAAGCCCTCCATGAAACCATGGTTGCTATTAATTCATTTAGGGCTTATTGACAGAATTGCTGTTTTTTATGCATGCTAATTTTCTGATTCCTCACTCTGTTTCATGTTTATAGATAAGACTTTATTGATCGTGAAGGGAAATTGATGTACATGATGAACATGTTTGCATGTTCTTTTGTAACATACACCTTTTTGTGATTTTTTTTGTATATCTAAGCAAGTGTTCCTGCATCCCTCTTCTGCACTTTAGTCATGGCTTTTTTTCTGTTTGCTTATTTCAAAGCAACACCTGCTCCATTTCTAAAACTTTTAACTCATGTGCATTTTTGTATTTTTTACACCTCTAGCACTTTAACATCCTGAATTTTCATTTGCCTTAATTTGTAGAATGAACTTGAGTTTTAGCCTAAAGAAGTTTTCATTATCTTTTGTTTCTTGTCCTACAACTGTTATTATTGATCACCGAATTATTGTTCTTAACATGACTTCATTCAGCCTTTGCTGAACGTCTATGACAGGCAGAGAGAGTGCTGTTTCTGGTGCGATCTTTTGCAGCTGACATTTCACTGTTTTAAACGAACAAGAAATTAGATTGCTCATAGATCACTTATCCTATATAAACACAGCGTAATTGCCCTCCGAAAATCCTCTTTTTCTTGTTCGTTTTAGAGACCTTGATCGAAACTGATTTTAGATGTCAGAAAGGATTTCTTTTCTCTGTATTTCCTACATTGCTTTGTCGAGATTTTAACTCTATATCTAACTTTATATCTAGGCTCAGATTTCAACTATAAATCGTACAGTAATTAATAGCAGTAAATACTGATGTTTTGCGCCCTCTTACCACAAAAATATATATGTTTTGTAGCTGGGATGAACTTTATTTCATACGCGTAGCTACTGCGATTCGGACACGGACGGTTAAACATGGCGGCAAATCAGACACCCAGAGAGGGGGGGGGCGTTTTCTCGCCTCCATAACTAAAATGCCAAATAGGAGTGGCTTAAGCGACATACACAGTCGTGTAACTGACAGTTTGAGGTAGCCTCTCGTGTAAATTTCGCTTTGTTGCTGATAGGTTAAGCTTTCGAAACTCTGCCCCAAAGTCATGTGACTGATTTTTCGCCCTGTTTCGTTGGTTAAACGCAATGATCACATGCACCACCATGGTAACTGGGATGTGTAGTTTTTAATTCAGTTTGAATTATAACTGTACGTACTGTCTTCATATTTGGCCAGGGCTTTAAAGAGAGGGCGCGCCAAAAATATTCGATGCCGTCGTCCTGGAAGAATTTGACCTCAGAACGTTTGACTAGCCTACTGTATGTTCCTAAATTAATATCATTTATGACCTTCTATCTATCTATATACTTTCTTCTGCTCCTCTTCTTTTTATGCTCAGATACTAAAATTTCCCTTTAGCGGTAAAATTTCCTATAAATATTCAATACTAAGTGGATTAAAATGTGCACAGTAAAGAGATTAAATGATTAAATCTTTTCACTACCGACTAATGCACCATGAGTGCCCGTCGGTACCGTGCATTTTGAATGGCTGCATCTGTATAATAAAGTTTATTATTATTATTATTATTATTATTATTATAATAAAGGTCTTGTCTTCTTGTCCTGTGTTTTCAGGCTCAGAGGCCAGTGTTCTCCCTGATGCTGGGGAAAGGGCTCCTCTTGAACAGCAGCACAGTGAGGAGGAGGAGTGGAGCTCCAGTCTGATGCAGGAGACAGAGATCACTGCTGCAGAAGGGAAAGAGACACTCAGTGAGCAGCACACAGAGAGCAGACAGAGTGTGGAGGATCTGGACTCTGTGCCCATGATGAAGACGGAGCCTGAGAGTGGGACACCTGGACTCTTAGTATGTGATGCTTTTACAGAGAAGATTAATAATCAGGACACGAACAATATGTCACAAGGTTGTAATGAACTTTACTGTGTCTCTGTACAAGAGCTCAAAGAAGAACTGAGTGAGTTTAATCTTACAGATAAGGACATGGAGCCCCAGTTGATTGACCCCGCAGAGCTGAAGAAGGAGCCCCAGGTGATTCAGACTGCTGAGCTGCACACTGAAGGACACGATGGAGAAAACAAATCTCAGTTTCAGAACAGAGAGCAAAATCATTCCATGAAGGATTTGCAGAATAAGAAACCCCAGCATGATCAGACAATGAGGAAGAATCACTCAAAGCCTTGCTCAGATGGAGTGGACAAACTGCCATTACAACACAGGGATGAGCAGCCTTTTTGTCAGTCTAGCATTTCAAAAAACCTTCGCACAGGAGAGAAATCTTTCACTTGCCGTCAGTGTGGGAAGAGTTTTAGTCAGTCACACAACTTAAAAAGACACCAGGGTATTCACACAGGAGAGAGACCATTCAGCTGCAATCAGTGTGAGAAGAGTTTTAGAGACTCAAGTGCCTTAATAGTCCACCAGCGCATTCACACAGGAGAGAGACCATTCAGCTGCAGTCAGTGTGGGAAGAGTTTTAGTCAGTCAAGAACCTTAATAGTCCACCAGGGCATTCACACAGGAGAGAAATTATTCAGCTGCTGTCAGTGTGGGAAGCGTTTTAGTCAGTCACACTACTTAAAAAGACACCAGCGTATTCACACAGGAGAGAGACCATTCAGTTGCAGTCAGTGTGGGAAGAGTTTTAGAGTCTCAAGTGCCTTATTAGCCCACAATCGCACTCACACTGGAGAGAGACTGTTCAGCTGCAGTCAGTGTGGGAAGAGTTTTAGTAAATCAAGTAACTTAAGAGCCCACCAGCGCACTCACACAGGAGAGAAACCATTCAGCTGCAGTCAGTGTGGGAAGAGTTTTAGTCAATCACATGACTTAAAAAGGCACCAGCTTGTTCACACAGGAGAGAGACCGTTCAGCTGCAGTCAGTGTGGGAAATGTTTTAGTCTTTCAAGTAACTTAAGAGCCCATCAGCGCATTCACACAGGAGAGAGGCAATAGAAAACACTAGGGAGGAGATCACACACCTATCTACATCAGTGGAACTGCAGTGGAGAGGGTCAGCAGTTTCAAGATCCTGGGAGTTAACATCTCAGAGGACTTAACCTGGACCCACCACACTAAAACCATGGTCAAAACAGCACGGCAGCGCCTATTCTTTCTCCGTAGGCTAAAGAGGTTTGGCATGCCATCACATATCCAGGCCAACGTCTACAGGTGCACTATTGAGAGCACCCTGACTGGTTGCATCACTGCCTGGTATGGGAACTGCTCCGCCTGGGATCGCAAAGTACTGCAGAGGGTGGTGAAGTCAGCACAGCTCATCACCGGCTGTGAGCTACAAAACATCCAGGATATCTACTCAGCTAGATGTCTGAAGAAGGCCAGGTCCGTTCTCAAGGACCGCAGTCATCGCAGTCACAAACTATTTTCCCTCCTACCATCCGGTTAACGGTACCAAAGTATTCGGTCCAAGTCCAACAGACTACGGAACAGCTTCTACCTCCAGGCAATCAGACTGCTAAATAGCCAACCTCCAGCTCCTTTAGCAAATCACCTGTAATGGCTACATGGACACACAGTTTTCACTGTATTCAGCATAACTGCACTACTTGTATATATTGCATACACCATGGACACATAGCAGCTCTACTCATATTGAGTTTTATTAAATTTCTATTACATCTGTTATTATGTAACCTTATTTTCATAATCTCAATTTTGTGATTTTTGTGATTTCTGTGATTCTTGTGATTTTTGTGAGCTTGCAGAAAAGACATTTCATTGCCAGCAACTACTGCTGCATGCTCTGTTGTTGTGCATTTGATAAATAAACTTTGAAAATAAATTGTTGCAGTCAGCGTGGGAAGAGTTTTAGTGACTGAATCACCTTAAGACACCACCAGCGCATAAGATAAGATCACTTTCTCACATTAGGATTTTGTCTTCTCACAACACTCTCACTATGAGGCCCACAGATAGGAAGAGAAGCTAGGGGTCAGCATCTCTGGTGTAGTTGTGGTTAAGGGCCTTGCTCAGGGGCCCACCAGCATAGGATTTCTCTGCCAGCTGTGGGATTTGAACCAGCAACTTTCCACCCACAGATATACATCCTTAGCTACAGAGCCACTGCACCTAATCACACCAGAGAGAGACCTTCCAGCTGCAGTCAGTGTGGAAAGGGTTTTATCCAGTCAGGTGACTTAAAAATACACCGCTTTAGTCACCACTTTAGTTTTTGATTTAATCATAGTCTTAGTCAAGTCAACTGAAATGTCTATTAGTTGAAGTAGGTAACTGCGTCAGCATGTGACATCTGTTAAAGGTTCCTCAGCTGACACTGCGTTTTCTTCTCTTTTCAGCATGGAACAAACCTGTACTTGTTCCTAAAATGTCTATTAGTTACTTTGTAGTCACCCACTTTTGATTTAGTCTAGTCAACTAAATGTTGACTATAATTACTCTTACTTATGGTTGATTAGAACAGAATTGGTTCTAGTCATGCAGTTTACTTTATGTGTATAATAACATGTATAAAGATTTACATGTTTGGATGAGCGATTATATGAGCGATTACATTAGGATGAGCGATCCCTCCTCAGCAAAGGGCTCAGTTTTGTACCAGTTCCAAGGAAGCTGGACATCCCCCAGACCAATGTCGACCTTAACCGCTTTTACCGCAGGATCCGTCTCAGAGCACATTTTGCCGACAATTCCTCTTCACAGGCAGCTGATAACAACCCGGTTATTGATGTCATTAACAACATTAATCCCAAACAGAGCTGTTGGACTCCCTCCTCTGGCCGTTTTCCACCAGTTGATTATTTCATCAACCAATGCACTAATCAAGCTCCCAAGGCACTCTCTATACCCAGTAAACATAGGTCTAACCTCACCCAAGGAGAAAATCAGGCGCTCCAGTCTCTCCGCAACAGGGATGATATCGTCATCAAACCAGCGGACAAAGGAGGTGCTGTTGTGGTGTGGCATAAGGATCTGTATGTCTTTGAAGCCTAAACAACTAACTGACACTAACTGACACTTCTGCCTACCTCCCTCTCCAACAGGACCCTACCACTGACTACCAAAAGGAAGTGGTATCCACCATTTCCCTTCTTATCAGCGGTAACGAGCTCCCCCAGGAGGCGAACCGGCTCATCATGGAACATCCACAGGTATCTCAATTTTACCTCCTCCCCAAAATCCACAAACCGGACACCCCTGGACGGCCCATCGTATCAGCATGTAACTGTCCAACTACTTACATCTCAGCCTTTCTCGACAGCCTCATGAGACCGCTGGTTGAAGATCTTCCCTCATACATCAAAGACACCAACCACGCGCTCCAACTTTTCAATGATTTCCAATTTCAGGGTACCGAATGCCACATTTTTACCATGGACATCACATCTCTGTACACCGTCATTCCCCATAATGATGGCCTTACAGCCCTCAAGCACACGCTGGACAAACGCACAGTGCTTGATCCACCCACCCACACCCTGGTACGCCTTGCAGAATTGGTCCTCACACTGAACGCATTCTCTTTCAATAATCTTTATTACAAAAAGGTCAGTGGAGTTGCCATGGGCACCAGAATGGGACCCAGCTATGCCAACATTTTTGTCGGCTGGGTAGAAGAACGCTTCTTCGCTATGTCCCTGACTTCTATAAACGATATATTGATGACTGCGTTGGTGCCGCCACATGCTCCAATGATCAGCTTGAGTTCTTCCTGCACCATTTCACCAACTTCCACCCGTCCCTCAAATATACGGTTAACATATCTTCCACCACTCTTCCGTTTCTAGACATCCACTTGTCTATCAACTACCCCCGTAGACATCCACTTGTCTGCCAACTGTCCACTCGAAGCCCTCGAAATGTACTCATTTTTCATCAACAGAGAATACCCCAGCAGTGTGATTGACAGGGCCCTTGCCCGAGCCAAAAACACCCCCCGTACCATCAACCTGATCAGGAACTCTCGCCGTAACAACCGCATTCCTTTCGTGCTTCCTTACCACCCTAACACACTTCCTATCCCCAGGACCATTAACCACAACTTTTCCATCCTACAGAATGATCCCTCCATTGGGGCCCTCTTTTCTGATCGCCCTATCATCTCATATCCGCCGACCACCTAATCTGCGTAACCTCCTTGTTCACAGCTCCCTTGACCGCCCTCAACAACCATCCACACCAGGCACTTTCCGTTGCAACAGAGCTCGCTGTATCACTTGCAAGTACACAGCCACCACCACACTCATTCAAGGCCCCTCAGGACAATTCCGGATCACCCAGACAGCATCTTGTACCTCCAGCAACCTTATTTACTGTATCTCTTGCAGTAAATGCCCAGCCATCTACATTGGAGAAACAGGAAGGAGACTCGGAGACCGCTTCAGAGAACACGTCAGGGCTGTGAAGATTAAAGATCTCTCCAAGCCCATTGTTTCTCATTTCACCTCTGACGGCCACGACCACTCTAATCTCTCCGTCTGTGTTCTCAAAGATGGTTTTCCGAACTCATACATCAGAAAGACCACCGAAACTAAAATTATTCTGCAGCTAGGATCACACATTCTCCCTTCCCTTAACGACAGACTACTGTTCTTTTAAATTTTCTCCAGTCATTGGAAGTTTCATTTCACACCTCTCTGCACCCATTCTGACTTCACACCTCTTGATTGGCCTCTCTTTCTGTCCCCTGCTCCCGCCTCTCACTCCTCCTCCCTCCCAACCTTTGTTCTCCCGCTACTTTACCTTTGCCTACTGCCCTGTCTCTCTCACACCTGAAGAAGGCTCCACGGCCAAAACATTGTGTTCTCTTTCTTCTTTTTTTCAGCATGGAATAAACCTATAACTTGTTCCTTTTTTAATCAAAATAATATTAAGACCTGTATGTATTCAAATAGTATTATCATTATTTATACTTACGCATCAAAAGACGATTGCTGAGAAAAACATGACAGTATTTAACCTAAATGGCAAACAACAAATATCAGCAATGCATTGTGGTATATAACCAGAAAAGATGCTGTGTTAGATGTGTTTTCAATTTCAATTATATATGCATTTATTAACGTTGTCAATATTATTACGGTTGCAATTTAACCATGGTGAGAATCCCTGCCTGTCATACAAGAGAGTGGGGTTTGATTCCCGACAGGGAGCTAAGGAGCTTTTTCTATGACCTGTTTACAATTTAAACTGTAGTGTGAGACACCTTTCTTCTACAGAAATCTATTTTTTTAAAGGAGATGAATTGGTTATAACAACACAAAACATCAAAGTGAAGTTGCTTTTCAGCAACTCCTTGGCTACATGGGAATTTTGTTTTTTTGACAGTAGGGTCATTTGCAAAATTAAACAAGGAATTGATTCACTCCTGTGGAATACTGTATAAAATGGAAGACAGGTTTGATATGGAAACAACTACACACATTTTAGTTTTTTTTCCAATTGTACTCCCATCAAAGTGACATAAGAAAAGTCATTGTCAGAAGTGGGATATGAAAACAAGCCACCAGGGGAGACGGCTGTAATAACGTCACCAGAAATATATTGAAAACAAATGGGCTGTCACTAAGGAAATTCATAGAGAAATACAGGTCCCACCATAAAACACCATAAGGAGTGCAAAACATGTTAAGTTATTTCTGTACTTCATCAGTGTCGGTAAAAGAGGGACTCAAGGACACAAAGACTCTAGTTTGGGATTCAGGCTGAGAAAGGGAAGTGTGACTTTGGACACAGGGCATTGCAGAGAGGAACAAATGGCGCAACGAAACAAAATGCCAAAACCAAAATGCCATTGAACCAGGGACCTTTAGAGCATCAGTCTAAGGCTTTCTCAGCTGAGCTATTTCAACCTCTGTGTATGATCCAACCTCTGCTGTCTGCAGTAGCCTCCCAAAGTTCCAGCATGAGTGCACGAAGAGGAGTGGTAGAGTGTTACTGCAACGTCATTCAGAAGGGGAGTGATCCAGCTCAGCTCTCTGAGGTTTGGTAGATACATCTTCTTCATGAGTAATGTAGGATCAACTTCTTCAGGCTGGAGGAAGGGCTTGCATTTCGGCAGTAGTAACTGACTGAGTAGTGACTTCTAGGACCTGGTCTTATCAGGTTGCTTTGCCACGTTTGTCAGTTCTGCTGAAAAAACCTGTCTCTAGGAAATTTAGGAAGCAAAAGAATGACTATGTGAAAGGTGACATGATCTGCTGGCTGTTTGATGTGATCATGAATGACACAGGAAATTCGAATTCTTGCAATAAAACAAAACAAGATCCATAAAACACTGGTGGGAGTGCAAAATGTGAGAAGATAAAAAGACACCTGTTTCTGCCCAATTTCAAACAGGGGATCTTGCACATGTGTGATGAACGTGATAATCACAATATTACAGAAATGACAGCAGCATTGAACATGGCGAGACGTAAAAGATTGTTAATTCCCTTCAAATACTCACAGTGTGTTTATTCTGCTGTATTAATTTACTGTGCTCATCCGGCAGTAACAAACCTGTTATCTACACACTGCTCCCAGGTGACTCCACATTCTACAGCTCTCTAGCAAAAGAGGAAGTCAGACTACAGAAATGGAGAAAATCTCCTCTTCAGAATGTGGAAATATATTCCTGAGAGAAGTCGTTTCTTGAAGTTCAACACTCTCTGCAAGTCACCCATTCCCACCTTGCGCAGTGCAGTGGTTATCACATTCTCTTAACACACCAAAGGGTTTCAGTTTGAAAGCGGGCGAAAACAAGTGATCACTTTTTGCACATTTGTCACTGCTGAGGTTGCTTTATGGGTCTATTTTCTATACTGTGCTGATCAACTGGAAATCAAATGGCAAAAAAGACCCATTCCCACACCTAAGGTCAAATATTAGGAATCAAAACTGCTCGATTGTATGGAAGCACACAGCTTTATTAAGATGTCCAAGTGCAAGATCTTTTTATTCATAGAAGACCCTATTTATGTTATATGAGAAATATTAATACAGAATCTTTTTTCACCAAATAAATGGGCTTCCTGACTTCAGAAAGCCTTCTAGACAAATACTAAAAGAGCAAAAATTCCATTTGGTCAAAGAAATGAAAACACATACCCTACCAAACCGTGAGTACAGGCCATTCAGGGTGATAATACAGAAACATTTATAATTCAACAAATAAAACCTGTCAACTGGTAATCACCACTTATCATAAAAAATAAGTAGCAATACACAGTAGGGGACTCTTGAGTGCAAGTTAAATCCATGCAAGAAGGGGGTTTAGTGTTGTATTTCCAAATCAGATATGCAAATGAGAGATCTGGCCCAGCCAATCTCAAAGCTCCCTTGGTCTGGAATGGAGCTGCTCCCCTCTTCTAGTTATTCACACTGGAGTTAGGTTACATATTAGCACATTTCATCTAACAGTTGCTCCAGAAACAAAAACGTAAACAAATGACCTGGAATGTGACCACACCTATTAGAATGTAGTTCAACAGATAACTTGTAAACCTTGTCATAAGATTTTTTTTGTTCTACAAAATATACTTTATTCCGCAAAAAAAACATCTCAAAAGGAACATCTCACACATATTAACACTCCATGTAATAAAAAACAACGGCGGAACGGAGATTGATTGTCCGTTATCAATCTTTGCAAGTGGGGGCGAATTTGCGCAATTAACAGAGTCCCTCCAAACCTAGCACTTGCTATTGTCCTTTAATCCCTGTATAGGGCCCAAAGTCCTTTCCAGCGCTCCCTCGCCGTGGGGAAACCCCATTTGGCGACTAGGCGCTTCGTCCTCCTCCTGAGGTCTGATTGGCTCCCGCAGCGCCCGACAGAGGTTGCAGTAGAAGATGCAGTCGAGTTTCATGGGGAAACGTGGGACATCTCGACCCCCTTCCTCGACCGGCTGACACATCCGTGATGTACTCATACTTGCCGCCCCAGACGAAGCCGAAGATCATCCCTTGCAGCGCTCGTCTGAGTCTGGCCGGCAGCGTGTACACCACCGCCAGGTAAACCAAAGCCGGCAGGATGTCTGCTTTCAACACCATCACTTTCCCTGTGTAGGACAGCGACCACGTTTTCCACAGACCCAGCTTCGCGTTCATCTTGGCGATCCTCTTGGTCTAGTTGTTGGTCTCGTTGTCCTGGCTCTGGAAGGAAACCCCCAGTATTTTGAGGGGCTCCGTGCAGAGCACGAGACCCTCCGGCGCCGTCGTCCTGTACTTCCAGGGCCCGAAGAACTTCAGTTTGCTCTTTCGGCGGTTGAGTTTCGACCCCGAGGCTCTGGAGTATTGCTCCATGACCTGCAGGGCCCTCCTCAACCCCCTGTCCGACCTCAGGAACAGCGTCGTGTCGTCTGCGTACTGGGAGATCTTCTGGGTTTCCCCCGCGCCTCCCGGTATCTCCAGGGTCCCGTCACACCGTCTCTGCTAAGGGCTCTTGAAGAGCAGGGAGATGATGCCCTCCCTCATGGTGTCTCCGAGTTTCACCCAGCGGAAAATCTCCTGCGCCACTTCCACCAGATCTGCCCCCAGGGTGTCCCAGAAGCAGGTGTAGAATTCCTTGGGGATTCCGTCCGGCCCAGGCACCTTGCCATTCTCCATGGACAAGAGCGCCGCCTTCAGCTCCTCGGCCGCGATCGGACCCTCCAAGTCCTCCCTCACCTCCTCAGGTACTCGTGCCTTCAGCTCCTCCAGAAAAGCATCGCCTGCCTCCACCTCCGTCTGCTTTTCTGAAAAGAGCTCCGTGTAGAAAGCGGTGGCCGCTTCTACCTTGTCGCTCTCGTCCAGCACTTCCTCTCCATCTCCCCGTCTCAGGCCGTGGATCACCCTCTTTTTCTGGGCTCCTCGGACCTGATTGAGTTTGCGGAGCCTCTCCTTCAGGTCCCGTGCCCGGGCTGAATTGAAGGCTCCTCCCCCGTTAGCCGAGCTGTACTCCTCCTCTAGTTGTCTCTGGAGTCATGCAGCTTCCTTCCTCTCCCTGGCCGCCTTCCGTCTGCAGTACGTCTGCGCCAGGGTTCGGGTCCTGTCTTTCACTGACTCCCACCATTCCACCACGGAGCTGTAGCCATCTCTCAGATCGCCCCAGCTCGCGTAGTCTTTCCGGAACAGTGCCCTGAAGTCGTCTTCCTCCAGTATCTCCCGGTTCAGCTTCCAGTACCCACGACCGAATGCCGGCAGGCTGGTGTTAGCCACCACCGTCCAGCGCTCGTGGTCGGAATACCACGCCGGGGACACCGTCGCCGACTCCAGGGAGCAGGTCGTGTGCAGGAAGATGTAGTCCAGGCGGCTGCACACTCCCCGGGAGTTTTTCCAGGTTGTTCCGGCGTCGTTAGGGCGACACCGTCTGAAGCCGTCTACTAGGGAGAACTGCTTAAGTAGCGATTCCAGCTCTGCCGAGCTAGCGTCGCTCCCCTTCTCCCGGTCGACGTTGAAGTCCCCGCCAAGCACCACCTGTCTGTTGGTGGTGCAGCAGCTGGCCAGGTCAGCAAACACTTCCTTCAGGATAGAGGGTTCTGTTGGAGCATAGACGTTAATTGCTCTCAACTTCTGCCCCCTCCAGTCGATGTGTGCGACCAGGATCTGGCCCTGCACCACCGGGAAGGAGGAAACCAGCGTCATTTCTGGGTTTCCGAGGAGGATTCCCACTCCGGAAGAGTGGACCCCTCCTACACTCCAGCATGATTCTCCCTTCATCCATTCCCTGGTGAATGTCAGCTTGTCGCTTTCATCCTTCAGGTGGACCTCCTGTAAGAAACAAACTGAGAGGCCAGATCATGAAAGACTCCCCGTCTTTTCAACGGGTCTATTAGCCCTCTCACGTTAGTTGTTAGAAAGGTAAGTTTCACAATCATGATTAAACAAGTGAAAGTTGAACCTCCTCTCTTTGTGCTTACAGTGGAAAACTTGGGAGTCTACATCTGGGCACTGTTTAGCCTAGATGTAGCTCCTCTTGTCTGGGTCCTGGGGGGAATATGCTGGGCTCCCTCCAGGTCTCGCTGGGGACTGAAAGGTAAACATGCTGGACAGGTCCAGCCCTACCATCAGTCCCGGCTCCAGGGCGGCTTCAAAGTAATCCTCGTCTTCCTCGAGGATACTCTCCGCCACCGCTTTGGGAAGGCTTTTTTCTTCCCTTTCTCCAGGAGTTTCGGGGACCTCCAGTTGCTCCTGGGCCTCGGGGGAAGGGGGCTCCACTTCCTGGGCTGCCTCTTCCTGTTGTTCCTGGGCCTCGGGGGAGGGGGTTCCGACATCCTGGGCTGCCTCTTCCTGTTGTCCCTGGGCCTCGGGGGCAGGGGGTTACCTCTTCCTGGGCTGCCTCCTCCTGTTGTCCGTGGGACTCGGGGGAGGGGGGTTCTGTTTCCTGGGCTGTCACTTCCTGTCGTCTTTGGGCCTTGGGGGGGAGGGTTTCCATTTCCTGGGCTGCCTCCTCCGGTTGTTACTGGGCCTCGGGGGAAGAAAGTTCCGTTTCCTCTAGGACGAGGAAACGGTTCTCCCTTACCACTCTTTTCTTTTGTCCTTCCGAAGGTGGATCCGCCCTGCATCTCTTCTCCCGCTTTCTCTTTCCCTTCTTGCTGGGAGTTATTAGGGCCCTTTCTCCGGTCGGCCATTTTGTCCGTCGTCCTGGCAGCCATCTTGTGGCACTGGTGCAGCTGGGGGTGTGGCCTCGGCAGTTTCGGTTCTCTGCGGGGGAGGTGCGGGTTCTTTGTTCTCACCTCTCTCCCTTTGTCTTGAGACCGGTTTCTGCCCGCCGGCTTCCACCACCTGCGCAAATGAAGGTTTGCTTACCTTGCATTGGTGAAGGAGGTGCCCCTCTTTGTTACAGTTGTGACATCTGACGATGTCACACGTGTTCTCCTTGTGGCATCCTGGGGTAGTAAAGGTACCCCCTGTCGGCTCCGATGTTGAAGCAGGCCGGGGGGTGCTGGAAACCGTCGACGCCCTCTGGGTCCTCTTTCAGGAGGACTCGGTACTGGCGTTTGCCATACCAGACGCCGCAACTGTCCCTGATCTCCGTCGGTTTGCCCACCACAGTTACATACCTCCCTAGGTACGCTGTTACCAGTTCCATTGGTTCATAGGGGTTGTATGTGAGGACTGTGATGGTCCTCTGGTTTGTCTTCCTCATAGGCTCCGGCCTGAAATCAGAGAAACCGGGTGCTTACCTTTTTCTCTGATCATTTTCGTTGCCTTTTCATATGAGGCGTCCGTGGCCATGTAGGTCTCCATGTATCTCTCTGCCTTGTTGTCTTGCAGGCAGTAGAGATCTCCGGCCACCAACTGCAGGATCCCTCTCAGGAAGGTAATGAAAAAGGATTTCGCAGTTGGCATCGTCTCTGTTTTCTTGGTCCAGTGGAACCGGATCAGTGTCTTCTTGTCTGCCATCTGGAAAGGAGAAAAAAGAAAAAAGGAGAGAAAGAGAGAGAGCAAGGTCCTGTGGAGAGGAGGGTTTAGCTGCTAAAGGAGCAGCGAGGGAGCCCTGGCCTTTGTCCTTGTGGGCAAAGCCCAGCTAGGTGCAGGCGCAGGAGGAGAGAGAGAGAGGGAGCGGATAATGCTTCCGAGTCTCCAGGAAGAAACTAAGAACTGCGGGCAGGCCACGAGTACCTACTCCCTGCCAAGAGGCCAAGGAGGCAGAGAGAGAGAGAAGAAGCGGATTGCGCTTCCGAGTCTCGAGGAAGAAAGCAAGCACTGCGGGCAGGCCACGAGTACCTACTCCCAGCCAAGAGGCCAAGGAGGCGGAGCAAGAGAAAGGGGGAGGGGAGAGGAGAGAGCAGAGAGAGAGAACGTTGCTGCCGGATCCCACCCAGCTCAGCTGCTGCTTGGCCTTAACCCCCGAGGCTCAACCTAGGGCGATACCAGCTCAAGCACTCTTCAGGATCTTCGATCGCCTTCTAGAACTTTGGAAAGACAGGAACTGCGGGCATGCCACTTGAACTTGATCTTAGCCAAAAGGCCGATAAAATTGGATTCCAGCTCACTGGCCCTGCAAAACTTAGTTCAAGACTTTAAACTCTCAGACACATATAGATGTATATATCCCACAACAGCAGGATATACATGGTCAGGGAGGAATAGCAGCTCCAGAACTGACTATTGCTTTGCCTCAGAGAGAGTGAAAGTTGTTGGGGTCACTCTTCAGCCTGTCTTCTTCTCAGATCATCAAGCTTTAGGGTGTAGAGTGGAACTCCAGGGCGGGACTTTCTTTGGCCCAGGCCTCTGGAAACTCAACACAAAGCTGCTAGAGAATGACGGGGTAGTATCCTGCTACAAGGAGAAACTATCACAGTGGCTGTCCTTGCAGTGTCTGTATGGGTCAGTAGGAGGATGGTGGGAGGAGGTGAAGGTGAGGACGAGGGTCTTTTTCATGGCTGAGGGAAGGAAGGCTGCCAGACGGAGAGGAGTGTTAGCCAGGAAACAGAGGCAGCTGCAGCGTCTCTACACGATGCTGCACAGTGGCTTCGATGTGCTCGAGGATATCACCCTTTTAAAAAAGGATGTCTGGAGCATAGCGGAAGAAAGTAGTCGAGGAGTGCTGTTAAGAAGCTGAGTGCAGTTCTTGGAAGAAAATGAGAAGTGTACTCGCTTCTTTTTCAGGAAAGTGGTAGGCTCCAAGTCTGTCATGGAAAGTGTAGTTGATGAGGAGGGAAGAGAGAGTACAGAGCTGAGTGCTATCCTCTCCTGCATTGAGGCCTTCTTGTCACGGACGTCCAAGGGGCCTAACCGTAGGTAGCAGGAGGGCGGAAAAAGACCCATATGCGTAGCGGCGAGACGGGAAAAAGGCCCGGGCTCATTTGTGCAAATAGTTCAGGAATGCCGTATAGAAACCTGTGCCCTCAGGGAGCGGATGTGGGGCGCCCTGGTGCTAGGCGGGTCTCAGGACATCCAAACGTCAGTGCTGAGCGAGGACAGAGTGCAAGACCCGGAAATATTTAGCCAAAGGGAAAGAGAGGGACAGGAAAGACAGCAGACCAGAAACAAGGGACAGGACAGAGAAGGACCGCCCTCTGGCTGCATAGGGCGTGACACTTCTACACAAGACTGTACAGCTCTACAGAGGTAAAGGATGAAGAAATTCATTTTTTTACCTCAAAGCTAGAAAACATTTTGAGTGAAGAAGATAGGGAAGTACTTGAGGAGGATTTGACAGTAGAAGAGCTGAGAAGCTATTTAGAGCTTACAGAAGGGGAAAACTCCGGGTACTGACAGGCTCCCTAGAGGGGCGTCTGCTTTTACTACTTGCATGAATGAAGGCAAAAAAAAGCCAATCGATGTGAACGAACGGCGCTTTACAGAGGAGTACTGCCTGACTGGATCGTTGATGAACGACAGAGGCCACTCGACCTCTTCTCGGTTTTCTTCAATGACTTACTAAGGATCTTCTTCACATTCGCCCATGCAGGGGAAGCCAGTTACACCAAAGCAAATGCAGGAAAGTGCAATTCAAGCAGAGACCAGGAGGGACTTGTTTACACCGAGAGTTGTCGGAGAATGGAACAATGCGCCCAGCCCTGTTGCTGGAGCCGATTCTTGATGAGATCTTGGGCTCACTAAGAAGCCCCCGCTGGATGCTAATCTTTCTGTTGTTCTTGCAGGTCCTGCGCTGCTTTTGAGTCGACAGAGCTCGTCCTGGTCTGTCGGCACAGCCCAATTGCAAATGATCGGCTCCGCGTACAGAAGGAACGTGCGTTTGGTACAAGAGTGCATGAAGGCACCGGAAATACATTGGGAACAAATGACCGGTCACTCAAGACCTCTGTGAAGTACAGGAGCGTGCAAAAAGAGGCTGTTCCCGTCTGGTTTCGAACCGGGGATTTTTCCGCATGTGAGGCAAACGTGATAACCGCTGCACTACGGAAACAGTGAGAGAAGGGACGCCCCGGCAGTGAGTATTCAACCTTATTGCATTACTGCTCCCAACCAGTTGATATCAATTTAATTCCTAAGGGTTATGTACTTGTTTTGAGTATCTCATGTAGAAGTTGTAAACAAGTTCAATTACGAAATGGTCTAAATGAATGATATACCGAACTTATGTCCTCTTGATATGTGTAACTCTTTGTAACTAAATGAATTTATATCTTTTGTATTCTGATAACCCATACGATAAGATCTGTTAGGTTTGCATGCATATTCTATATATTAACAAATGTATCCTCGTGTATTTGTACCTGTGTGTGCGTTGTTTGAGTTATGTCGCATGGTTGGATTCTAAGACCATTAAAAGAATCAATTTTGTGATTTACTGCCACAAAAATAATTGTCCCAATAAATGCCCAAACCCCTACAGAACTGGTGCCTCGTGAGAGAACACTACAACAGTGTGTGATATCCTGTCCCAGCCTGTGGAGCAGACAGCGAGCCTGTCTCTTAATAATACTAATAATACAGTGTGTGATTCCCTGCCCCAGCCAGAGGAACAGACAGTGAGCCTGTCTCTCAATAATAATACAGTGTGTGATCTCCTGTCCCAGCCTGGGAAACAGTGAGTCAGCCTCTCAATAATTATAATACAGTGTGATCTACTGTCCCAGCCTGAGGAACACACAGTGAGCCTGTATCTAAATAATAATAATACAGTGCGTGATCTCCTGTACTAGCCTGAGGAATAGACAGCGAGCCTGTCTCTCAATAATGATAACCTAGTGTGGAATGTCCTGTCCCAGTCTGAAGGACAAACAGTGAGCATGTCCCTCAGTAATAATAGAACAGTGTGTGATCTCCAGTCCCAGCAGGAGGAACAGACAGTGAGTCTGTATCTCAATAATAATAATACAGTGTGTGATCTCCTGTCCAAGCCTGGCGAACACTGAGGCTGTCTCTCAATACTAATAATACAGTGTGTGATATCCTGCCCCAGCCTGAGGAACAGACAGTGAGCCTGTCTCTCAATAATAATAATACAGTGTGTGATTTCCTGTCCCAGCCTGGGGAACAGTGAACCAGATACTCAATAATAATAATACAGTGTTATCTCCTGTCTCAGCCTGGGGAACACTGAGCCTGTCTCTCAATACTAATTATACAGTGTGTCATTTCCTGCCCCAGTCAGAGGAACAGACAGTGAGCCCGTCTCTCAATAATAATAATACAGTTTGTGATCTCCTGTCCCAGCCTGAGGAACAGACAGTGAGCCTGTCTCTCAATAATAATAATACAGAGTATGACCTCCTGTCCCAGCCTGGGGAACAGTGAGCTTGTCTCTCAATAAT
Source organism: Lepisosteus platostomus (assembly GCF_059453375.1). NCBI lineage: Eukaryota > Metazoa > Chordata > Actinopteri > Semionotiformes > Lepisosteidae > Lepisosteus > Lepisosteus platostomus. The sequence continues at coordinate 53,018,751 of NC_142615.1, forward strand.
AATAATACAGTGTGTCATTTCCTGTCCCAGCCTGAGGAACAGTGAGCTTGTCTCTCAATAATAATAATAATAGAGTTTGAACTCCTGTCCCAGCCTGAGGAACAGTGAGCCTGTCTCTCAATAATAAAAATACAATGTGTGATCTCCTGTCCCAGCCTGGGGAACACTGAGGCTTTCTCTCAATACTAATAATACAGTGTGTGATATCCTACCCTAGCCTGAGGAACAGACAGTGAGCCTGTCTCTCAATAATAATAATAGAGTGTGTGATTTCCTGTCCCAGCCTGAGGAACAGACTGTGAGCTTCTCTCAATAATAATAATCCAGTGTGTGATCTCCTGTTCAAGCCCAAGCGAAGACAGAGTGAGCCTATCTGTCAATAATAGTAATTCAGTGTGTGATCTCCTGTCCCAGCCTGAGAAACAGACAATGAGCCTGTCTCTCAATAATAATAATACAGCGTGTGATCTCCTGTCCCAGCCTGAGGAACAGACAGTGAGCCTGCCTCTCAATAACAAGCCAATGTGTGATCTCCTGTCCCAGCCTGAGGAACAGAGAGTGAGCCTGTCTCTCAATAATAATACAGTGTGTGATCCTCTGTCCCAGCCTGAGGAACAGACAGTGAGCCTGTCTCTCAATAATAATAATACAATGTGTGATCTCCTTTCCCAACCTGAGGAACAGACAGTCAGCCTATCTGTCAATAATAATAATACAATATGTGATGTCCTGTCTCAGCCTGTGGAACAGAGAGTAAGCCTGTCTCTCAATAATAATAATACAGTGTGTGATCTCCTGTCCCAGCCTGGGGAACAGTGAGCCAGACTCTCAGTAATAATAATACAGTGTGATCTACTGTCCCAGCATGAGGAACAGTGAGCCTGTCTCTCAATAATAATAATACAGTATGTGACCAACTGTCCCAGACTGAGGAAATGACAGTGAGTCTGTCTCTCAATAATAATAATACAGTGTGAATTCCTGTCTCAGCTTGTGGAACATACAGTGAGCCTGTCTCTCTATAATAATAATATAATGTATGACCTCCTGTCCCAGCCTGGGGAATATACAGTGAGCCTGTCTCACTATAATAATAATACAGTGTCTGATCTCCTGTCCCAGCCTGAGGAACAATAAGCCTGTCAATCAATAATAATACAGTATGTGATGTCCTGTCTCCGCCTGAGGAACAGAGAGTAAGCCTGTCTCTCAATAATAATAATAAAGTGTGGGATCTCCTGTCCCAGCCTGGGGAACAGTGTGCCAGACTCTCAATAATATTAATAATAATAATACAATGTGATCTACTGTCCCAGATTGAGGAACAGACAGTGAGCCTGTCTCAATAATAATACAGTGTGTGACCATCTGTCCCAGACCGAGGAAAAGACAGTGAGTCTGTCTCTAAATAATTATAATAATACAGTGTGGGATCTCCTGTCCCAGCCTGGGGAACAGACAGTGAGCCTGTCTCTCAATAATAATAATACAGTGTGTGATCTCCTGTCCCAGACTGAGGAACAGACAGTGAGACTGTCTCTCAATAATTATAATAATACTGTGTGAGCTCCTGACCCAGCCTGGGGAACATACAGTGAGCCTGTCTCTCTATAATAATAATTCAGTGTGGGATCTCCTGTCCAACTCTGAGGAACAGACAGTGAGCCTGTCTCTAAATAATAATAAAACAGTGTGTGATCCTCTGTCCCAGCCTGAGGAACAGACAGTGAGCTTGTCTCTCAATAATAATAATACAGTGTGTGATCTCCTGTCCCAGCCTAAGGAACAGTGAGCCTGTCAATCAATAATAATACAGTATGTGATGTCCTGTCTCAGCTTGAGGAACAGAGAGTAAGCCTGTCTCTCAATAATAATAATACAGTGTGGGATCTCTTGTCCCAGCCTGAGGTACAGACAGTGAGCCTGTCTCTCAATAATAATATAGTGTGTGACCACCTTCTGTGGTCTGTTTCAAATCCGCCCGCGATGAGACACCGAGGAGAAATGAAGCACCCCAGTCGCGCTAGAAAATCACCTGGGAAAGAGACTTTCAATGTAGGAAAAAAAAGTCGTTAGTAACAGACATAATATGTTTGTTTTGTTTTTTTAATCGCTGCGATGTGTGACTAAGCTCATACGACTAAGAGTTGCCCCCTTTGTCTAGATCTGGTAACCTGCTCGTCGCTGGTGGGCCAGATCGTGTCCCCCGTCACTACACTGGGGCATTAAGACCCTCACAGACCGCAGGGTGAGTGCCCCCTGCTGGCCCCACTGAGAGGTCGAATCCCACCTCCTCCGCTCTCTGCGAAAAGCAGTATCTTCAGGCCCTGACATCCCACCCCTGCCACTCTCTGCGTAAATAAGTATCGTCAGGCCCTGACATCCCACCCCTGCCACTCCCTGCGTAAAGAAGTGTCGTATGGCCCTGACATCACACCCCCACCACTCTCTGCGGAAAGCACTGTCGTATAGCCCTGACACCCAACCCTCCACTCTCTGCATTAAGCACTGTCGTATAGCCCTGACACCCACCCCTCCACTCTTTGAATAAAGCAGTGTCGTCAGGCCCTGACATCCCACCCCCGCCACTGTCTACGTAAAGTAGTATCGTCAGGGCCTGACATCCCACTCCCGCCACTCTCTGTGTAAAGTAGTGTCATATGGCCCTGACACCAATCCCTCCACTCTCTGCATAAAGCAGTGTCTTATGGCCCTGAAACCCTCCCCTCCACTCTCTACATAAAGCAGTGTTGTCAAGCCCTGACATCCCTCCCCCGCCACTCTCTGTGTAAAGCACTGTCGTATGGCCCTGACATCACACCCCCACCACTCTCTGCGTAAAGCACTGCCGTATAACCCTGACACCCTCCCCTCCACACTCTGCGTTAAGCTGTGTTGTCAGGCCCTGATATCCCACCCCCGCCACTCTCTGTGTAAAGCAGTGTCATATGGCCCTGACATCACACCCCCACCACTCTCTGCGGAAAGCACTGTCATATAGCCCTGACACCCACCCCTCCATTTTTTGCATAAAGCAGTGTCGTCAAGCCCTGCCACTCTCTGCGTAAAGAAGTGTCGTATGGCCCTGACATCCCACCCCTGCCACTCCCTGCGTATAGAAGTGTCGTATGGCCCTGACATCACACCCCCACCACTCTCTGCCGAAAGCACTGTCGTATAGCCCTGACATCCCACCCCTCCACTCTCTGCATAAAGCAGTGTCGTCAAGCCCTGACATCCCACCCCCGTCACTCTCTGTGTAAAGCAGTGTCATATGGCCCTGACATCCCACCCCCACCACTCTCTGTGTAAAGCAGACATGTTACAGACATTTACAACAAAGACATATTATAAAATATTGACATATACTGTAGGCGGCTGGAGCATTATTGGGAGACAGACTCACTGTTCCTCAGGCTGTGACAGGAGATCACATACTGGGCTGCCAGATCAACTGAGTTCCCTCCTCCCTCTCCCAGTAGGATTGGGACCCGTTGTGATTCTGGCAGGTGTGGGAACTCTGGGATTAGATTCCTGAATTTTGGGAAGAATGTTTCTCTAATCCCAGAGTATCTGTCACAGTGCAGTAGGAAGTGCACCTCTGTCTCTATTTCTCCCCGCTGGCAGTGGGAGCATAGCCTGTCCTCTCTGGGCAGCCAGGTCTGCCTGTGTCGCCCAGTTTCTATGGCCAGGTTGTGGTCACTGAGCCTGTACTTCGTCAGGGTCTGTTTCTGTTTGTTATTTTTTATTTTGGTCAAATATTCAGCTAGTGTGTATTGTCTGTTTAAGGTTCTGTAGCATTCCAGTTTATGTTGTGTTTGTGTGTGTGTGTCCCAGTGTGTGAGATATTGCTGTTTGATCTGTGCTGTGATGTGCTTGAGTCTGGGTTGTGGTGCTCTAGCAGTGCTGTCCTGAGGCTGGTTAGTGTCGGTGTCACTCACTGCGAGTGTGATTTCAGCAGAGTCTCTGTACTCTTGGGACACTTGACTCACCTGTCTCTCTCTTTCTCTCCCTGTGTTGTCCCTCTCCTGCCCCCTCTCTCCCTCCTCGGACTCCAGCTGGAGGAGGTCCAATCACCACCTCCTGTGAGACAGAAGAAAAAGAAGGTGGGTAATGCTCTGATCCTCTCTTTACTCCTGTCCAGTGTCCAGTCAGTGTCCAGTCAGTGTGTCTGTATGAACCCCTCTCTCTCTCAGTGCAGTGTTCATGTACTGGAGTGTCCAGTCAGTGTGTCTGTATGAACCCCTCTCTCTCTCAGTGCAGTGTTCATGTCCTGGAGTGTCTAGTCAGTGTGTGTGTATGAACCCCTCTCTCTCTCAGTGCAGTGTTCATGTACTGGAGTGTCCAGTCAGTGTGTCTGTGTGAACCCCTCTCTCTCTCAGTGCAGTGTTCATGTACTGGAGTGTCCAGTCCGACTCTTAACGTGACGCTCCTGTCTCTGCTTCAGAAGCGCCGATGCGTCTTTTTAAAGTCCCTGAGCTGCGTGTCAGTGGAGACAGAAGATCAGGACGAGCCGATGGAGGCGGCGGAGACCGTAGCTCAGGAGAGGAAGAACGAGGGAGAGGAGAAGCAGGCTGCCGGGAAGGACAAGAAGAGGAAGAGGAGGTGCAGGTGAGCAGACAGGGGGGCGCCGCCCGGTCGTGTCTGTGATTCAAGGAGGAGTCTCCTCTTGCTGTTTGATGTCATGGTGACGTCTGTGTCTGTGTCCCTCACACCTGCAATAACAATATCTTTCCAGGTTCCTTTCCTGGTTCTGTGCCTGCTAAGATCTGGACTGGACTGGACTGGACTGAATTGGACTGGACCGGAGCTGAGAGACACCAGACTGGACCGAAGCTGAGGGACCCCAGACTGTGCTGGACCAAAGCTGAGGGACCCCAGACTGGACTGGACAGGAGCTGAGGGACACCAGACTGTGCTGGACCGACGCTGAGGGACCCCAGACTGTGCTGGACCGAAGCTGAGGGACCCCAGTCTATGCTGGACCGAAGCTGAGGGACCCCAGTCTGTGCTGGGCCGAAGCTGAGGGACCCAAAACTGTGCTGGTCTGAAGCTGAGGGACCCCAGACTGGACAGCACTGGAGCTGAGGGACACCAGACTGGACTGGACTGGAGCTGAGGGGCCCCAGACTGGACTAGACTGGAGCTGAGAGGCCCCAGACTGGACTGGACCAAAGCTGAGGGACCTCAGGCTGTGCTGTACCGAAGCTGAGGGACACCAGACTGTGCCGGACCGAAGCTTAGGGACCCCAGTCTGGACCGAAGCTGAGGGACCCCAGTCTGTGCTGGAACGAAGCTGAGGGACCTCAGACTGGACCGAAGCTGAGGGACCCCAGTCTGTGCTGGACCGAAGCTGAGGGACCCCAGACTGTGCTGGACCGATGCTGAAGGACCCCAGTCTGGACTGAAGCTGAGGGACCCCAGACTGGTCTGAACTGAAGCTGAGGGGCCCCAGACTGGACTGATGACCTTTTGTTAAGCATCAATAAATTTTTTTTTAAAAAAATCTGTTTAGCTTTTGGTTTTTGAGCGGACTGGAGCATCATCCAGGTAGGGGCTGCACACTGGGGGGGCTGGAGGGGATCCCCCTGACCTGGGAGGAGCTCTGAGTGGAGAGTCCAGACTTATTAATTATTATTATTATTCGTGCTGCACTGGTCTTCAGTCCTGGCAGTGAAAGGGGGACTCTGTGATCAGTACAGATACTTTTGACTGTCTAATAATACACAATACAAATGGAAAACAGGGTAGCGCTGTAGTCCCTTCGAAACGTTTTGAACTGCCAGAAGAAGTTTTCACAACCCGGACTCGTGAAGGTACAGGTCTTCTCCCTTTGTCCGGAGTAAGGTGAGAGGTCACCCCCTCGGGGCGCAGTATCCCCGATGCACCCCCCCACCACCACCCAAAACGACACACACTTCTGTGACGATTGGGAGACCCCGGTTCGACCAGCCCCTGCGGTGGAGGAAACGACCCGCTGGAGAGAATACGCAGACTCCACACAGAAGGGTCACCTCGGCATTTATTCCAACAGCAAAACAACACCAGAGAGAAACGGTCTCCGAAAGATAAGCGCACACCGGGAAAAACACGATGGGGTCATTACAAATGGGAATAGGAGTTCTTTTTTTTAATGTTTTTATTAGAGAGAGGCACTGAACTTTGGGGAACGTGACATCCACCCAGTATTACTAGTAGGTTGATAAATATAAATGTTCTTTTTCCCCCCGTATGATACCTCGCGAAATATAACGATGGCCAACTCCTTAAGTTGAAATTTAAACCCTTCTCACGCTACAAGACAGTCCGTCAACATCGCCGCGGCCCGAAGCGCGACCTTCGGTATGACGTTGGCCGAAGGGGGTGGGGTAAGTACGTCACAGCCGGGGGAAGCCCCTATCACGTGAGAGGGGTGCGGCGGGCGACGAGCCCCAGGGGGCGAAGAGAAGTTGATTTGCGTGGGGTGTGGAAACACTACACGACCGGGCAAGCGAGCCGTTTTTTTTTTGTTTTGTTTTTTCCAGAACATCAGAACAACCGCAGAGATGACCATCGATCCACCTCCAGACGTTTCCTTTTTTGTCCTCTTTGGCCCCCAAAATAAAAAAAAAAACTGGGATCCATCGTGCCGTTGCCAAATTAAAACGTCAACCACTTTTCGAGCTTTCGTGCTGTCCATGATGAAACCGTCATGGTTGTGTAAGCATACGTTACGTCACAGACCGGCGGCGCTCGGACGTGAGGAGTGTCGTTACGTTTTTGAAACGGGCATGTCAGACAAGATCTCTGACAAGATCTCCGAAAAACCCAAACCTGTAAGATTCAATTTCAATTCAGTTTTTTTATATAGCGCCTTTCACAACAAGAATGCCCCAAGGCCCCGAACAAAGGAGTTGTTCCACACCCCCGCCACCCTCTGTGTACAGTAGAGCCCCCTGTACTGACTGGAGGAGCTCACCCAGCTGTGTCTGGAGAGAAGCCGGGGTATCGGCTTCAACCACAGGGCTGGGCGGCTTGTTCCCCACCCCCACCCCCTTCTGTGTACAGAAGAGCCTCCTGTCCTGACTCCAGTAGGAAATGTCACCTGGAGGCAACACACCGGCTTCTTTTAACAGATCACCTCGGGAATCGGGAACAACGGAGCTGTGTGCGGACGTCTGTACGGAGGGGTTCAGCGTGGGGGGGCTCCGGGCTCGGGTCTGGACTCCCTGTGTTCTTCGGGTCCAAAGACAGGCTTTTGGGCTAATTGGCTTCTGGGAAAACTGGCCCTGGTGTGTGTGTGTCCTGTGATGGAGTGGTGTCCTGTCCAGGGTGTGTGAGTGAGTGTGTGTTTGTCATGTGATGGACTGGTTCCTGTCCAGGTTGTGTGAGTGTGTGTGTCTGAGTGTCCTGTGAGGGACTGGTGTCCTATCCAGGTTGTGTGTGTGTGTCCTGTGAGGGACTGGTGTCCTGTCCAGGGTGTGTGAGTGTGTGTGTGTCCTGTGATGGACTGGTGTCCTATCTAGGGTGTGTGTATGTCCTGTGATGGACCGGTGTCCTGTCCAGGGTGTGTGAGTGAGTGTGTGTGTCTGTGTGTCCTGTGATGGACAGATGGTACCAAGCCTGGACACCCATGAGACACTGGCTTCCTCAGAAGACTCTCACGGAGGGCACACTGTCCCTAACCCGGGTCCAGAAGAAACTACAGTGATCTATAATTCCTGCGCCTCGGAAGGGTTTATGACGTCTATGTCCTGCGCCCGCGCCCGTGGACCGGCGGTTTGGCGTCGCGCTCCGCAGCTCGAGCTTCGGTGCGAGGCAGGGCGGGAGGGAGTCGATGTGGCCTCGGCGCCATCTTTGCTGGTGAGTCAATTGTGACCGTTGCGGTACAATAAACCATCAATAAACCTTTTCCCACCCCGTCCAGTATTTCTATCGCGGCCCACGTCCCTTACAATCGACAAACTATAAAAAAAACAGTAGCCCTTCGCAACATTACACGCCATTTTTTTTATTTTAAACATCCGCTAGATACGCAGGTGGCTCGATACCTGTCTTATCCTCGCCGGCGTCTTTATACCGGCAAGTGAATTTTATTTGAGGTCCCTCAGAATTGTGACAGAAATGTCAGTGAACCACAATAAAAAACGAAACTTTTTTTTAAAGGCGGTTAATGGATTTTCTGAGTAACCGTGTAGCGACTAACGTAAGGAAAAAAAAGTTGTCTTTCCCTACGAAGACGTTTTGGTACAGGACTTTCTTTAAATATCAGTTGTGCATAGCGTTTTACAAAAAGTTGATGATGATCTTGGAGATAATTGCAAAGGAAAATTGAGATAACTACCAAAACTTTACGTGTGAAACGACAGGACAGAACTTTGAACCCACAAAGAAACAAAGTTATGAAATATTGCCTCGTCATGGGGGGTTGATAATTGTAGTAAGTGTTCCTAATTTTCGTAAAGAAATGTATATTATGGGAGACACACGTGAGATTTAGTGTATATACGTTTCATATTGTGCATATATACGGGGTTAAAAAGTGGAATGAGTATGATTATAAACTCGTGTGTCCTATAATCAGATAATTTTTGAACAAGCTTTGATTAGACAGGTGAAAAACAACATCAGATCCTTTTTTTTAATATATTCACACGTCTGAATATCAGCTTCTCCCCTCTGGCCAACATTTCAGGGCTCCCAGGTGTAGATCCCAAATTGAAATATTAATTTGTTACCCAGTTAAACAGTTAATAGAAGTGAGTGACCAGGGTAAATAAAGGTGGGTCAGTGTAAACTGTTTATTCTGGACCAGACTTCATCATGTGTGATATGTCATGTCTTCTTATATTAAGTTTTATCTTTATATTTAGTTCTACATGTGTAATAGATGCGATGTGTGTCCATAAAAAGGTTTCTCCAGGGGAAAATCAAGTTGGTTTAAAAACCGTGTTTCCTTTTTAGGGTACGTTTGCATTCCAAGTGTGGGGTTTTTGCCTTTTTATCATATTTTGGATGTGAATCCGTGGTATTTTTGCTGAGACAAGTTGCCTTTCTTATATGCAGAGGGATCTGCTCGTGAGATGTCCGCTTGGTCCATTTCTGAGCTCAGTATAAGGTGTAGAAAGCATGACTGTCATCATAACCCGCTTCTCACCCAGGTGTGGAATAATGTTGTGACTATTGCTTCAGCAATAACATGCTGATTGCATGTTTCTAGATGGGTATAACAGAGATCTCAACTACTGAGGGGCCTTATTAATAAAGTCTCCACAGCCGAAGCGCTGTGTCTCTTTTCAGCTGGCGATAAACCTTTCCTTGATCCTTTGCGGACTTGTAAAACTGTTCATGATCAGAATAAAAAACGCTCACGCTAATACGCAAGCACCCGTGTCTCGCCAAAGCTGACAAATAAACAGACGGACAAGCCGCACTGCACGTGTGAACAGGGGAATGAGCGAGCGAGTGGGGATAGGGCGCCTCCTGCGCTTTAAAGCTTACAGCACCTGGTATTCCCAGGCGGTCTCCCATCCAAGTACTAACCAGGCCCATCCCTGTTTAGCTTCCGAGATCAGACGAGATCAGGCGTGTTCAAGGGGGTGTGGCCGTAAGCGAGAGCAAGGCTCGCTGGCACCCTTCTTATTGAGAGGACAGCTCCGTCACCTCTTTTACGACGCTGCTTTTTTTCCCTTGCGTTTTTTTCTTCTTCCCACGTTCTCTCTCTTCACTGCCTTTGTCCCCGCTCTATTTCACTTCAGCCTTTCACTCTTGCTTCCTTCCAATGAGGACGGAGCTGCGGGAGAAAGGGCGCTATAGAGGATCGCTGTGGAGAGCTGCTGCTGTGCTTTGACATCTGAGCTCTGTGGAAAACGATCTCAATACAATTCTGAAAAACGCGACTCCCCGAACGCCAGCCGAACAAGTCTTTAAGTGGAAATCTAATAAGTAAATTGATTCTTTAAATGTAGAGAGCTTTGCAAAGAAATATATTGGGGCTTTTAGATCATATATTTCAAGGATGTAATTGCTGTGCTACAGTACGTGCAGAATTTTAGAAAACAGTGCGTCAACAAAGTACACTGTTTAGGTTACTTTAGAAGACAATGTACCAAAACAATATATGCTGTCTGGGTCGTTAGAATTAGCTGAAAGTAACTGATAAGCTTTGAATAACATATCTAGTGCTTCTTCTTTCGCTTTTTGATGTAATCTGTTTTCTTTTAGGGAAAGTGGAAGTTTTAGAAGGGACAAAGCGCTGAGCTTTTTTACAGCGCAACGTCTTATGAAAACCCTGTACTGCTTGTAACAAATTGAGTCTCTGGTTGCTCCCCATATTGAAATAAAGACCTTACTCAGGTGAGAACTCTCTCTTGTGGCTTCCTTGATAGTTATATTTCTATGACACCGGTTTTAATGTCTGAAGATTGTATCTTATTTTTATTTTTTGTTTTGTTTCATGTTCATATTATGTGTTTTCACCCAGTTGACTCCAGTTAATAACAGTTCACCCAGTTAATAGCCACTTTTTATGCGCGAAAAACGGGTGATCTTTCTATCTCGTGATCAGCTTAGTATCTTTCTGTAAGTTTTTTTCTTCTTAATTAAATGTTTAAAATACATGAATTTCATAAAGACAACACACGTTTCGAACAGAAAAAAATCATATTCTGTTCTCTTCCTGGTATGTATAACAGATCAGCAGGTCTTATTTTCCCAATTGCTTTTTTCCACTGTATTTATCATAATGGCTAGCCAATGTCTTCTCTTAGCTAGGTAATGTTACTTGTGGATGTGCTTCTGCGTTGCGTAGAAGCACATGTATCCATAGAAAGTGTATTATACTACTATTTGAGCTACAGTACATAAAAATAATTATATCGTTATTAATTTCTTTAGGTACGTGATTCCATATTATATTCCCTATTAATCAAATTCTAAAAGTATGCTTTTGTTTACTCCGATAACGAGCACATTCACAGAAAATGTTAATATCTTATGACTTTTCCCAAAGTATATAAAGTTAAGATGGTCAGAAGGAGCATGTAAAAACGTTTCCGAAACGTGGTAAAATCTTACTACATGTAAGACTTTGATGCTTAAAATGTTTAGGAAGAAAGTGGAATACTGGTGTGTATTTTTTCTTTAAACTACCAATACCAGCCATATACAGTTTACACTATATGTTTATGTTCCTAAATTAATATAGTTTATGGTGGTGTATCGTGGTTGTAGAGGTTTGATGGGTTTACTGAGACAATTATTAATTGTAGCAGTAATCACGAGGTTGTTCGTTGTGGCTTTTAGAAAATCAATCGTCAGAACAACTAACAACGCACACACACGGGTTCAATACACGAGATACATTTATTCATATAAATTGTGCACCAAACATATACTAGTCTGCCTGGATACGAGCGGCAAACCTTACTGTGAGGGTTATCAATATACAAGGTATATAATCTCGAAGAGATGCCAACACAAAGAGATACACAACAGAGAATATATGTCAATATATATCGTTCGGTTACCAAATCGCTAATCAGTGTTATTACCCACTGTTACTCTAAACTCGGAAGTAAATACATTACTCATGAATTAAATTGATAACAACTTGTGTTGAGGTACAATTGAATTCTCGAGATACAATGTAGAACATGGGGTTTACTTATCCACTGTGTTTGGATTTGGAATTTCCCGGCACGAACACCAAACCAGCTGACAGGCTCTGTTGCAGCCTCTGTTCCAGCGGTTGTCCAATGGGCGTTGTCCCGGCGTCCTCTGGCTACCGGCCAACCAGTTGAGGTACAGCTCGGAGTAGGACGGGCGGAGGAATCTGACTGCGGCGCGCAGGGCAGTCGTTGCTCCGAGGAGATCTACCAGCAGTCCAGCTGGCTAGTAGAAAGTCTCTATGCACAGAGTGTGACCGCGAGTCCTCACAAGTCACTCTTTTGCCTGGGAAGAAGCTGGTTCGTTCCTGGTCCAGCGCTGCTTCTGAATAAGCTATTCAGGTTGTCGATGAGGGTCCAACTGTAGGCTGCCGTTGATCAAGCGGATCATTCACGTTGGTAGAATTCTGAGTACGTATGGGATCCTCGGCCTCGCGCTTAGAACAAAGTCCAAGTCCCTTTGCAGACAACAGCAGTTGTCACGTGATTGTCTCTGAGGATGCGCGAAAATGGCCAAGGAGAGCTCCGATCTGAGCTTGCGCTCCCTTTTTGACCAAGACACAGATGTGTGCTGATTGGTTGAGAGTTTGGCGGGCATTAGAGACCCACGTGGTATTACCACGCCCTGCCAGTCCCTGATTGGTTGGTCAAGGTGAGATATGAGTCACTTACTCTTGACACTTAGGAATGCAGTCCAGATGTCCATTCGGCACTCCCTAGACCGATAGGCACCAATCTGGGAGCTGTCCATTATCAAAAGAAAACATCTTAAATCAACCTGCATGAATACTTTCTCTGTGGCTGCACCACAAAGATGGAGGGTGAGATGGGGCCTCATTTAGGACAGAATACCACCGCCTAATTCTGTCTTATTAACAAGCATTGCCGCTACAACGGCATCTCTCCTGTCAAACTTCCTCCTGACGTGTTTGACAGGATCTGGGCCGTGGTGAACAGTGGGAAAGACGCCCTGTGGAGAGTGAGGAACATGGGTCTGTTCAAAGGCATCGAGGTCCCAGTCAAGGCAGCAGGTAGCCTGGCCCTGTTCATCACCCGAGAGAACTATTACCTCAGAGATCTGTGGAGAGAAGGGAGGGAGGAAGCAGAAAATCTGTGGGAAATTGAGAGCATAGGTCAATATCTCAAGAAACTGTGAAAAACATTATCATGTTTAAGTAAAGAATGTGATTTGCACCAGAAAAAAATAAATTGTTGCTATATAACTGGTACCGTGTCAAAATGTAATGAGATGTGATTATATATACTGTTTTAAGTATGTATATTAATGTAAAGCTTTCTAATTTGTGATGTCCTGTATTTTTTTGTGAAAAGAAAATAAAGTTCTTAAAAAATCGATTCACCCAGGGCGAGGCTCGGCCATTGCACTCCGGCTGTGCTGACCCCTGCGAATTCCCCAAATGTGGGAATCTCGACTGCATAATTTCTGGTAGTGGGGGACTGCGTTCGCGCTCTCTCCTGATGTGCTTGGTCCAATATCAGATACGGGAGAGTTAGGACACCACGAGCTGCGATAGGATCCCAGTTCGAAAGGAGTCGATGCCACTGCTGGTTCCCGGTTTCTTTTAGTTAGAGGTCCGTAGAAGCATTTCAAGCTGGTTACACTACTCCTTCCGGACATTCATTCCCTTTTCAAAGTCAGTCGTTTTGCTGTTGTCTGCATTATTTAGGCTGATTATCGAGGTTAGCCTTTATTTGGTCATGGGGGCCTCGGTACTGTATGCTAATTCTCAAGACAGTTTCACCCATTTTCTGATTGCTAGGTTCTGTACCAGTGCAGACATGTCAAACAGTGAATGGCTGTACCTCTATTGTATCCGTGCTCAATGAATGAAATCAGTAATAAATGAATATATGTATAGTTATACGAAAAACAAGTGGTTTATCGACTCATCTTCATTTGCAGATTTAGAGGCAGCTTCGATATTCGGGGGAGGCGTAAAACATGGTGCTGATCTTTGGAAAGCAGGAGGCAAAACTGACACGTTCTCATACAAGGAGCTGAAACCAGGCCACCTGGGTGAAGATCAGGTATCGTAACCGCTAGACCATATGGGAGCATACAGCCATGTTGTGCGTGCGTCATGTAAGCAAACTGTAATTGCTGCCTTGATGACCTGCTTGATGGAGAAAACACACAAGAGAGTTGGCACTCAGAGTGTCGAAGGGTTGATGTATACTAGGGCTCAGTTGAAATGCAGCGTCAGGACTTTTCCGACCAGTGTCACACAAAGAGAGTACATCCTTTCCTACTGGCTGTGTATGTCTCGGTAACTCGCTGTGATCGTATAGTGCTCAGAATTTGTGTTGTGGCCGCAACAACCCCGGTTCGAATCCGCATACTGGCAGAATAGGAGGAGTACTGCCTGACTGGATCGTTGATGAACGACAGAGGCCACTGCGACCTCTTCTTGGTTTTCTTCAATGACTTACTAAGGATCTTCTTCACATTCGCCCATGCAGGGGAAGCCAGTTACAACAAAGCAAACGCAGGAAAGTGCATTTCAAGCAGAGACCAGGAGGGACTTGTTTACACCGAGAGTGGTCGGAGAATGGAACAATGCGCCCAGCCCTGTTGCTGGAGCCGATTCTTGATGAGATCTTGGGCTCACTAAGAGGCCCCCGCTGGATGCTAATCTTTCTGTTGTTCTTGCAGGTCCTGCGCTGCTTTTGAGCCGACAGAGCTCGTCCTGGTCTGTCGGCAGAGCCCAATTGCAAATGATCGGCTCCACTTATAGAAGGAACGTGCGTTTGGTACAAGAGTGCACAAGGCACCGGAAATACATTGGGAACAAATGACCGGTCGTTCAAGACCTCTGTGAAGTACAGGAGAGTGCAAAACGAGGCTGCTTCCACCCGGTCTCGAACCGGGGACCTTTCGCGTGTTAGGCGAACGTGATAGCCGCTCAGCAGGTCTTATTTCCCGTTTCGGGCTGAGAAAGGGACGCGTCACTTTAGGCAGGGTGCGCTGGAGAGAGGAACAAAGGGCGCGATGAAACAAAATACCAAAACCCGGGATCAAACCAGGGACTTTTAGATCTTCAGTCTAACGCTCTCCCAACTGAGCTATTTTGGCGGTGCGCAGAGCCCACAGCCACCTGCTCCAGCCTTCCTGTGTTGCGGCATGAGCGCACCAAGAGTAGCGGGAGAGTGTTGCAGGAACGTCACTCTGAAGGAAAGCCACCCAGGTGCGCCCTCTGAGCTCTGTCCAGCGCATCTTCCTCGCATGGACTCCTGCCTGCGACGGGCAGGAAACAATTAGCAAGAACAGAACGACACCCCATGGGTGTCTCATGACCACACCTTAGGTTGTGACACGTGCAGGTGTGAGGGTTTGCCGGGCTACTTTGGAGCAGAGCTTGGGCGGAGGGGGGGCGGGAAAGCAGACAAAGAGGTGACACCTCAAGGTCTGCACGATCACAGCTCTCCGCCGCCCCAGGCTTCCGCTCGATAAGCTACTTGACACACCCGCCCCTCCTCACACAGACCGTTGAAAAGCCCCCGAGTGGGAGGGCTCTCTCTTCCTCCCAGGAGCTCTTGGACACGACGCACAGACAGGGCGCGGGGAGCCGCCGCCTGCAAACACGGCTCCAGGAAGGACTCCACTCCGCAGGAGCCGCAGAGCAGAGGAGATGGGGGCAGCTTAGCTCCTGTGCAGAGACCTGAGCTGTTGTTGCTGCGGACGCTGTCTTTTCTGCACTCGGGGTAGGAGTGAATGTTGAGTTGCCCTTAGAAATGAAGCAGAGCACTTCAACGGCACGGGTGTGTGTGTGTGCGTGCGCCCTGGTGATTCTGGGAGACAGATCGAACCTGGGCTAAAAGAGAGGGGGCTTAGCCCTCTTCCATTTGCTAGTTCAAAGTTGTACAACCCATTTGTATCTGATAGGCGGTGCAGTCGTCGTCCACAAAGAAGGCTTTGAAAAGCGTCAAAGGCAAGTCATTCCGAGTTGGTCGTCTGTGTTTTCCGTTCAGACGCGAAACGCTGAAATTTTCTCTCGGCTCCTCGGTTGTCATTTCTGCTCCGTAAAGGAATCAGAGGACGCGTCGGCTTCCAGCACGGTGGGTCGGGACACGATGCCGGGGGTCGGAGAGAGCGATGTCTTCCTCGTTAGTATTGTGGCAAGTATCCCCGCCTGTCACGCGGGAGACCGGGGTTTTCCTTCACCTCCTTAGAGAAAGGACTGCCTTTCACTTCTCTGTTTTCTTTCACAGCGTCGTGCACCTTTTCATTGCTCTCGCTTTCAGAGCCTCCGCACGGCACACGACTCGACATCAGGAAGCACATTGAAGTGAAAGCAGGAAGCGCTGCGACATGCACTGTGCAGATCCCGCCACACTAAGAGGTGAGTGGGTCTGTTCGATCACAGCGCTAGGCGAATCCCCAATCCCCTTTTGTGCGTGGCGACAAAAGAAGGCTGTTTCCGCCCGGTTTCGAACCGGGAACCTTTCGCGTGTGAGGCAAACGTGATAACCACTACACTACGGTAACGGTGGTAAGACGTGCCCAGCGGCCCAGCGCTGAGCTTCGCCAATGCGATTCAGCTGCTTCCAGTGCCTTTATTGGAGTGCGCTGATGGACCGTGCTGTCTCTCCAGAGACCAGCACGCCTGTCATGGACAGAGCAGGAAAGGCGGCGCCACATTCTACAGCCCTCTCCACGCAATCGACGAAATCGGGCTACTGAAGTGGAGAAAATCGCCTCTCCAGAAAGTGCAAATATCATCTTGGAGAGTATAAATCCTATTGCCGAAGGTCAGCCCTGTCTACCAGAGTAACCCTCCCTCCTCCTGCAGCGATGATCAGCTCGTCTCACATGCGAGAAGTCTTCGGTTGGAAACAAGCTCCCCCTCTTCTCGCACGTTTTGCACATTCGAGTGGTTTTAATGCGGCTCCTTCGTATGGTGCTGATCTTTTGGAAAGCAGGAGGCAAAACTGACACATTCCCATACTGGGAGTATGGAGTTTTCAACCCGGGCCGCCTGGGTGAAAACCAGGAATCCTAACCGCTAGACCATATGGGAGCACACAACCCCGCTGTTCTGGGCATCATGCAAGCAAACTACATAAATATGAGAAAACACGCAAGAGAGTTGTCACTCAGAGTGTCCAAGGGTCGATGTATACTGGGGCTCAGTTGAAATGCAACATCAGGACTTTTCCGAATTATGTCACACGAAGAGAGCACAGCCTTTTCCACCCTGTCACGTGTGTATCGGTAACTCGCCGTGATCGTATAGGGGTCAGTACTTTGCTTTGTGGCCGTCCTGATGTACCCCGGTCTCCCGCGTGACAGGTGGGGATACTCGCCACTATACTAACGAGGAAGACATCGCTCTCTGCTTAGTGTGCAAAACACTTACTTGCAGCACTGTGGGTGCTGTGGTTTAAATGCTACTGGTTTGTGAACAGAATACCCTTATCCCAGTGCATTGTGCCACATTAAATAAACGCACGAGAAAAAGAGATTCAGAACGCAAAGCTGTGTCAGTGTTCTGTGTAAAAAATCTGTTTGAACATCACGGGAGCTGTTTTTAATAAGCTGCTGAGTAAAGAATATTGTAGCATTTACAGGTTCTTTTCAGAACAAAGGACGAGTGGAGACGCGATTAACAAACAAGCGCTTTGTTATTAATACTCACACTTTGTTATGAACACTACCATTAAAACTACCAGTTGTACTCTCACTAATGTTAAAATGAATACACTAGTAGTAGTATTAGTTGCTGCCCGTGACGTCACATACACTCTCTGTGACGAATGCGAGACACCTAGACACATACAGTGACGTGCCGGCTGTTGCCGTGGTTACCATACTTATGATTTATAAACACTGAAAAAAATGCATTTAAACTGTTACTTACATACATTTATCAACTTGGAATATAATTTTCTAGCTCTAGGATAGAGTTACCTAAATAATAATATGAATAATCATTGTTTAATTTCGGATTGAACATTATTAACATTAAACGCACTATGGTAATTGATCGATACAGTCTTTATTGACTGTTTTCTAGATATTTAAACAGGGTCAAGAAAAGAATCAGTACTCAAGAATCAGAGAAGTTAATCGATTATTCTATGGTCCTTCAGTTGAATAAATTGGTTGTCGATACATAAGTGATCAATAATTCTCCTCCGTTCCCTCCGCGCGTCTCCCGCGGTCTCGCTCTCTGATCCCGGCGCTCTGGCTGGTGTCTGTGACGTCACAGCGCTCTTTCTGACAAAGCAGAGCTGGAGGAGACTCCTGTCCGGAGCCCGGGGGGCTTTTCTTCATATAAAATCTCCCCCCCCCAAAAAAAAACACACCGGACTGTGAAGAGAAGCGAATCATCACAGTTGGAGAAGGAGAGCGACAAACCTTGGAATAAAATTCATTAAACAGAAAAAAAAAGTTTACATCGCAGATTATTGTGTTACAAAGCGTACCCGTGTGGAGCAGTAGAGGACAAGCACGAGTCCCTGAAATAAGCGCTTTTAAGAGTTTTACACGAATCTTCAGAGTAAAGAAGCCAGGAGGATCAGACTCCTGATCCTGGAGGTTAAAATGTGTATCCTGGTTTTATTTCCACCCAGCTCTCAGTTCCATTAGTGGTCTGATGATTTAAATTAACTGTAAAACTGTTACCAGACTTAATCTAAATTGTAAATTTATAAGACTGGCTACTAATAATAAATATACTGATCAAAGTGTCAATACTGGTGTTTATAAAGTAAATGCTGTAGCATTTGCAGGTTCTTTTCAGAACAAAGGACGAGTGAAGACGCGATTAACAAACAAGCATTAACAGAAAACCAAACACAGGATATACACACACATGAGGAGACTGACGGAACACGTACACATAGTTAGGGTGGTAATTACCTAACAACACACTATACTTTTACAAGACTACACAGGGCACTAGAACTACTAGGACATTATTTACACAGGTAGGGTCAGCCGCTGGTCATCGTGCTGACCCTCAGACTCTCCCCGGCTACCACTCCCAGCATGCCCAGCGGTACTACGAGCGCCTAGGGGTGCTTTCTCCTCACCACCAGGCGAGGGCGTTACACTGCCCCCACCTGAAGCGTCTGGCGTCTGGCGTCTGGCGTCTCGCCGACGTCGACACCAGGGTGGCCAGCTGGGTGGCGAGCGTCCGATTAAACCGCTCTACCAACCCGTCGCTCTGGGGATGCAGCGGGGTGGTCCGCGTCTTAGTAATCCCCAGGCGCTGGCACACTCTGGCGAAGACCTGGGACTCGAAGTTACGCCCCTGGTCACTGTGTAACTCCTCCGGCACCCCCAGCCTGGCAAACATCCCCTCCAGCAGTGCATCGGCCACCGTGGGGGCCCAAAACGTCCACCCCCACCCGCTCCAGCAACATGTTGTTGGAGGGGGGCCCGAGAGCGCTCGGGGGGACCCTTCTGCGTCACGCACACCGCACACGTTCGGCAGTACCGCTGCACGTCCCGGTGGCAAAGACCCCAATAAAAATGGCCTCGGAGACGCTGCAGGGTTTTCTTACTGCCGAAGTGCCCCATGCCCGGCTGGCCGTGCACCGCTCGGAGCACCGCCCCGCGGAGCGACCGAGGCACCACCAGCTGCCACCGTACCTCGCCACTGGAGGGTACCCGCCACCCCTGGCGCAGCACCCCGTCCTTTACCTCCAAGGCCTCCCACAGGGCGCAGAGGGCCTTGACGGACTTTGGGTGCGGGGCGAGCTTCTCTCGCGTAGGCCGCACTCCTGCTGCCCTCCAGAGGAGCACCGGCCCCACGTCAGGATCAGCTGCCTGACGCTGCGCCAGGTCTGGCAGGCCCACCCCCAGCGGCCCCTCCCGGGCCGTGGCCGCAGTGCTCACCCCCGCCACGGTGCGGACAGCCTCCTCACGCTGCTCCCGCCAGGGGTGCCGCGAGAGAGCGTCGGCATTGAGATGGCGAGACCCCGCACGGTGCACGACAGTGAAGTCGTACTCCTGCAGGATCTCTATCCATCGCGCCATCTGCCCCTTCGGCTCCTTAAAGTGGAGCAGCCAGGTGAGGGACGCATGGTCGGTCCTCAGCCGGAACCGGGTCCCGAACAGGTACGGCCTGAAGTGGTGGACCGCCGCCATCACCGCCAGCAGCTCGCGACGGGTCACGCAGTAGTTCCGCTCAGGCCTAGTCAAAGCCCGACTATAGTAGGCCACTACGCGCTCCCCATCCGGCCCCTCCTGCACCAACACCGCACCCACCCCCGAGTCACTCGCGTCGGTGTCGAGAACATACGGCAACCGCGGGTCGGGGTAGGCCAGCACGGGGGCCCCCATGACGGTGCGTGGAGTCGGCCAGTCCCTCACTGCGGCGACCTTACTTGGGTCCGTAGCCACCCCTCGCGGTCCAACAACATGTCCCAGGAAGCTCACCTCCCGCCGCAGGAGCTCGCACTTGCGGGGGTTGAGCCTCAGGCCAGCACCGCCTGGAGGTTCGTCAAGGCCTGGTCGAAGCCCCGGGCATGAACCAGCAGATCATCCAGATACAGCACACACTGGTTCCGCGGGACAGATGCCAGCACCCTCTCCATCAGCCTCTCGAACGTCGCCTGGACATTGCACAGGCCAAAAGGCATGACAGTAAACTGCCAGAGGCCCTGGCCGATAGAAAAGGCCGTCTTCGGGCGAGCATCGGGAGCAAGCGGTACCTGCCAGAAGCCGCAGCGGAGGTCCAGGGAGCTGAACCAGGTCGACCCGGTGATGTAGTCTAGGGCGTCATCTATCCTCGGCAGGGGGTAGGAATCTTTCCGGGTGACCTTGTTCACCTTGCGGTAGTTGACGCAGAACCTCCACGAGCCGTCTTTTTTTTTTACCAGTACAGCTGGCGCCGACCACGGTCTCGCGGAGGGCTCAATCACCCCCGCTGCGGCCATCTCCCGGATCTTATCCTCGGCGGCGGTCCGCTTGGCTTGAATCATGCGTCCCGGTGGGATGCGGATGGGCCGAGCGTCGCCGGTGTTGATCTCGTGTTGGACAAGGGCAGTGCGGGTGCAGTCCTCATCTATCGCCGCAAAGAGATCCTCGTTCTGGGCGAGTAGTGCCTGGAGCCGCTGCCGCTGGTCCTGATCGAGGCCCTCGCAGCTCCGCTGGTACAATACAATATGGACTCCCAGGAGGCTCCCATACTTCGGATTCTTGCGTTCTTGTCAGGACATACTGATGCGCAAACATATTCATTACCATATTTCAAAGCATTGGAATAATATATGTCGTACAGCAACACAAAAACAGGAAGACAAGTATCACAGCTACGATAATCGGTGTTAGTAACTTAAAGAAAAACATTCCCCCTGGCCCAAACAGTGATTCTAACCAGGAGAGAAATGGGTGAGGCTGTAGAATGAGGCATTAAAGCACATACATAACAAGATGCATTAAATTTCTTTAACTTTACAGTATGATTTATAAGTTTATACCACAAATTACTCATATCCCCCTCATTATCAGTTTCATTCAGCCAGTTTGTATACAAAGAGGCTTCGCATTTAGATTCTTCCTCTTTCTGGGTGGTGACAGGCTTCCACATAAAAAGGAAAAAGGCTGGGCACATCAGTCCCAAGCATGTGATCCCCATCTATCCCTGTGGAGACATCACTCCTGCGCTTTGCTCAGTTCGTTTGTGACCTTTTTACAGTGGGAAGCATGAATTCAGGGCACCCTTTCCGTGACTTTCACAGCAGTCGCAGCGGTCAGCAGCCTTGGTACGGCCCCCTCCACCTGAGTGAACACCACTTCTTTTTCCTGAAGTCTTTCACCAGAAGAGTAATAACTCTTAGAAAAATCTACACATTGTTCCACTGCCTCAGCTGTGCCATTTTGCAGAACAATTCTAGCTGAAGTTGTAAAATTTCTCATTGGCCCGTTCCTGCAAAACATCTTATTATGAACAAACAAATCATAATAATAATGTGCATCTAGGGGAATCATTCCCAAGGGTAACCCCCCCTTAAAACCATATTGTTCTATCCATCAGGTTCTGCCACTAGATAAGAGAACCTTTCCCATGAAGTCATTTTTTGACCTTCATGATCCCTTCAGGGCGTACAATTAGCACAGAAGCAGCAGCTTTAGTCCACATGTTTTTCAAGCAGGATATTAACAGTATGATTATAACGAATAATACCAGACACACAAATATGTATTGAACCAGAGACCCTCTCCAGGTTCCTAGCACAGACTGTAGCCATGCACCAATGCCCCAATCATCTGGATTATAATTATGATATATATTTTTCTTCATCATAGATGTGCTTTGCTAAGTCATTAATTTGCTAATAATTGTCTAGAATACAAGTACTGTTTAGTCTTTGCTCACCTAAACAGCTGTCTATCACCCTAATAGAGAATGGCCTAAAACTGTGATTATAGCGAGGAGCATACAGTTATTTCCATTCTAATACATCTGAGTTACACTCAGACTAAAAGCAGGGCTATTTACCCATGCCAATAAACCTAAATAATCACCTCTATCAAAGGGGATTACTCCCATGAGCATCTTTTATAGCAATACAATCCCAACAGGAGCTCTGATTATTATTTGTGGCTGACTGATAAAGTATTGATTCCATATCCCCATTTATAAAAGTAAAACTCCTTACACTTAACAGGTACACTGTCACCCCCCCTCAGGAAGCTCAACAAACACAGAAACAGTGACAATATAATAATGTTCACTCAGTCTCTGGTGCAGTGGTTCGGTGTCAGCGCAATGCGTAGATCCAGCGATCTCATCCTGTCACTCAGATGGCAGAGTCGGTAGTCAGTTGCACTTGATATGGTCCTTCCCAGCAGGGTTGCAACATCTGGCAGGGTATATCTTCCTCACCCACACCCACTCGCCAGGTATCAGGTCGTGTCTTCCCTCTACTGGAGGTCTCCAAGCGTCCAGCACCTGTTCACCAGTCCCGTGCACCACTTCAATTAACAACCTACAATACTACAATAGAGAATTAGCAAATTCAACAATCCATTAGCCAAATTCATCCCTCCAGGAAGTTTCGTTGATTGGCCTGTGATGATATCAAACAGGCTCTATTACACAGTTCTGTTTGATCCAGCCCGCATCCCATGGTGTTCCTTCAGTCTGATGTCTAGTCAATCTTTTCTGTTCCTTCATTCCACTGTTCCAGCAGACTGAGGGTGATCTCAGTCCATCTCACCCCGAATAATCCAGCCACAGCCTGTCTCTTGATCATAATACAAGCGGTAGGGCAGTGCCCACCAAGGGCTTATCTCCATCATCAAGTGTTTGGTAGACACAGAGGCAGTGACAGCAACCCACTGGGAAAACAGATTATAAGAGCCAAGGTTGTAAACATTTGCTACTGCATGAAAGGTTTCTCAGGAGCAGGCCTTTTGAGCTGTAGCACCTGCACCTGAACTGTAGTTGAGTTCCTTTGATAAGCATCACATTGAGATACCACATAAGTGGCTACTGCTTCAAACACGGTCCCCACCCAGGTTTGGGTAACCGGCACACCATTTGACTCACACCCAGGTGTCCGACAGAGTGCATTAGTCGAGCTACAAAGGGCATTAGGCTGTGAGGGCATGCAGAGCGTCCAGTGTGCTGGCAGCACCACACTCTTTTCTAACCATGTCCTTTTCTCTGCTTTAGAGGCCTCAGCCTGAATATCCTGTAGCTGTCCCCTTTTCACCAACAGAGGTCTCACAGGGGTCTCAGACTCCTGTTCTACCAGGACTGTGCACCTGACAGCTACATCTGCAAAGTTGTTCCCTCGAGTTACTGGAAACATTTCTTTATTATGTGATTTATACTTTACCACAGCTACTTCAGTCAGTAGCTGCAAAGCTTCTAACAGTTCAGAGACAAACCCAGCATTCTTGACTGGAGTCCCTTCCATGTTGGGGAAATCCCTATTCCTTCACTGCCATCCAAAATTGTGGCATACACCAAATGTATATATACAGTCTATATAAATGGCTACAATTTTCCATTTAGCATATTTACAAGTTTCAATTAAATATTTTCATTCGGTCTGCTAGTTCTACACCAGATTATTCACAGTTTATACAGCCAGGCAGGTAGCCTGCACAACACATAAACACGGCCCCTTGGCCACCGCATCAAGGGGTCCTGAATAATAATAACCCACCAGACGATGCCTATCTCCATGCTCCTGCACCAGCACAATGGCTCACAACCCATTTCTTTCACTTACAGACAGATTACATACAGATGATCCATCTGAGGGAATACAGTCCAGGGCCAGTGTCTGCAAGAAAGCTTGTTTCAAAACATCAAAAACGGTTTCTGCTGCAGGGGTCAAGGCAATTTTGTCTTTTGATTGCACTACCCCCCTTAAACCAATACGTCACTGGACAAGCTCGTTCTGAGAAGGCATTCACCCTGGCTTTATCATGTAGTTGGTTTTATACTCCTTTTTTTCCTCTCAAGATCCAATACTTGGAGTAGCCTGGCCTTATGGATTCCCTAATTAGGTAAAACAATCACAATATCACATAACTCTATTGAGTTAGTTTACATAAATGCTATTTCATGCAGTAATTCCTTATAAAATGCTGCAGTCTGGGCCTAAAACAGGTCTGGGGTGTCCCCCACCCACATCAGTAGTTGAAACCAGGAACTGGTGGTAGATTTCAGGAGGAAAAAGGTCAAACCTACTCCTGTCTACATCCATGGGAGTGGCGTGGAGATGGTGGACTCGTACAAGTACCTGGGAGTGCACATCGACGATAGACTGGAATGGTCTAAGAACATCGAGGCCATCTATAAGAACGGACAGAGCCGACTTTACTTCTTGAGGAGGCTCAGGTCCTTCAATGTGTGTAGTAAGATGCTACACATGTTTAATCAGTCGGTGGTAGCGAGTGCCATTTTCTACGCAGTGGTGTGCTGGGGCTCTGGGATTAGAGTAGTAGATTCCAAAAGGCTGAACAAGCTCATCAGGAGAGCAAGCTCTGTCATTGGGTCTGACCTGGACCCCTTGGAGGTAGTGGCTGAGAGGAGAATGATGTCCAAACTAGAGGCCATCATGGACAACTTCTCCCATCCCCTCTATGACAGGCTTGCAGGAATGAAGAGCACGTTCAGCAATAGACTGATTCATCCACGGTGCGACAGGGAGCGCTACAGGAGGTCATTCTTGCCGTCTGCCATAAGACTGTACAACGCATCCACCTTGCGTCTTGGCAGAGGCAACAGCGACAGTGACCTGTTTCTGGACTAAACGCATATACACATCTACTGCTACATCTGTTCTCTTTCTTTTTCTTTTTCCTATTTACAACCACTTTTGTGCAATATATGCCTGGGACCTGTGCAATACATTTATATTTATATTTATATCTATGGTTACATCTATATTTATATTCATACGTGTGATACGATTTTCTGTGTACTGTTCTGTTCTAGTTTCCTCTTGTGTGTCCGGACTGTGAGTAACTCTTGTATTGTATTGTATGTATTGTACTATTAGTATATAATTCGTTACACTGTGGCTGTGTTGTGTGTGTTAAGCTGCTGTTGCACTGCAATTTCCCTCACGGGATCAATAAAGTATCTATCTATCTATCTTTTCCCAAGCAGACTGTGACAGCTTATATTTGCTTTAAACACAACCCTTGCACCCCTTCTCCTGTAGGTTCCTGTTACCCGTTAGAAAACTTTATATCACATCTTTATGCTGTTTTAGTCTAAAAACAGGACAGATGTGCTCCTGTGTCCCCCAGTTACTGCACACTGTAAGATTATTTCACTTTTATTTAAATCCTGAGATAAATTTAGGAAGGCTACAGAGGGGTTTACTAGATTAAAACTGTTAGTTCACGCACGGCTCTCGTTTCAGCTTCTGACGTTCTTTAATTGTGAAATCAAGCCTCTTTCTTACAATTTCTCCAAAAAACACCTTTTTTTTAGTAACTGCACACCAGCTTATTAGTAGTTTTGTCTTTGGGGTTTTATATCTCGGTATAACATTAAAGTCGCACAATAATTTCGACAAACTGGCGGCTCCCTTTTCTCCTCCTTGGGAGTCTTTTTACCTCCCATTTGCAGCGCTCGCACTTCTGCATGCATGCTTCGCGAGTTATTAAATCAAATCTGTCTCCGCTGTCCGTAATATCAGGAAAGCATAGTTGTACATTCTTGGCAACATCAGGTTTTAACCCACTCAAGTAAATTTGCTTTATTACTGTGGAAGTATCTTCATTCACTTCCTTCTCATTGGCTAACCCCGAGTATACTATCCATAAAGCTATAAACCTTTCTGTAAAATCTGAAACATCCTCACTTCCTTCTGCTGACATGCTGTTACTTTTCTCTAATCAGATTTCGGTGGGTAATGCTCTTTCAAAAATCTCCACACTAATTCCCACCCTTCTCCTAGATTCTCTCTTCTATTTCTTCTTTTGCTGTTTCTTTTTCTGCATATATAACTTCGTTTCGTTCAGCCATTGCTTTTAGCTTTTCCATCAGAGATTTTTGCGTCTCATCTATGATATTCTGTTGAATTCTCAAATATTCCTCTAAATATTGTTTATTTTTATCCAAATGTTCATACACTTTTCTACATTCCTGTTCATCCTAAATTCCGTCTGACATATTTCTTTTAAGTTTCACTTTGGATTAATCAAACTTTTTTTTTTCTTCACACTAAACCATTTTCACCTCTCCCACGTGCCCCGCGGAGCCCCCCAGTCGAGACAAACTGACGAACTATCAAAATTCGGGAACACGGACCAGGTTCCAAATCCTGGCTTTAAACACACAGTTGAATCGAGTTACCATTTTCGGCTCTTCTGTGAGTACAGTTCTAGTTACTACCTTCAGCCGTACTGCAGTCGTGTACCAGGATGCAACACCTGGATTGTTTCGCACGGGCAGGGCGAGATGCTATTCCTTCAGCAATCCCTTTTTTTCTACCCCACCTTCACAAAACAGGCATCTAAAAACACATACACCATTAACTAATTTTTCTGTTGTACTTGCTTCAGCACCACAGCAACATGGAGAGGACAAGGGACTTTTTAGAAAAGAGGAGTCCTTACCTCTTTTTAGAAGCGGCCGCCTAACTTTTCCTCTCCATGTCCGTGTGGTTTAATTTAGATGGATACTTCTTCATCATTTGGGTCACGTATCCGCCAATCTGCCTCCTCCTTTTTAGAGGACGTTGTAAACCTTTAGGAACAATATAATCTAGCAACAAGGTTATGTAACTGTAATGAGGCTTAAGACAATCAAGAACAAGGCTGGCCTTTCTTCGAAATTCTTTACGGTCATCAGGCAATTTAGGAAAAGTCTTAACTAATGCAAATAATTCACTAGGAGACCAATGTCAATGTTCCTTCTGGACCTGTAAAAGTGCACATTGGCATTTCATGAACAAGTGAAAAGGCTTTGGCTCCTGACCGCTTTCTAGTTTCGGTGGAGACTTTTTCTTTTTAGAAGGCATGGCCATGACTTTAGCTGCAGCTTGCTGTTCTTTAGTTTCAAGACTAGTCTTTTTTGAAGCTTCCCATTATTTCTGTGATTCTTCTTTCCATTACATAAGTTTTCCAATTCACTTTCTTTCCTTTCTTCTCCTTCTCTTCTAAGTTTCCCCTTCTTCAGGAAACTTCTTTTTCCTAATTCAACTTTCCTCTGTCCATTCTGATTCACTTACAAAGATCCTTCATAGTTATGGGCCCCTAATTATCATATATAAATTATGTGCAAGTTCCCTTACACCTATTACCCTAGCTTTACAGTTCATGAACATAAATTTTTTTTTTACTCTAACACAGGCTATAATTGTTTCTCTGAATTTGTCGTACATGTACTTTTGCTGGACTGCTCTGTCCCACTTTCGTCTTTGAATTTTAATTTCCCATTTTTACCGATCGGTGCCTTACTTAGAACCTTATCACATCAACTACTCCACAGAGCAAAAACCACACGTCTGTGTTAAGATAATTTCTTTATATGAGTCCCAGACTCATCAAACCTGTGTGAGAACACCCCTGTGGCTCGGTTCTCAAACTATTAATTTTAAAGGATCACTTACTGACGTCAGCCAGCTGCCAATTCTCCAGACGCGTCTCTGGAAGGATAAACAGTTTATCCTCCAAGGTTCGTCCAATTTGCTAAAATTGTCCGGGTCCGGATGGAGTTTCAGCAGCCGTTCGCGTTCAGGTTTGTGATCCCGGATGAGCCCCCAAATTGTCATGGAAATATAACTATCAAGGAAGCCACAAAAGAGAGTTCTCACCTGAGTAAGGTCTTAATTTCAATATTGCAATATTGGGAGCCCTGTTGCCACTCTGCAAAGTGCAACCAGAGACTCAATTTGTTACAAGCAGTACAGGGTTTTTATAAGACGTTGCGCTGTAAAAAAGCTCAGTGCTTTGTCCCTTCAAAAACTTCCCCTTTCCCTGAGACAAAACAGATTACATCATAGAGCGAGAGAAGAAGCAATAGAGTTGTTATTCAAAGCTAATCAGTTACTTTCAGCTAATTCTAACGACCCAGACAGCATATATTGTTTTGGTACTTTGTCTTCTAAAGTAACCTAAACAGTGTACTTTGTTGACGCACTGTTTTCTAAAATTCTGCACGTACTGTAGCACAGCAATTACATCCTTGAAATATATTTTCTAAAAGCACCAATATATTTTTTTCTAAACTCTCTACATTTTAAGAATCAATTTACTTATTAGATTTCCACTTCAAACACTTGCAGAAAATGCCAGCAATTCAAAGCGTGTAGGCAGCATGAACAGACCAATTCTGCAATTTCTTTTATCGCGGGCGGTACTTTCCGAGTCGATGGCTCTGCATTAGAAATGAGAAGTGCTGAACTCTAAACACGTTCTTGCCATTACTGCTACTCCTGCTGCTACTCCTTCGTCCTTGAAAAAAGAAAAGACAGGCATGTTTTGAGTCTCAAAATGATCTTCTGGATCCACAAGAAACATGTACATTTGATTGATTCCGCAGTATTTTGGATGTACTGTACTTATAACTTCCATCGAAGAGAGATTTCATCAGTTGCATGAAATTGAAACTTTCGACTTTTTGTCTGGTATTGAAAATATGTTTTAAAAAAACCATAAACAATTTTCTAACAAACAACTCATGAATTATTGCCAGGATCTATATTAAGCGTTCGGTAGTGATAACATTGCTGATATTGATTGAGTAGAAATCTATGATGTATTGACAGCTTTATCTGAAGCGAGAAGTCCTAGAACGCCATCTATGAAGTTTAAGGATTCATACCAAGAAATGCCTTTTGTTTCCCACCCCAACTGCTGCTTTTGCATTACACATTATCTGAACATTACCAGTTTTGGTAGCTTCTGGGCACGATTTTCCCAAACTGAAACTTATTACAAAATTCTTTAAGATGAACCATGTCTAAAAATTGTAAATCAGGACTAATTTTAATATCAAATGAAATTACTACAGAGGAAAAGGCTTAACTGAAATATGAATAAGACTATGCAAGCCTGAAAAATAGAACAATTCAATTTATAGAACTTATTTTTTTATTTTTTGAGAGATGGGCTCACACACCGGAAGACACTAACGTTTCTCATCGTTAGAGTATGTGAATAACAGTTTAACCCCATTTGTTTGTAATTGTGATTCTGTTAAAATTAAAAAAGCATCTATCAATAGTAAGAAATTATCAAGAAAGTAAGAAATTGTGTTATTTCATAAACTGTAAGACATGAAGACATTTACAGGTTATATCCTTTGCTTTGTCTTTTAACGCAAGCGGTCAGGATCCAAGCCCATGTTCGGACGGTTGTGTTTCTCTTGTAATCATCAAATGTCATTGTTTTGTCCTTCAGTTCTTTCTCGAGTTGTACCATGGATATTTTATACCATCAATACTTTTCATGCTCTTTTGCATTTTCCTTCACATACGGAAAAAAACTCAAGGCGTTCTTGTCACTGTGCTACACAGTACAGGACACGCAGTGAGTAATTCGCGTAGCTTTCAGAGGAATCCAGAGGGAGGACTCTTAATGCAAGGAGCTGTTTTTTTTTCGCATTAATCATTTAAACCAGAAACAGCTGCACAACTGGTTGCATTTGTGATTATGTCACTTCTCTGCTTCAGCAAGGTCAATAAAAGACTCTGAAAGTAGTAGAGAAAAACTGAATTAAAATCATATTAGCAATTCTGAGCGATATCTGCATACAGGCAATCCAATAAGAACGTTGAAATCTTTGAATGTCATCTCTCTATATATTGCGCTGCTTTTTACTTGGAGTAAAACTATTGGATTGAAGGGTTAAAATGTATTGTTGTTATTTAGAGAAATCAATGAACTCATGATTTTATATGTTTTAAAAGACGGTCATGCGCACAGAAAAAAGACAGTGCTGATTATTTTTCTGGAGACGGAGCACTGATGACCTATCCGAGCCAATTGATAAAGCCCACCCAGTGGATACTCTAGCAGAACGTGGAAGAACGTTCACCATTGTAACCAAGGCAACCACAGGAACAACATCAAGAAGCACAATCAATTCCCCATTTAAATCTTTCGTGTAAGGTATGCCATGTGAAAGCATGAAGTAAATCCCCTGATCTCTTTTGAACATGGACAAGGTATTTCTGATGGAGCGCAATGAGCAAAGATTTAATAAGCTACTCCTGCCGATGATTCAGCTTAAAGAAGTAAAAGCTTCACAAACAAAAGCAGCTCGCTACCACAGCCAATATTAAATGTACTTGGTGGCACATTACCATTTGCACTGGCTCAAAAGTGGTCTCGGCAGACGTTGTTCTCTACGTAAAGCTGAAAGCGCCAAAGAGCATTTCCACTGAGAAAAAAAATCTTTCTTGATGTTAAACATAGAGAGCCTGCCTTTTAGAAGTTCTCCCTTTAAACACCTTGTGCAGCCTCCCGACAGACTAACAAAAAGCGCCTTTTCACCAACTCAATTTATAATACGCCCCTCAAAACTCACAACCGAATAACAATCCATCCGTATATTTGATTTCCAAGATCCATTCAAGGCAACTTGGGTCTTCGCAAGCAAATAATTTCAGGGAAGAAACTCAGTTTAGTCAACTACTGGTGCATTCAGCATACCATTCGCTTTTGCTTGTCAGGGTGGCCGAGTGGTCTAAGGCGCCAGACTCAAAGACATGTGTCTTTCCAGCTGGCTTGGGTGTTCTGGTCTCCAAATGGAGGTGTGGGTTCAAATCCCACTCCTGACAGCTTCTGTTTTTACCTCTCTTGAATTGTTCCAGTGCTAGCTGACAGTGAATGACTGAAATATAAAAGCAGCAGAAGAAACCAAGCAACTCAGTGCAATTTGTGAGTATTCTGCACTGTTAAAATGCACAGGTTTTCATACTTTTTGGAATTCGTAGCTCAAGAAGTGACTCCTGTTTCATTTTCTATTCACCAACTCGATTTGCATTCCGCCCCTCACACCTCACAACAGAATAACAAACGGCTTCATGTGCCACAGCATTCCCCTGTAGATTCGGTTTGCACTATGAATTAGGCGACCCCGAATGAAATATTTTAGTGTTGGCTCAAATGTGAGGAATTTCATGAACCCTCAAAAAGGAACGCTTGCAGAAAATGCCAGCAATTCAAAGCGTGTAGGCAGCATGAACAGACCAATTCTGCAATTTCTTTTATCACTGGCGGTGCTTTTCGATGGCTCTGCATTAGAAATGAGAAGTGCTGAACTCTAAACACGTTCTTGCCATAACTTCTACTACTGCTGCTACTTCTTCGTCCTTGAAAAAAGAAAAGACAGGCATGTTTTAAATCTCAAAATGATCTTCTGGATCCACAAGAAACATGTAAATCTGATTGATTCCGCAGTATTTTGGATGTACTGTACTTATAACTTCCATCGAAGAGAGATATCATCAGCTGCATGAAATTGAAACTTTCGACTTTTTGTCTGGTATTGAAAATATGTTTTAAAAAAACATAAACAATTTTCTAACGAACAACTCATGAATTATTGCCAGGATCTATATTTAGCGTTCGGTAGTGATAACACTGCAGATATTGATTGAGTAGAAATCTATGATGTATTAACAGCTTTATCTGAAGCGAGAAGTCCTAGAACGCCATCTATGTAAGTTTTAGGATTCATACCAAGAAATGCCTTTTGTTTCCCACCCCAACTGCTGCTTTGGCATTACACATTATGTGAACATTACCAGTTTTGGTAGCTTCTGGGCACGATTTTCCTAAATTGAAACTTATTACAAAGTTCTTGTAAATCTGGACTAATTTTAATATCAAATGAAATTACTACAGAAGAAAAGGCTTAACTGAAATATGAATAAGACTATGCAAGCCTAAAAAGTAGAACAATTCAATTTCTATAACTTATTTTTAATTTTTTTAGAAATTGGCTCACACACTGGAAGACACTAACGTTTCTCTTTGTTAGAGTATGTGAATAAAAGTTTAACCCCAAATGTTTGTAGTTGTGATTCTGTTAAAATTCAATAAATCATCTATCAACAGTAAGAAATTATAAAGAAAGAAAAAAAATGTTTAATTACATAAACTATAAGACAATGAAGAGAGTTTACTTCGCTTTTGTTCTTTTGACTTATGCGTTCAGGATCTGAACCCATCTGCGGACGGTTGTGTTTCTTGAATCTCTTGTAATCATCAAAAGTCGTTGTTTTGTGCTTCAGTTTTTTCTCGAGTTGTACCATGGATATTTTATATGATCAATACTTTACATGCTCTTTTGCATTTTTCTTCACATACAGAAAAAGTTCAAGTTGTTCATATCACTGTGCTGCACATTTACGCTGGACCACCTGTAACAGTAGAGGACACACAGTGAGGAATTCGTGCAGCTTTCAGCTCAGTGCGGAGTCCAGAGGGAGGGCTCGCTCGCTGAATGATCTCTCAGGAAATCCCGGGTGAGATTCAAAAGGTAAACCTGGCTCTCTATGAACACGAGCAAAGAGTTCTCACTCAACAGAAGATTGCGATGTGAGTACAGTAATATAAAACACCTGAAGATGCCAGGGATTGAACCCCGGACCTGTGGAGCAGTAAGTGACTTGTAACGCTGACATAAGAAATACTTACATAAAGTGCTTTTACTGACCATATTACAAATCACAGGAAGTAAGGTCTTAAAACATTGGGCAGTAGTGGGATTTAAACCCACGCCCCTGAGAGAGTGGAGCCTAAAATCCAGCATATTAGACAATTCAGCCACACTACCTCTGGCCCCTTCTCCTTTCCTCTCGTTGCTGAGTATAGGTGCCTTCATGCAATTGAGCCAGGTTTGAATCCCAGCCAATACATCTCCAAATCTTTTCAAATGAATCTGTGATCTTGTAGCACATCCTCTGAAACAAGCAATCAAAATTGGAAACGTCTTCTTCAACACTGAAAAGCTCAATTAGGACGAAGCAGTTGTACACAGGACAGCAGTACCGTATATGTTCTTGATTGATTCAGACTCGTTCTCAGTGGTTCTTGCTCACCAAATAACTTAAAAGCTGAGGAAGAACGCTACGAAAAATACTAATCAAAATACAAAATAATAATCATTATTAACCAGAAACAGCAGAAAAACTGGTCACATTTGTGATTATGTCGCTTCTCTGCTTCAGCAAGGTCAATAAAGGACTCTCTGAAAGTAGTAAAACACTAAAGAACTGCAAAACTGAATTCAAAATCATATTAGGAATTCTGAGTGATGCCTGCTGACATGCAATCCAATACGGATGTTGTCTTTAAATAAGAATTCTCGATGTTTCCCTGCCTTTTCCCTGGAGTGAAACTATTGTATTGAAGGAATTCTTATCACAGGTTTACAAGGTGCCGTTGATATTTGGATAAATCTATGAACTCGTGATTTTTATATACTTTAAATATCAGCCATATGCACAGAATAAAATGACAGTACTAATGATTTTTCCTGAGACGAAGCACAGCTTATCTTTCCAAGACAGCTGATAAAGGCAAGCCAGTGGATACTCCAGCAGAACATGGAAAAACGTTCAGCTTTGTAACCAACAAATTCCCCATTTAGATCTGACATGTGAGGTATGCTTTGTGAGTGCTTGAAGTGAAACCCACAATCTCTTTGGAACGTAGACAAGTTATTTCTGATGGAGCGCTATGCAGAAAGACTTAATCAGCTCTACCCCTGAGGATGACTCGACTTGAAAATGCAGAACATTAACGTTTCACAGATAAAAGGAGCACAACCGACATTAAAATTGAGGGCGCACTGTGATTTGCACTGACTCAAAAGTGATCTTGGTACACAAACTTCCCTGCTGAAGGTGGAAACAAGAATTTGTGTTGAGAAGAAGAAACACTTTTTTCTCCCTGCTTTGATGTTAAGCTGATAAAGTAGCTTTTAACACATTGCTCCACTTGGTGGTTGTAACACAAAAACTTCTAGCAGCAGTGGGATTCAAACCCACACCTCCAACGAGACTGGAGCCTTAATCCAGCACCTTAGACCACTCAGCCACACAACCCACTATGCCCTGTCTCTTTGTCTCATTACTTTCCCGGAGGAAGCCGGGTGGCTTTTGCTCTTGTCCGACAGTGGCGCTATGACTATGGAACCGACTGCACCTGCTTTTCCTGAGATGCTTCCCCTCTCATGGTGAGATCTCGACTTCTTTAACACCTCTGGATACAGTTCTTCTGTGGATCGGTTATGTGGGAGACGGCACTTCGATACTATGATCGAAAGTGATCTGAAACTACCCAGCTTTCAATCTCTGAGGTAGTTGTCACTAAACTCGGACGTGATGTGCCGTGTGCCATTACTTTTGTTGCGTTCAAGAGTATTCGTTGCGTGAGCTCCTCACTGCATGTCCTGTACTGTACTGTGATTTCATTTAGAGTACAGCGACTAGAATGCCTTGAATGTCTTTGTAACGAACAGTTCTTTCCGGACCCTATGCGGACGACAGTCCGACGGAGTGGGGAGACACTAGGGAAACGTCATGCATGAAAACGGGGCTGAAGACAAGGGGGCGTGTCCAAGGTGCGCTGGTGCACGGGGGAGGTGTGGCCGAGGCGAACAATCCGAGAGTAGTCCTTAGGGAAAATCCAAAACGCAAGGGTAAGTCCAAAACCAGGAGATCCATCAGAAGAAGGATTAAAAACCACGAAGGCCGGGTCGGAACCGGCGGACGGGGAACAGGAACGGGAACGGGAACAGAGGTTAAAACCTTAACAGGACCAGGCGCTTCCTGGTCCCGGACTCGCACGATATGGAAATCAGAGCAGAGCCCGGATGAGCGTCAGCGCCTGGCTTTTAAGGTGGGCTGGGGATAGGGAGCAGGTGCACAGAATAAAGACAAGTGAAAGGGCTGGAGCACCCTTAAGGAGGGGGGACTATAATCGTGACAGTCTATCAGTATGTATATATATATAAACGCTAAAGAACATGTAAAGTGATTAACATTTCCTTGATATAGATTTTCTGATTATGTCTTGGCTTCATTTAATGAATTTCCTTAGTGACAGATCATTTCTTTCCGGTATTTTTTTCTAGTGCTGTTATTGATCGCATACAAAACATTATTCTCATAAAGAACATGTCACCTACAAAGTCACTATGAAACTGGTATCAGAAAAAGTTTCTTAATATTTCTTTTGATTAGGATGCAAGTGAATTTGATCATTAACTATGGAACTTCCCACAGTTGAGAAGTGTCCAAGTGGCTGTCAAAGGACAGCACTTTGCTGGCACTGTGAATAGTTGGCTAAAGTGCCTATCTAGTAAACAAGAGATCCTGGGTCCAATTCCCAGCAGTGCCTTTCTTCCTGTCTTATTGTACAGAATTTATCCTTACGGGCAAATCCCATGCCTTTTAATTCAGGTGAATGCAAGTGTTCGTTTCCTTTCTGGAACAACTTGTTTTGAAAGAAATCTATACAGCTTGCGAAAGATGAAACACAAATCGTGCTTATCAGTGAAGAAGAGGTACTCCCAGCAGGCCAGCTAATACCAGCAAAGTTTTTTTTTCACCCTTACCCAGAGAATGGAGAAAAGCGAGGCGCCTGTGGCTCTGCAGTGTAATCAGTTCGCGAGTTCGGTGGTAAGCTGAAAGATTGGTAAATGGAGCTCGCCCCAGCCCGTCCTTATTCTTTTAAAGAGGATAAAAAATTAACTTCACCGCCATTACTACCAGCTTTAAAAGACTGGCATGGGCACGGAAAAAAACACACTACAGATGACTTTTCTGGAACCGAAGCAGAGATTCCTTTACGAACCAACTGATAAAGCTCAGCCAGTGAATACTGTTAACAGAATGTGAAAGCACGATCAACTTTGTAACTGCAACCACAGGAAAAACAGCAAGAAGCAGGCTCCATTCCCCATTTAAATCTGTCGTGCGAGGCATGCTTTTTGCACGCATGAAGTAAATCCCACGATCGCTTTTGACCTTGGACAAAGTACTTCCAAAAGAGAGCTATGCACAAAGATTTAACAAGCTCAACCCCCGCCGACGATTCGGTGTGAAGAAGCAGAACATTCAGGTTTCACAGACAGAAGCAGCACGCCAGCACAGCCAACATTAAAACGGAGGGCACACTACAATTTGCATTGACACAAAAGTGATCTGGGCAGACGTCCTTCCCTGCATAACGCAAAAAGTGGCAAAGCGCTTTTGGGTTGAGAGGACGCAAGAAGGTTTTTGTTTTGTGCCTTGATGTCAAGCTGAGAAAGTATCTTTAAACACTTTGCTTAGTTTCTCGAGAGACTGCCAAAAAGTAGTTCCCTCCCTTTCATCTGAAGCCAGCTGAAAGGAGGTCTCAACAGAAGCACCTGGCAGCAGTAGGATTCGAACCCACGCCCCCGAAGAGACTGGAGCCTTAATCCAGCACCTTAGACCACTCGGCCACGCTACCCGCTGTGTGCTGTCTCTTTGTCTCATTACTTGCCCGAAGGAAGCCGGGTGGGTTTTGCGCGTCGCCCGACTTAGTGGCGTTATGACCGTGGAACCGACTGCACCTGCATTTTCTGAGATGCTTCCGCTCTCATGGCGAGATCTCGACTTCTTTAACACCTCTGGATAAAGGTCTTCTGTGGAGCAGGTTTCAGACCTCTGCGTACAGCAGCCTTGATGTCATTTTATTTTTACAGCAGCCGCATCCGGAAAGTTGTCTTTTACGTTTTATTTAAACAACAAAACTATATACAATACAAACAAGAGCACATATAACATATCAAGAAAATCGTCAGGGGCACATGCTATAATACAATTACACTTTATGAAAAACGATTACACAAGGTAAATAAAGATAAGTTTCGCACAGCTTGTTCTTACATTTCGAAAGAGTTCGTAAATACCCCTTTACGTCTATTTTGAACTGTTCAAACGTAGGACTCTTCCCAGACCATTTCACTTTATACCACATTCCTAAACGAGGATGCTTCTCCTGTTTTAGAACTATTTTGGGCGGTATGGCTTATACAGCACACCCACAGTATTCTAATGGTGGACTGCAGATCTGTGCTATAGTTCAGTTGAATTCAAAGGATCCAGCAATCGTACTGGATTTGACTGGGATTCTGAAATGTCTCTTGCAAAAGTATTCGGGTTTGCTTGAACCTTTGATAAAAAGGTTCAAGCAACCCAGCTGACAATCTCTGAGGTAGTTGTCACTAAACTCGGACGTGATGTGGCACACATGTGCCGTGTGCCTTTACTTTTGTAAAAAACTGGTATCGGGAAAAGTTTCTTAATATT
This sequence comes from Lepisosteus platostomus, assembly GCF_059453375.1. NCBI lineage: Eukaryota > Metazoa > Chordata > Actinopteri > Semionotiformes > Lepisosteidae > Lepisosteus > Lepisosteus platostomus. The sequence continues at coordinate 53,056,139 of NC_142615.1, forward strand.
TCTTTTGATTAGCATGCAAGAAAATGTGATCATTACCTATGGAATTTCCCGCCAGCGTGGAGCTTGAATTCACAATCTTGAGATTCAGTGTTCAAGAGTCACAGAAGAGGTCGGCCTGGTCTTCAATTTGCCAACGATAAGCTCCTCTGTAAAGCAGATTGTTCGGATCGGATATTTGGGACAGCATTCCGATTCTAAGATCATTTGCAGCACACGCATGGTTTCCCCCCTTCACGCAAAAAACATAGATGAAGGAAGCTCTCCTGTCTTCTGGGTTCAAATCACCACAGTGCTTTTCTTCCTCTCTTGCCATGCAGAGTTGGTCGTTGTGGACAGCAACAGGTGTCTGCCTTAACTTTAATGGAAGTGTTCATTTCTGGAACAACTTTTTTAAAAACAAATTCCACACATATTGTGATAGATAAAATACTAATCTTCCCTGTCAGTGCAGAATAATTAGTGCCAGCTGGCATGAAAACGACAACAATTTTTTTTGTCTTTAGCGTAAAACTTGTGAATATAGAAGAAAAGATGACGAGTGTCAATTTTTATGGCACCGTGAGCTTGTCCTTCAGTCAAACATGTAGGTAATTCAAACACACCAAGATATGCACTTCGAATTAGCTTTGACCTAAATACTATCTACTCCAGATGTGATTGGGCCTCTTTCCACATCCTGATATATGCAGAGAACACAAGCTTTTGGCACGAGTGAATATAAATGTAAACATAAATACTATTCAATATATCGGAATTTTGTTGTATTTAAAAAATATTTTAGCTGGGGATCCTCAAATCAGGAGTGTAGAAAAGAGCACCGTTAAACACCATCGGGAGTGCAGAACGTGATAAAAGTGTTCTTTAAACAAAAAGTGAAAATAGTGAATATGTCTTTCACTTAGATGTTCATTGAAAGCTCAGTAAACGATAAAGCAGAGGCTCGTTTTGTGAATTCTCCTCGCATCAGATTGTCTTGCTTCGACCTTTAAATTGTACACTGTGTAGACCCTTCACTCTCCCTAACTCAATTAAAGAGCCGCAGGTAAAAGTGCCTGTCAGTTTAGTTCAGTGGTAGAGCACTTGCATCTCGTGTATAAGGCCTTGTTTTCTACTGCCACTCTGGATTTCTCTTTAAACGCAACATCTTATCTGTGATTGTCTTTCATGTGACAACCCCCGTGTGTGAATTTCAGCATGACACATAAAATCGTTTGAGATGCTATTTTTAAAACAGACCAAATGAAAGACCTAGTAGCTAAATACAAGTAGAAAACACGTGAATCTAATTGAGAAAATTTGGACCGGAGCGATGTATAGTATTGTAATGGTTGGGGGTTCAGGCGGGCACCCTTGCCATTGCCACTTAAGTCAGCCCCCCACCGTCGGGGACTCAAACCTGCGACCGCCACCATAGCTCAACAGGGACCCAGCCGCTGGAGCTTAAGGACTGTCTCCCTTTAGTTCAACAGGCTGGGTCCCTGTTGAGTGATGCCAGAGGCCTGGGTTTGAGTCCCCGACGGTGGGGGACTGACCTGATGTGGCAGTGGCGAGGATGCCCATGTGAACCCTGGAGCGTTACATTGGTGTCAGCAGTGGGATGGGATAGCCCTTTGCTGAGGTTGGTGAGTGAAGCGGGGGAGAGTGTAACGCATACGGCCGCCATTGAGTGTGTAAGAGCCGGCTTACCAGAGCGGTGATGTCACTGCCCTTCCCTGTAATAGCAGGGCCACAGCCGCAGGACTGAAGGGAGATTGCTCTTTAGCTCAACAGGCTAGGTCCCTGTTGAGTGATGCAGGAAGCCTGGGTTTGAGTTCCTGGTGGTGGGGGGCTGTTGTGAACACCGGAGTGCTACAGTATTACTAATAGTAGCACAAAGCTCACAGTGGTGGCTTTAGGGTATCAGAGCCAGTGGTGCAATGGATAATGTGTTTGGCTTTGGCTCAGAAGATTGCAGGTTTGACTCCTCCCTGGCTCGTTAAGCTTTTAAACTACACTTCTCAGCGTACACAACCCTTCTATCGACTGGATGAGTCTCCCGTTACGTCTCCAATTCTTTCCGCACATTCTGCTTGTTTCACCACCGTTACTGTTGGACCACAGCCACAGAATCGAGGAGAGATACGGTTCCGATAAACTGTCTTAAATAATCATGTTGAAAAAGGTGACTAAGTTTATTTTTCTTTAACATAACCTTACATTTGCCTGTTCAGTTCAAGTTATTTTCTGTACCTGCAAATTCCTCAATTTTTCTGCTGTCTCCTGAGACAGACATGTGTCAAATCACAATAAGTAATACAATCTATTCAGTTAACACCCAGATGTAACAGAACACATTTAAGACTTACACCCCCTTTAAATATGTATTTCCTTCATTTCAGTTTTCTTACCTCCCCAGGATACCTGAAAGTTCACTATCCCATATTAAGGACTGTACATGCATTACCGGTAATACAGCTACTAATAAAGATATACATTAATCTTAATTATTAATAAATTACACTTTTATTAATAAAGACATGTATTAATCAAATTCATTGTGAATAGTTGTGGTGTCTAGAAAACAATTTTAGCTACAGTAAATATTTCAAGCAAGTGGTGCGTATGTTCGTTACTTTGTGACTATATTATTTCCACTACATTCAGAACAGTTCAAATGCGATCAACTGTTCCTCTACTGAACTACATAAACCCTGTGAAGAGGTGGTTTAAGTTAGTCTCCTACATCGGTAACATCTAATGGGCAGCATATGTTATTTTAGGTTTGTTGCAATTGAGAACAGGTTTAGTATGGAGCTGCTGACAAATTTCAGCAGCCACGTTCGTTGCAATGACCCGTTGTAGGGTCATTGCCAATCAGCTGCAAGAAAAAAAAAAACATCATTTGTGCCTTTATTTAAAAAAAAGAAAAACAGAGAAGTAGTTTATGTGGTAATTTCAGGTACAATGTAAGAACTTAAGTTAACTAGTCCCACAGTAATGCGTGGGGTCCTATCAATAGAAAAAAAATACTTGTAACCCAAAAACACAACAACCACGATGTGAGAAGCCTTCCGGGAACCTAGGTAAATCACTGTAGTAGTCTAACGACTACAGAAAATAAAATAAACAAATACTTAAAGGAACAACTTCAAAACAAAAAGAACATTAAAAACAAATCTGGGAAACAACAAAAACAGAATCTAATGCGAGAGCTTTTTCAAGTCTTCGGTACCCCATCGTGCTCCCTTAGTCCCAGTAGACCTCTCGTCTAAGAAGATATCTCTCATCTATCTGTGTAGAGATCAGCTGGGGGTCCACAGCTGATGGGAATTTAAGTAGTGACCTGCGTCAGCTGCAAAGGAAAAAGTATAGGTATAGGGACTAATAAAAAAAGTATAGGTTTATTCCATGCTGAAAGGAGAAGGAAACACAACGTGGACCCTTCTTCGGGTGTGACGTGGAATAAACCTTTACCTGTTCCTTTGATGTTAATTTAGACTGGATCTCCAGCAAACACCTAACAAGCTACAATCCCGTTAGATAAGGTGTTAAGGACGACCTATAAGTAACAGTATCTAAAGTGGACGGTTGCTTTCGGTAGCTAAAGACAGGCCACACTGCTCCAGGTGAGGCTCGAACTCACAACCTCGGCATGACTCCGCTGTGCACTGCTGTATAAGTACCGTGCGCTGACCGATTGCGCCACTGGAGCCACATAGATTACTTTCCCTTCACACACTGACGTTGCACAAACACAGGGTGAAAACGATTTCGGCATGTTTTCCGTCTCTCCGTGGGAGAAAGGGACAGTAAAAGAGCGAGGAAACTACAAGGGAAGAAAATGAAAAAATAGTGCTCACTGCAGAAGTGGGAGGAGAGAGATGGTCAGACACGTAAATCAGCCCGGCGGATTTACACTACAAATTTGTCATTTGTAGTGACATTTATGAGTCTTCATGTGTCTGAAACTATCCAGTTTGTATTTTCGTTTCACAAATCAAGTAAACTTGAATAAGACAAGAAGGCACACTGCACATCTGCGGAACATCACGTCCGATTTTACAGTAACACCAGAGACTGAAAGCGAAGTAGTTTTTTATTAAAGTTCAAGGAAACCTGAATATGTTTGCTAGAAGTATTTCAGAATCACAGTGAAATGTAGTACGATTGCTGCACAGATCTGCAGTCTGCAATTAGAATACGGTTTGTGCGTTGTATAAAATATACCATTCAAAACTTTTCTAAAACTGCAGAGATACATTTCGGAATGCGTCTTCCTGTAAAAATAAAATATCTATTTTATTTGACGGGCGCTATAAGCAGAGTCTGAAGCCAGCTCCACAGAAGAACTATATTCTTTACTTCTCCTGCCATTGCAATTTGCGCACAGATTTTTTTTTTCAAAATGTATTAGCCTCGATGGGAAAAAAAGCTAAACTGTGTGCGCGGTGGCCAAGTGGTAAGGCATCGGTTTCGTAAACCGAAGAGCGCGGGTTCAAACCCCGTCCGTGCCTGGTTTGCGTGCCAAGATATACCTTTATCTAAATCGTCAATTGTCTTGCAATGTAGAAATCTCTGTAATAATAAGAAAAGAAAAGTAGTTAATAATCCTTTGACAAAGTAACGGGCATCCTCCACTGCTTGTCAGGATGGCTGAGTTGTCTTAGGTGCCAGCCTCAAGAACTCAGTCGTGTGTAGTGACAGTTGTTATTCACAACCCGGATTTCTATGGAAGCCCGTTTCCGCCAGGGAGTAAAAAAAAACCGCTATGGTATCTCAGAATTCCGACTTAGCAACTCAGAATTGCGACTTAGTAACTCAGAATTCCTACTTTATATCTCACATTTGCGACTTCGAAATAGCCCATATTTCAATGTCTGCCCTTTTGTTATCGTAACGGATTCGCGTTCTAGGGCTTGTGCCCTCGCCGCTCCCACCCTAGTTGGCTCGAACTGCATTGGCTCGAACCCAGGTCTTGCCAGCTGAGCTAAAGAAGAGTTTCTTTTTTAAGTAAAAAAGGACATACAATGAGATACCATAGCGCGTTTTTTTTTACTCCCTGGCGGAAACGGACTTCATAGATTTCCCTTCATGTTCATTAAGATGTGTCATTTGTATGTTGCTTATATAAGAACAGTTTCTTCAAAAGTTCTGTCAATTAACAGTGGAGAGCTAGCCGATGTACGTTTTCATGAAAACTCTCTTTAAGGCGATTACAAGTATCTTGAGCAAATCTGCGTCATATTTTTTTTAAAAAAAGTTTAGCTCAAGATGCAACAGGAGTATAAATGAATTCTCCCGCCCTACATTACGGAATCTTATTTTTCTTGAATTTTCTGATGTTGGTCGTTATTGGAAATTGCCCGGTGATATCGACTCAGGTACTCAGTTGTTACGTGCTGTAATTCGATACATGCAAAGCATTTATATTCCCTCAAATTATTAATAAGGCCAATAATGTATTAAACATTACATGCCACTTTTTCTCTAGATGATGTTCACGGTGGAACAGTGAGAAAGGCGTGCCTAGATGTGCTTGAACCAGCACCTTACTATCGTTTTAGTCCCGACCTGACCGCACTGAGCAATGGTACGACAGAGACTCCAACGGGTCGGTTTTCTCCTTTTACAGTTTTTGGGAAAAAAATAATCTGCACTTTTAAGCAAGTATTTTATTTCAAATTTTGCAAAGTGTAAGTTTTTCTTGGAAAACGTTGTTTCAGAAAGAAACTGAGTTGATGGGAATAGCCCTGTCAGTAGAATATCGAACGTTTCATCTCAGCTAGTTCTTCTGTGGAGCAGGCTTCAGAACTCTACGTACAACGCCTTTGATGTCATTTTATTTCTACAGCAGACGCATCCGGAATGTTTTTTTTTACTTTTTATTTGAACAACAAAATAGATTCAATATAAACAAGAGCACTTATAACATCAGTAGAATCGTCAAGGGTACATAAAATAATAAAATTACACTTTCTGAAAACGATTAAACTAGGTAAATCAAGATAAGGTCCGCACAGCTTTAATGTTCTTACATTTCGAAAGAGTCTGTAATTACCCCTTTTCGTCTATTTTGAACTATTCAAACTTAGGACTCGTACCAGACCATTTCACTCTACGTACAGTATATCTCTTTTCGAAACGAAAATGTATTTCCTGTCTTAGAAATGCTCTGGGCGGTATGTCTTGCACAACGTGGACTGCAGATCTGTGATATTGTCGAATTCGAGGGATCCAGCAATCATACTGGATTTGACTGGGATTCTGAAATGTCTCTTGCAAAGGTATTTGGGTTTGCTTGAACATTTAATAAAAAAGTGATCTGAGACTTCCTAGCTTCCAGTCTATAATCTCACTGTAACTAAACTAGGATGTGATGTTTCGCAGATGTGCAGTGTGCCTTTACGCTTGGCATGTTCAAGACTATTCGTTGCGTGAGCTTCTCACTGCGTGTCCTGTACTGTATTGTGATTTCGTTGAGATTATCTACGAGGAGTACAGCGATTAGAACGCCTTGAACCTTTTTTTCGGTATATAAAAGAAAACGCTAAAGCACATACAAAGTAACTAACATTTCCTATATGTAGGTTTTCTGATTATATCTCTACTTTACTTAAATACCTTAGTGACAGGCGATTCTTTCCGATATTTGTTCAGGCGCGGTTATTGATCCCATACTAAAGATTATTTTTATAAAGAAATTTTTATAACGGACATTTGGTATAATTAAAAAAAAATACTCATTCACGAATGTTAACATTTTTTACAGTAACGTGTTCTATTGTGATATTGCGCCCCGTGCAGCAATATCACCAGACAGTTTAATGGTCTTAATCACACATTCTCCCTTCACTTAACGACAGACTACTGTTCTTTTAAATTTTCTCCATTCATTGGAAGTGAAGAGAACAGAACTTAAGCTATTATTTATATAAATGTAGTGTGAGCCTTTAATGTGTTCTATAAAATTGAGGAGTCAACTGGATAGATTTGTTAAATATTTTAGTGATGCGTCTCGTATTTGTGGTTATAGGAGGAAAGCAGGGATGAGGAGGAAATAGGTGGCACCCAAGCATGTTAAAGGAAAAAACTCAGCATCTTAAGTGATTTATGTTGGTTTACAGTCCCTTTTCTGTCCTGTGATCCAATGACTGTGTTGAAACAGCCAGGGTTGCGCTAGCTCTTGATGGACTGGTATGCAAACCAAATGACAGACAAGCAAAGCGTTGTTTTACAATTCTGAAAGCTTGTTCAATGTGGCTTCTTGTGTTTTTATGACTCCTGTTATAGTGCTGGTCTTGTAATGTTGTTGGATTGTGCACAGGTGTCAGAAGATACCGTCATAAAGGATAAGCACGAGTTAGCAAAACAACACGCCAGCAAGCACTTCCTCCCTTCGAAAGGAAGATGTTGGAACTGATTAAAGAACTTAATCTGAACTGACACAGGAGAGAGAGAAAATCAAAGTTCTGAAAAGTAAGCACAAGGCACACCCTGCTAAAGAAATGTATTGCCTTAAAAAAATGCTTGGAAGGTCAGAGGAACAATTGTTGTGTTTTTTTTTTTTGCTCAAGTATTTTTATAAGTTTAATTTCCAGTTCTGTTAAAAATAAAACTTAACTTTACTGGTTATTAGTCAGTGTCTTTTGTAATGATTTAGCTGTAATGATGTCTGCTTATTCATCTGGAGTGTTAAACAAAATTAATGCTGCAATAATACAGTAGCGTTTAATTTCAAATGCACAGCTGCTGTTCTCATTTGTTTCATGACTAATTATAATTGGGTATCTCATTAATAACTATGTAGCCTCATCAGGTGAATTGTCGCCTAAATGCAATTCTTAAATTAAAAACTAACTGATTTGTCAGGAAATTGAGTTTGAATATAAATGAGAAACAGAAAAGTAATTGTATATTAATGTGGCCTACATATTCTACTGATCAGAAGTGTTCTGATGTACAGTCCTCTCCAGTTCGGGCTAATTAGTACAACAAGGCCGAGCCCTTGGAAGCGGATTAAGCACAAGTTGAGCTGAGCTCCAACTTTGTTCCACATATTTTTTGCTGCAATTGAACTTTGGAGCGGGAGATGATCTCCAGAATGTACCATACTAACTTAGTACGCGGCTGTGTTTTAACTCGGGAAGTCCATCGCATTTGACCCTATGGGTTTATATACATGGGTTTCTCTGCATACACTACCATAAGGGAGGAATGGTGAGTTAGAGGGAGGGCACCAGTTTGGTTTATCAAGAATTCACCAAACTGAGTAGAACTACAGATCCAACCATTCAAAATGTGCAAGGTACAGATGCAGCCATTCAAAGTGCGCGGTACAGACACCGCGGTACAGATACCGCAGGTATGATGACACGGGGTACCGCGGTGCGTGATTGGTTGACCGACAGGGGCACTCGTGGTCCGTTGGTCTGTCATAGAAAGACTTACTGTAAACGTCTTTACTGTGCCCGTTGTAGATATTGAATTTTACCACTGAAGGGAAATCTTAGTAGCTGAGCATAAAAAGAATAGGAGCATACTGTAACGCGTGTGAAGGCCATAAACGATATTAATTTTGGAACGTAAACATACAGTATATAGCTGGTCTTGGTACTTTAAAGAAAAAAATTCACACCGGTATTCCATTTCTCCCTAAACATTGTAAGCTTCGAAGTCTTTAACTAACGTGATACCGGAGTCAACAAGCATACTTTTAGAATTTGATTAAAAGGGAATATAATATGGAATCGCGTATCTAAAAAATTTAATAACGGTATGATTATATCCGTGTACTGCGGCAGGGCTGTGTAGGGCTGTTTCGCCTGCCTGATCATGTGAGCTGTATTGTAGCCTACTGGTCTAGGTGCGTGACTACCAACTGGCAGGTTGTGTGTTTGAATCCAGCTGGTGCTGGACTTTTCATTTGTATTTATTTATTTTTTAATCGCGTAACATAAACATATTACCGTATGCAAACTGTACTGTATACAGTATGTATATGTATATTTAATGTCTTAACTGTGCCCGTTTAATTGAATTAAAAAAAATATTTAACACGAACATTAAGCTGTTTACATCTTCCGCCTGAGAACAGTCACCCGTTGCTACCCAACGCAGAATGGTGATTGGTTGACACTATCTGACACCCCTCTGATTGGAGAAAAAAGACGTGCTGGTGTGCTATACACACTGTGCCAGGAAGAGGATTTCTTTCTATTCAAAACGTGTATTTTAAAAGTTTAAGAAGTAAAAACCTTACAGCGTACACAGATTTCTAAACTGATCAGGATCGTTATCTTTGTCTTATGCATAATAATGTTCACCGCTCTGTCCAGCAAATTAATAATAAACTTTATTTTATATAGCGTTTTAAACGAATAAGTAATTAGATTGCTCATAAACCTAATCACTTGCTTTTTCTTTTTATTTAGGCTCAGATTTCAACTATAGATCGTATTATTAATAACCATAATAACAACCAACCAACAAAAACAACCATATAAACATAATGGTGGTGCTGGACCTTCCAGTTGTATTTATTTTTTAATCGCGTAACATAAACATATTACCGTATGCAAACTGTACTGTATACAATATGTATATGTATATTTAATGTCTTAACTGTGCCCGTTTAAGTATTGAATATTCATATCTAATTTTACCACTGAAGGGAAATCTTAACATAAACATACAGTATATGGCTGGTCTCGGTACTTTAAAGAAAAAAATACACACCAGTATTCCATTTCTCCCTAAACATTGTAAGCTTCGAAGTCTTTAACTAACGTGATACCGGAGTCAACAAGCATACTTTTAGAATTTGATTAAAAGGGAATATAATATGGAATCGCGTATCTCAAGAAATTAATAACGATATAATTATATTCATGTTGCAAAAGAACTGCAACGGACATAAAAACTCCCTTGCATGGTTTCATTACGACCAGAATCGGTCTTGAGATATTTTTAACTTGATTTACAGTATTTGAGAGGTATGTCTTAACACCGATACTACAGTGCTTAAGTACTGCTCACGTATATGTTTCTAGGTTTATATTATGCATTTCATACGGTCAAATTACTTTTGAGCAACTAATAAGAAGCGCGAAACGGTATGCGTTTTACTTTCGTTTTGTGCTGGGACCCGTGGATTGATTCGAGATATCAAGTACATACAAGTCATTTTTTAAATGTTGTAGTTCTTCTTGAAAAAATGTTACGAGTACATCATCTATCAACAATTACACAGGTTCTGTTTCCATATTGCGGATTTTGGTTACGTAATATTATTTTCTAGATTTCACGTTATGAAGATGATCGAAACACGAGGGCGGCGTAGCGGTCGGCTCTTGCTTTCCCGTCTATGCCGATGCACTGCAAGTACAACCCCCCCTCCATCTCCTGGGTGATGGGTAGCAGTTGGACATCTGGGAGAATTATTCGTCCCACTGGCATCTGTGAATTCCGCTGTGCTTCCTGGGGGGAGATAGCCGGCGGGGACAGCATCAACAGATTCCTGCGCGGTGGTGAACTGAGAGGCCGGGATGGAGTGTCCTGAGGCGGTGTGTGCTCTGCGGGGGGCAGAGCTTCCGCCAGGCATTGCAGCCTGCGCGGCGGGGAGAGGCACTTCTCGGGAGACAGCTGCTCAACTGTTTGACTGCTGGAACTCTAGCCTCCCAATCCTCCCCAGTAATGCATCGTAATGCTCCCGCTGCTGCCGAAATGTCTCCATACAGGTGCTGCTTCTACAGGTTGGCACCCTGGCCAGTGGCCGAGAGCAGAGACCCACGGCCTGTGGCAAAATAACATAATTCATGTAAGAAATAAAGTCACACAGTAGTATTCATCAGTCGCGGAACAGAAGTCAAAATAAACTTTTCTTTTTTTCCGTCTTACCGCTTTCTTTTTTACTGTCCTGGTGGTAGATCGTTTCGCCCGTGCGGTGTTTTCTTGAAGAACAGGCTACGAAGAAATAATTATAATTGAATTTAAAATTAAAAACGTCAATAATACCTTGTAATATGCGCTGTAATCGCGTATTTCAGATGAAGTCTGCTGTATTTGCTTACCCTTCTCTCTTTGGAAGCTGGGGCGTCAGAAGCACCCCGTCTCTTCCCGTAAAACGCCTTGGTCTCCATACTGTACTATGGTCGCTGTAGTGCAGGTTTGCAGTTTTTTTTTTGTGATGGGAGCTCACCCAATCCCTTGGTGTCTTTTATGCGTCACACATACTGTATTTCAGCGCCATATATTTCATGGATATTATGGAATATAATGGATGGATATCTTAGTTATCTTTCTAGTTCACAGGTTTGCATGCATAATTTAATTTTGAAAGCCACTGAGACATCAGGTACTACTGTTGTATTTAAGAAAAAGAAACAAAACAAAAAACATACTAACAACTGTGCCATCCTACTCCTTAGTTAATACATTTTATTATTCATAAACAGTTAACATTGTTAGCAAAATATTTTGAATTATATTTAACCCTATTTTTTCTTTAGTTTTGTATTTAACTTATTATATGATAGTCAGACTTAATGTATATTAATGTATATTTGAACAATGAAAATATATTTTTACAAGATTTTACATTAAGCACTTAAAATTAATATGGTTAATAATAGTAAACTGTAACATGCTGTAACAAGATCGGTTAAACTGCGAAGAAAATCCTTTCAGAGAAAATGTTTCAGGTGTGAAGAACATAGATCTCCAATGCAGGGTGTTCCCACACACCCTGCCCCCACTACCATTGGAATATACACAAACATTTTAGCGTTTCATTCTGAGCAGAAGACCCTCACACCTGAAGAGTGCTGGCTGTGACGAATTAAACCGGTTTTACAGGTTTCAATCACAGACCATGTGACATGGGACTCAGTAAACTACAGTAACACCGTATTTGATAACGCTTTAAAAACGCTATAAAATAATGTGACTTGGCACAGAACAAGTCACATCAAGTCAATTTAAACACAAGCTGTCTTTAGCCCTCTAAGCTGGTTCATACAGAAATGTAGAGATCCAGGCTCAGAACACACAGCTTCATTAGCGAATACATATGCAGGACAACTAGAGAAGACGTTTTACAGAGGATGGATTTTTAGAAACATCCCATCAGACATCCCATCATATTCACAACGTGAAATCTAGAAAATAATATTAAGTAACCAAAATCCACAATATGGAAACAGAACCTGTGTAATTGTTGATAGATGATGTACTCGTAACATATTTTCAAGACGAACTACAACATTTAAAAAATGACTTGTATGTACAGTACTTGATATCTCTAATCAATCCACGGGTCCCAGCACAAAACGAAAGTAAAACGCATACCGTTTCGCGCTTCTTATTAGTTGCTCAAAAGTAATTTGACCGTATGAAATGCATAATATAAACCTAGAAACATATACATGAGCAGTACTTAAGCACTGTAGTATCGGTGTTAAGACATACCTCTCAAATACTGTAAATCAATTTAAAAATATCTCAAGACCGATTCTGGTCGTAATGAAACCATGCAAGGGAGTTTTTATGTCCGTTGCAGTTCTTTTGCAACATGAATATATTTATATCGTTATTAATTTCTTGAGATACGCGATTCCATATTATATTCCCTTTTAATCAAATTCTAAAAGTATGCTTGTTGACTCCGGTATCACGTTAGTTAAAGACTTCGAAGCTTACAATGTTTAGGGAGAAATGGAATACCGGTGTGTATTTTTCCTTGTGATATTTTAAGCTCTAGTTGAATGATAGGTGTCGCATTTTAAATCATTTTCGTAGTTAGAAATTATGAAACGCCCTGTTAAAAGCAAGGAAGTTTTTATGCCCGTTGAAGTAAAACAAAATGCCTGACAAAGTATGGCTTGGACAGATTCCAAGTGCTTGTACAAATGTGCTAAAGAAATTATACTTTGAGTATACAGCTTGTCCAAAGCCATCCATTATTAATACTATTAGTAATATCTTCAGTAAAGGCTTTGATGCATAAATATTTCTGATAAAGGTAGGTTGTGTACTTTTGTCCAACTGAGCAATCTTGCTTTCATAAAATATACCAACATTTTAATGACTGATGATTAACATGCTGTAATACACAGTTCAAAATTAAACGCTCAAATGCTGTACATGAGAGGTTAAGCTCCCCCTGGCGGTTTTACAAGGCGACGCCGGATAGTTAGTCACGTGACACACGTGAAATGCGTGAAACGCGTGATACCGTGACACGCCCACCGGGGTATGCCGCGAAATACCTCACCCATTTTGAATGGCTGCATCTGTAGATTGTGGTACTAAATACAGTAGGAGCAAAGGGGTAAAGAATAGTTAATTAAAGGCTCTTCTAAAGAAGGAGGCTCTGAGTCTGGATTTGAAGGAGTTTAGACAAGGTGACTCTCTGATATCCTTGGGGATAGAGATCCAGAGGTTGGGGGAATAACCGGAGAAGGCCCTGTCACCCGTAGAGTGTAGACGGGCTTGGGGGACAGATAGGAGACCAGAATTAGAAGAGCCAAGGTTGCGATTAGGGGAGTAGGGCAATAAGAGCTCAGACAGGTACTGAGGTGCCAAGCCATGGAGAGGCTCATAGGTGAGCATGAGGATTTTAAAGTCGACATGAAACTTGACAGGGAACCAGTGCAAGGACTACAGGATAGGAATAATGCGATCACCGACCTTGTCCAGTGCTAATTTCTCCCTTGTGGCCGCTTGTTCATTTTCGACTGTCGACTCAGAAGAAGTCCTTTATTTGACTTGATCAACACCAATCCCTAGAGGATTTCGAAAGCTGAATCAAAATAACATGTGACTCTGGGTGGACTCCAACCCACAACCTTTGAATGACTTAATTCTATTAACATCTAGAAGTCCAACACGCCCTCCATTGTGCCACAGAGCAAACACTTGTGCTAAAACATAAAACACCTGCAGAAAGCTGTAACACATGCATATCCTTTCATCCTTAAATTGAGCTCCATAAATATTGGCAGTGATTGGCCTGCTGTTTATGAATAGATACCACTGCGATTCACACCCAGGATCTTTTGTTTTTTAGTCAGGCACACTAACCAGCTAAGCCATGGCACCAAACATGCAAAATGTTATCTACAGCTTCAAACATCTGTGAGAAACAGGCAGCTTTGCAGTGTTACACCTGCTGGCTCAAAAGGTTAACCTTTTCAAAGATGAAGATCGGGAGAGGATTTCTTTGTCAATTCAATCAAACGTTTCAGAAATGCGGAAAGATTGGTGTGATTCATGCCCAGCGTGGGTTCTCGTTTGCTTACAAATAGAATTAATTTCTTTCTCCAATCTACTCAACTTCAATTTTTGCTAATCTTTTGTTTAATTGCTTCCTAATGTATACTTTGCTGATTACTGCACTGTTCAATTTACCAGTTGATTTTCATTTCTTGTTTTGTAAGACAAAGAGGCTGTTCAAAACGTTACCTCACACTTCAGCCGCAGAGGCGCAGAGAGAGATACTACGACAGGTAACACCCCATGAGAAATATCATGAGCATCTGTAAAACCTCTCTACCTGCCCACTCCCCACACCGACGTGTGTGAGGAGGGTTTTAAAGGGACATTTTGAAGTGTAGAAACATTTTATCGTTCCGTAATTTTCTGTGCAGTTTGTTCCCCTTCAACTCTGCCCAACAACAGAGGTAATGTTTAATACGACAAGAGTAAAGGCACACTGCACATCTGCAAAAGACCACATCCGAGTTTAGTTACAGCAACATCAGAGATTGGAAGGTACAGTAGGTAGTTTCAGATCACTTTTTTATTCAAGTTTTAAGCAACCCTGAATACCTTCTTAAGAAAAATGTGAGAATCCCAGCTAAATCCAGTACGATAGCTGCACTGATCTACAGTATAAAGTTAGAAAACTGTTTGTGCGTTAAAAGAAGACACACCGCCCAGAGCTTTTCTAAAACAGGAATTACACATTTTGGAATGCGCCCTCCTTTATAAATTAAATAAAAGGTCTGAAGTCTGCTCCAAAGAAGAACTATATTCAGAGCTGCCAAAGAAGTTGAGATTTCACCAAGTGACAGGAAATATCTCATAAAACGAAGGTACAGTCATTTCCATGTTGGACAAGAGCTAAAGCCCAGTGTTCTTTAATTGAGTAATGTGAGGAAGGCATGTGCTGCAGAAGGTAGTGTGGCTGAGCGGTCTAAGGTGTTGGGTTTTAGGCTACAGTCTTTTTGGAGTCATGGGTTCAAATTCCGCTGCTGCCAGTTTCTTCTATGTTAAGACCTTGCTTCCGATGAGAATATGATCAGTTAAGAATTTATTCGACAGTCTGTCGAGAGATTGGGATATCTTTCAAGATAGTCTTTGTCAGCTCAACATCAAGGCAAAAAAAAGCTTTAATTTGTCTTCTCAACAGAAATGCTCATTGACCCTTTCAGCTTCATGCAGGGAACAACAGCTGCCGAGATAACTTTTCAGTCAGTGCGAATCGTAGTGTGCTGTCAATTCCATTTAATATTGCTTTTGGCTTGCATTCAGCTTTTTTCAGTGAAACTCGAATGCTCTGCTTTTTCACACCGAATTGTCAGCAGGAGTACAGTTTATGAAATCTTTGCACACAGCGCTCCATCAGGAATACTTTATCAAGATTAGAAGAAATTGTGGGATTCTCTGCATGCGTTCACAACGCATACCTCAAACAACAGCACCATTCAATGGGAAATTGATTCTGCTTCTTGCTGTTGTTCCTGTGGTTGCGGTAGTTATAAAGTTGAACGCTCTTCCACCTTCTGCCATAGTATTCACAGGGTCGGCTTCATCAATTGGCTCACAAAGGTCAACTGTGATTCGGCTCCGGAAAAAATCAGCAGCAGTGTCGTTATTTTGTCAGTGGGTATGGCTGTCTTTTAAAACACAAGAAAAACACGAGTTTGTGGATTTCTCCAAATAGCAACAGCAAGTTTTAAACCTGCGATAAACATTCTTCCAGTTGAATAGTTTTCCTTCAAGGAAAAGGCAGCACAACAGGGAGAGTCAATATTTAAAGACTTCAGCATCTGTATTGGATTGCTTGTATGCAGACATCGCTCAGAATCCCTAATATTATTCTCCCGAATTCAGTTGTGCAGTGCTTTAGTGGTTTCAGAGTTTCTTTTATCGACACTGCTGTAGTAGAGAAGTGACATAATCACAAACGCAACCATTTGTGCTGGCTGTTTCACTATTAAGCTTTGTTAACTATCACATGATTTTAACTAATTTAACGTCATCTTCAGGAAGGCAAGAGAGCACTGCACACTGAGCTGAAAGCTGTGTGAGCTCCTAACTGGGTGTCCTGTGCTGTTACATGCACTCTCATATAGCTTGCCACCTTTAAAGGTGCAATATAAAATAAAGTTATTTATTATAATTATTATATAAACTCAACCCCTGCCAATGATTCGGTGTGAAGAAGCAGAACATTCAAGTTTCACAGACAGAAGCAGCACGCAAGCACAACCAACATTAAAATGGAGGGCATTAAAACTGAGTTTCTTGAGAGACTGTGAAAAAGCAATTCATTCCCTTTCATATGAAGTCAGCTGAAAACAATAAAACTACATACAATACAAACAAGAGCACATATAAAATATCAATAACATCGGCAGGGGCACATGCTATAACACAATTACACTTTATGAAAAAAGATTACACAAGGTAAATAAAGATAAGGTCCGCACAGCTTGTTCTTACATTTCGAAAGAGTCCATAAATACCCCTTTACGTCTATTTTGAACTGTTCAAACGTAGGACTCTTCCCAGACCATTTCACTTTATCTCACATTCCTAAACGAGAATGCATCTCCTGTTTTAGAACTATTTTGGGCAGTATGGCTTATGCAACGCACCCACAGTATTCTAACCATGGACTGCAGATCTGTGCTGTAGTTCAGCTGAATTTGAGGGATCCAGCAAACGTACTGGGTTTGACTGGGATTCTGAAATTTCTCTTGCAAAGGTATTCGGGTTTGTTTGAACCTTTGATAAAAAAGTGATCTGATCTGAAACTACCCAGCTTCCAATCTCTGAGGTAGTTGTCACTAAACTCGGTCGTGATGTGGCACACATGTGCCATGTGCCTTTACTTTTGTAAAAAACTGGTATGGGGAAAAGTTTCTTAATATTTATTTTGATTAGCATGCAAGAAAATGTGATCATTACCTATGGAATTTCCCGCCAGCGTGGAGCTTGAATTCACAATCTTGAGATTGAGTGTTCAAGAGTCACAGAAGAGGTCGGCCTGGTCTTCAGTTTGCCAACGATAAGCTCCGGCAGTGCTCCTCTGTAAAGCAGATTGTTCAGATCGGTTATGTGGGACGGCACTTCGATACTAAGATCGTTTGCAGCACACGCATGGTTTCCCCCCTTCACGCAAAAAACATAGACGAAGGAAGCTCTCTTGTCTTGGGCTGCTGACTCCCGGATTTAAAGCGCTCTGGGTGCCAGCTAAGTCTCTAACAAGCACACTATAAAGACAGGAATTACACTTTGCTCACATCACGCATGGAATGGCGAGGCTACTTGTTCCAATATTATCTAGTGTCACCTCATATGGTGCCGATTCCTGGTTTTCATTTAAGAAAGAGCACTGCAAACACCGCAAACAGTGCAAAACGTGTGATGAAAGAAGTCTTTTCCCCCCTTTTGTCTAAAGCAGAACACAGCGGAGTCATGCCGAGGGTTGTGAGATCAAGATTTCAGTGGAGCACTGTCGTCTACGTCTTTAGCTACATGAGTTGGACATCCTCTTGTACACGGAAAGCAGATTGAGATCCTCTGACATGAAAAGTGCCAGATAAAAGCCATTTCTCATCCTTTCTCTTAGTGGTGGAGCTATCGCATGTAAATGAGGCAACTTGCAAGGCGAGCAGGCTCGGTGCACACCGAACGCAGATGTCTCAGAGCAGTTGAGACGTGTCCAAGTGGCTGTCAAAGGACAGCACTTTGCTGGCGCCGTGGCTTAGTTGGCTAAAGCGCCTATCTAGCAAACAGGAGATCCTGGGTCCGATTCCCAGCGGTGCCTTTCCTCCTGTCTTACTGTACAGAATGTATCCTTACGGGCAAAACCCATGCCTTTTAATCCAGGTGAATGCAAGTGTTCGTTTCCTTTCTGGAACAACCTGTATTGAAAGAAATCTATACAGCTTGCGAAAGATGAAACACAAATCTTGCTTATCAGTGAAGAAGAGGTGCTCCCAGCAGGCCAGCTAATACCAGCAAAGTTTTTTTTTTCACCCTGACCCAGAGAATGGAGAAAAGTGAGGCGCCTGTGGCTCTGCAGTGTAATCAGTTTGCGTGTTCGGCGGTTCCCAGTGGGCAAAAGACGTATAATATACGTCTATTAAACGCATACCTTAGACGTCTAAATGTGGTCTACAATTCGTCTAGAATGAAATTCTAATATATGTCTAAAGTTATACGTCAATTATACGTCTATGTTTAGACGTTCATTATACATAGATGGTTGGAGTTCTATTATAAGGATAAATTTAGAGGACTATTATACATATATGGTTGGAGTTCCGGATAACTTTAGAGGTATATTATACGGATAACTTTAGAGGACTATTATACGTATATGGTTAGAGGTCTATTATACGTATAACTTTAGACGTCTATTATATGTATATGGTTAGAGGTCTATTATACGGATAACATTAGAGGTCTATTATACGTATATGGGTAGAGGTCTATTATACATCAAAGATAGATTTTATAGGTGTAGAAACAAGTAAACCAAGCCAATGATTAGGTTTAGAAATGTATTCTGAAAATACACATTCACACCTGAAACATACATATTTCAAATTATACATTGTATACAATCAATCAACAATCAACATATGGGCAATAATCATAAAAAACACAACTAGTCTTAAACTTCAGCTACAAATTCTGGTAACATGGCAATATACAGTATAGTAATGACAAACACAAAACTAATTACATTAACACACTAACTCAAAACCACATTTTGATTCAAATATACATTTTAGAATGTACAATTTCTATATTTCCAAGAAAAAAAAATATTACAATGGAAGTTAAGACGATTTTTGTCCACTATTTGCAAACCCTGTCTAATTGTCCTAACAGAACCAAAAACCTATTATTTTCAGAGTCCAGATCTCCTGGCCCCCTGCCTTGCATATGCATTCTTCAAGTAACACATTGCGTGCTCCTTTATTTCTTTTTCTGTTGATGTAGGGTGGGACTTCAGCACCGCAGCTAGAAGAAAATTATATAATATTACTTCCCAAATAAATGATGATTAATATCTTCTTTAGTATAATCTAAAAAATGAACGGTTTACTAAGCTCAAAGCTGAAATAAATGTATAAAATTTGGCTTGCATCATAGCAGTTGAGCAATAAAGTCTGTCCTAATTAAAGAGTACCCAAAGTTTGAAAGGACAACATAGAATAAGAATAAGAGAAACGGCAAAACGATTTTGTGTCATCTTCCCCATTCACACTATTTTATGTGCCATTTTTTTGCTTATTCACGTACTATTTTAATCAAAATAATATTAAGAAAGATCTGTATGTATTCAGATAGTATTATTATTGTTCATACTTACTCGTCAAAAGAGGATTGCTGAGATATTTGCGGATATACTTCTACGTTTGAAAAACGTGTCCAAAATGGTGACCAACGAATACTAGCAATGCATTGTGGTATATAACCGGAAAATATGCTGGGTTCGATATTTTCTCAACGTATGCGTTTATTAATGTTGTCGATATTATGGTTGAAATTTAACATTGATAATACATCGCGGCTATGTGCCCCCTGCTATGAGCTGATGTGCAATTTTAACGCATGCAGTTAGTAAGGATCGGTCACTGTTGTATGGTATTATATATAATGACATTATGGAATAGGATGGGGACAGGCCTGGCAACACGGGGGGAGGGGGGAATGTCGCCCGTTCAGTTTTGGGCAAAAAGATTTACCTAACTTAATTTGCGCCCTAAAAAAATAGTTGTACTTTGTCAATGGTCAGACAACACTAAATGACACGAACAGTCACTCAGTCTGTTTGATGGACAGGAGGGCTATCCGTCCAGGAACTGCACATATCAGTGTCGTTATTGAGTGTCAACATTACGATCCTGTTTGCTCAGGTGGACCGATTCCTTGCAGTAGTTTATCATTATACTTAAAATCGTTATATAACTAGGACTAGTTATAGCAGTCTGTGCTTTCTGTTGGTTTTACAACATTTTTTTCTTAACGATTCAGAACGTCCATGTAGCTGCAAAAATGAACGCTGGTACTTTTCGCTCCAGGCAATACAAACCGTGAGAGTGACGAAAAATGTGAAACTGAACTTCATCGCAAATACCAGATTGCTAGTCGTTATCTTCTATCATGAAGCACTAATCAATGGCATAGCTGTGAGATTTCATTTGGGTTGCTGCACCGTACAGCTCAGTTTCAACCGAAATATCACTCCCCCCTCAGAATTTCAGACGCCCCCCTACAGATTTTTCCCCCACTGATGGGGGACGGGGTGTCCAGGAAATGGTGTATACGGCACTCTGCACAGTGCACGAAGTAAATTATTTTGGCAGTAATTAATTTATTATATTTACTATATTTATTATACACGTGTAAATTAATTACTGCCAAAATAATTTACTTCGTGCACTGTGCAGAGTGCCGTATACTCCTAGTTGCGGCACACACGATACATACAGTAAAAAGCCTCAGGCACTGTGTTAGATGTGTATTCGACGTTATATATGCGTTTATTCATGTCGTCGATTTTACGGTTGCAATTCGACGTTGATTATACGTCGAGGCGACGTATATATACGTATAGACGTAATTTCGCCGTAAATATACGTATATTCGACGAATCAATGCCCACTGGGAATGTATCTTTGGTTGTTCTGAGATCCTTGATAGTTTCCTCAAATCCTTCAAATGAACATCCATATCAAAGCAATTATGTTTATATTTATTACAATTAAGGTACATATACAAAATATCAACGCACATTTGTATAATGCTCATTTAATGATTGTCAAGGATTGTCAAGTTCTCCAACAAATCTGTGTTCTAATTTTAAAATATTTTTGCTAAGGATACAACGGGTGTATAAATGAATTCTCCTGACAGCCAGTTGAAGATAAAATTCCACGCGTGAAAATGGTTCTCTTGAACATTGACTTAGGTACTTAATTGTTTACATGTAGTTCCACACGAGTAAAATGCACATTTCCTGCAAAGATCAAGAGGGTTTACAAAGAAATCCCATCAAGTTTAAGAAGAGATTATGGTTATAGCAGAACAATCTGAAGCACATCCCTGAGTGGGTTTGAACCACCAGCCCTTTGTTTAACAACTGCACAGAAACACACTCACGTTGCTTTTTGCCATTCGCACGTTTGTAGTTAAAATTAAATAATGACATTTTCCTGCCAGCCAGCAGTATTTCTCCTGCACTGACCATGAATAACCAATAACTTTATTTCATCTTTTGCAGGCTGTAATCTACAGAAAAGGAAGTGAATACTTGTATTAAGTTAAATCAAGCCGACGGAAATGTACTGCCGTTGTTTTTCTCCACTTTTCGTTTAAAGGAGAAAAATCACTGTCATTTTCCTGCGGTATTTCTTCTGTCCTGATAAGCAAGACTTGTATTTTATCTTTCATAAGTTGTTTGAATTTCTTGAAGTTCAGAAACAACTTGTTCCAGAAGGGAAATGAACACTTGCTTCAAAGTAAATCAAGACATATGTCTCTCTCGCTGCGTGTGCTCTTATCTGTCCATCTCTCTCTCCTCTTCTCTCTGGCAGTCTGTGCAGAGTTTCTGAAGTGGATGTAAGACCACTTGGCAAAGAAGAAAAATTCTGAGGCAGAATAAAAAAAAAACATTATTCTCTTCTCAGTCAGATTCACAGCTTAGACACACTCAGACAGAAGCTCAACTCCGTTCTGCTCCCTATCCTCACAATCCAGAACCAGAAGATATTCAGACAATCAGTGCTGCTACATGAACAATATCAGACAGAACAGCCTGGACTCAAGTCACATCTCCCCCTTTTCTCCTTTCTCCCAGCCCTCTTAGAGACATAAAAGAGCTCGTGGTTCTCCTCTCTGTGAACTGGGCTCAGGAGTCACTGATCTGGCAGCTGTGGGCTCTGTTCCAGGGCAGAAGCA
Organism: Lepisosteus platostomus; assembly: GCF_059453375.1. NCBI lineage: Eukaryota > Metazoa > Chordata > Actinopteri > Semionotiformes > Lepisosteidae > Lepisosteus > Lepisosteus platostomus. The sequence goes on from NC_142615.1 coordinate 53,078,321, forward strand.
AGAGGCTTCTATTAACCCTTTCCAGGACTTCCAGCCCTTCAGTATTACTTTCTTTACTGTACTGTAAATGATATCTCCCGCCAGCCCTTCAAAGATACGTTTCCATGGGTGAATATGGTTGTCTGGGGAGTTGCGGTGTTGATCACTATTGGACTTCCCCGAGTGTTCAAGTGTTGTTCTTGGACACGGGCAAAAGACTCCCATTTTCGGTAAATATAAAGAGGGTTAAGGTTTCGGCTTTAGCGGAGGCAGTGTTTACATTGACAATAATAAGAAGAACGTCCCTGGGTGGGCTTGAACCACCAACCTTTCAGTTAACAGCTGAACGCGCTCACCGATTGCGCCACAGAGACTGACAGGAAGGCTCTACTCCATTCGCACCTTTCCGGTCAAAAAATAAACATAGCTTGCATTTTCTTGCCAGTCTGCAATATTCCTTCTGCTCTGATAGCCAAGAATTAAATTTCATTTTTCACAAGCTGCATTAATTTCTTGAAAAACAAGTTGTTGCAGAAAGGAAATGCATTCATGCATTAAACTAAATCAAGCCCTGTGCGGTTGTCCAAGATGGTAGTTTCTGCACAAAAAGACAGGAAGAAATTCACAGCTGGGATGTGGAGCCAGGATCTCCAGTTAACGAGACAGGTACTTAAACCGACTCAGCCACGGTGCCGGCAGAATTCTCCTCTTTTACAGCAGCTTGGACACACCGCTCTGAGCCATTTGCGTTCAGTAAGCCCTGAGTCTGCCGGCTGAGCAAGCTGCCTCCTTTACATGGAACAGGAGCCCTGACCGTAAGAGAAATGGCTTTTATTGGGCACTTTTCATGTCCAATGCGCTTGACATCTCCCAAGGGCGACAGAGTTCATTTATGACACTTTTCCTTTCTTTCTTCTTTCTGTACTCTTTGAAGAAACTAAATGAGAAATCATCTAAGGGAAAATATATTTTTTCATGGAGAAAACATGCACCGGGAAATGTTGTGTTTAGAAGAAGTCAGTTAACATGAAAAGTGACCTAATTTACCGGAGCAAATGCTCACCTAGCAAGATAAGCTTTACTACTAGAGAGAAGTAGAGTGAAAGACATGATCATTTCACGCCGTTGTGGAACAAAACACTTTTTTTGGGGAATTCTAAATCAATTAGAAATTCAGAGCGACACATAAAGGCTTTGTCTGCTTAAAAGTACTGATTTTTTAAAACTGATAAAAATGTAGAAAACACGGTTCTCACTTAGAAATTTAAGATGGGGGTGGGGTATTACTAGTAGCGGCGCTGAACTCACCATGGTACAATTCATTTACGTGACGGGCTAGTGGTTTAATGGATAACGCGGCTGATTTCGGTTTATAAGATTGTCGATTCGACTTCTACAGGGGTTGTGTGATTTAAATCAGGCTCCTCAGAAATAGATGTCCGTTATGTAAATGAACCGCACCTGAAAGCAAACGTTGGGTCTGGGTTCCTTTCTTTCCTGCATGAAATAGCAAATCGTTACAAAAAAAAACACCAACTAATGTCCAATAGTCCAATAGTTAGTAATTTAAGTAAACATGAATATACTGTAAGGTCTTGGTACATGGGAGTGGATTTCAACCACAATTAAAAAAGGGCAAATTATAATTACAGGCTTCAGACACTTTTTCATACAAAAGTGACCAAACACTCCCTAACTTTCAAAAGCAACCACATCAGCTGACCTCGACATGATTTGAACACGCAACCTTTTGATCAGGAGTCAGATACGCTACCATTGCACCACGAGGTCACTCATGGTGAGTGTTTTTAATTCACCCAAAGAGAAAAATCAGCGTCCCTGAAAAAGATTGTTTTCATTCTCTCCTGTGAGGAGCGCCGCTCTTCCAACGAGGGTCTCTTCTTCCCAGACCACAGATTATTCTTCCAGCCCGGCTCTCTCACGGAGAGCAGACACACCATCTCCACTAATGTGTTTACTACATCTATAGATCTGACCCCCTACAGCCTCGATATTCCTGGACAGGATATTTACCACCAGCCCCGTGAACGTCTCATCTTGACCTCTCCCAGGAGGAGCACAATTAACACAGAATCCTCTCTCCATTTAGCAAATAACACAAAACACTGTTTACCTGCAAGACAGAAAACCAGGCTGCTCCAGGTGAGGCTTAAACTCACAACTTTGGCATGACTCCACTGAATATGTCATTTTACATGGCCTGAACCAAGAAAGAGATTGGAAGTCAAGAAGTTATGGTGTTGTTTTAATACTTGCCTACTCTTTTAATTTTTCGGTCAAATCTTTTATTTGGGAGTACTTTCAATGGATGTTAATCCTTGTCCCGATGCACGATTCTGGGCCATGGTGTGTCTTGAATAATGTTCTTATAGGCTTCAGTTTGGAAAAGTGCGCTCTTCAGAAGCTACCGAAACCGCTAATGGTTACATAACACTTAATGCAAAAGCAACCTTCGGGTTTGAAAAAGAATATTACTTGCTATAAATACAAACACTGTTACAGGAAGCGTGTTAGGGCTATTTTAGCTTAGATCATCAATTCATCTTAAATTCTTGTCCATCTATAGCAACAGCGTCATTGCTACTAAGCGCTAAAGGCAGGTCCTGGCAATACAATCTTCTTTAGAAAACATTTTTAAAACTATTTCCACTACCATACGTGAAGTAAAAGATTCCGATTGCATGCAACTAATAAATTATCTTTGCCAGGGACGTTGTAGCTAGATACAAATTACAATCAAACATTTGTCAGCTTTAACATTTTCTTTTGGATCCACAGGACGATCAGCATGAGCCATCAAAGAGCCTGTAGCGGCAAGAAGTTTAAAAGCACACAAGTGATCTGTCTTTGGTCAAAGGAATTGCTGGAGCAGTAGGACGCAGAGCAATATCTAGCAGCTGTAGACGATGTTCGGGGAAGAGAGATTCTGTTTTCAGCACAGGGAGTGAGAATGAGCTCAGTCCGGCTCCCAGCAGAATCCATTCTGGTTTGGTTACTGTCAGACTGTGCGTCTGAGGCTCTTTGGATCACAATGTGAAAAAAAAAGAACAAAAAACATTTGCTCACATCTTGTGATTTCCATGAGAGGAAGAGTAGATATCACTTTAAAAAAAATCAGAACTGAAGATTTGGATCCGGGACCTCATACTTGTCAAATGATTAAAATAATAATTATGAAAATATCAGGTTGTGTTTCTGCAACATATCGTGCACAGTATGCCATTTTTTTCTAAAAATACAGTAGATTGTACTTAATAAAAATGTACAATTCACCGCTGGTATAAACAGATGTGTGCTGTGTTTGCCTTTGTTTAAAAAAGTAGTTCACAATACGATGGAAAACACAGAAAGCACAAACTTAATAATATAACGATACAAAATCAATACCAAATCATAAAGCCAATTAAGTACCTATCCTTTGAAAACAGTGACATTTGTATCTACTTTTGAATTACAAATCAGACAGCGTAGTCCCTTAATTCAAAGATCAGATCTTGGCCAAAACAAGACAATCAGATTTTGGCTGAAATCGTAACAAGAGCCTCTGCTTCATCGTTTATTGAGCTTTTGATCAACGTCTGAGTGAAAAAGATTCGCTATTTTAACTCTTTGATTAAAGTTCACAAAAAGCACCTTCCTTCCAGCCGGAGTCAAAACAGCGACTTAAGGATTCCCTACTGTTCCCACTACAGTTTTCCGCTCTACCAACTGAGCTGTCAAACGGATCTAAAGAACTCCACTCTGGCACATACTACCCAAAGTAGTGAAATATTCCGGGTAATTAAATTCCAGTTCGACATCAAGTTTCCAACTTGTTTCCTTAGTCTTGGTTACCTTGAATTTAAGCCACAAACCAGGATTCTACTTTATAAACTTCCGGGGATGTTACAAAATGTTTGATAGGGCATCAATCATTAGAGGCGGAAATTCACTCCTTTTTTTTTCTTGAGGCATCATATTAAACATTTCATTTGGATCGAGAAGAGGATCACCATGAGAAACAGAACAAACTGTTTGATTCTGGCTTTACTGGGAGCTGTATCACAGCTAATGCATGTAAAGCCTTCAGTATGCGATAGTGAGAGTTCAGTTATGCCAGGGAGTGGGAGTGAAGAGAACTGAACTGAAATTTAGTAAATTCATATTTAAATAGAGTGTTCTGTCACTTAAAACTTACTGCAACACTACCAGGAGTGGGGATTGAACCCACATGGACATTTGTCCATTGGATCTTAAGTCCAACGCCTTAACCACTCGGCCATCCTGATCTACAGCTAGATGCTGATCAGTTGTTTAACATTTAAATATGATTCAACAATTAAAAAAAATTAAACCGGCGCCCTGTCACAGAAACGTACCCCGGTCACCCGCGCAACAAGCAGGGGTACTCAGCACTATACTAACGAGGAGCACTTGTCCGTGAGCTGAGCGTGAGCTCTGTTTACGGTCAGCAGTCATTTCCTCTTTTCCAAAGACATTTTCGCCTGCTCTCAGTAATTAATGTCGGTTTGAAGTCTGTTCCTGTTGTCTCCACTCTTGACAAAGAGCAGCCTTACGTAGGAGACTCCCTCTCTCAAGAAGTTTGCCATCACCCAGCAAGAAAGAAGAGCCAACCGGGGTAAACAGCTTGAAGTTCGAAAAAGATGTTGGCACGCCTGTAGCGTTTACACGAAACCTCTTAAAGTTGCGAGAATACTTCCTTTGTGTATAAAATACATTGTGAATGCTTTCTCAGCCTTTACTTTTTCGTTTTTATGACATTTTTTTACCAAGCATGTATATTCTTTTGTCCATATCTCCGCAATGGAAGCACAGAACGCCTTCAAACCAAATGCATTTTAAAGACCACGCCTTGTGGATATTTCCACAGCCTTTACATCAAACTATCAGTGAGCTAATTATCTTTTTTTAAACCTCCAGTTTTTCATCGATGCGTAATTACGCACGAACTGGAACCTGGGGGACCGCTGTGTGCACACGTTCACAACGCGAGAAATACTGTTCAATATGGCTTCGTGTGAAAAACCCATATATGACCATAGGAAGCAGAACAGTGCAGTCTCCAATTACCCAGACTGTAAGCATGGGAATAAAGCTTTGTTTGATTTCTAAAACCCTTCCTTTATGTCCTGTTTTCATTCAGTTAAGGGTCAACTATATTCACAATACTACTGACAGCAGCAAGATTAAAATATTCTTTACTCAGCGGCTAATTAAAAACAGCTCCCATGATGTTCATACCGACTTTTTACACAGAACACTAACACAGCTTTGTGTTCAGAATCTCTTTTTCTCATGCTTTTATTTAATGTGGCACAATGCACTGGGATAGGGGTATTCTGTTCACAAACCAATAGCATTTAAACCAAAGCACCCACAATGCTGAAAGTAAGTGTTTTGCACACTAAGGAGGTCCTCTGACTTTTCCCAGCTTTGTTTTGGGTTGTGGAACCTTTATTTTTTTATGATTTTCTGAAGATAACACTACAGGTAATACACTGGGGTAGGTGGGTTGACTTCATGGCTCAATAGCAATTCAAATACAACAGCCACACTGCTGAAACTAAGTGTTTTCCACACCAGACAGGCCCCCGAACCTCATACAACCTTGCTGTGGCTGAGGCCGCTTTCTTTATTTTGTAATGATTTTTTGAAGATAACACTACAGGTAATACACTGGGACAGGTGGGTCGACTTCATGGCTCAATAGCATTTCAAATACAATAGCCACACTGCTGAAATCAAGTGTTTTACACACCAGACAGGCCCCCTTACCTTATACAACCTTGCTGTGGCTGTGGCCCCTTTATTTATTTTTTTATTTACATATGGCACCATTAGACAGGCGGTACATGGTGATAGGAGGGTGCTATTCACGAGTCAATAGCTCTTCAAGCACAACAGCCACAGTGCTGCAACCAGGTGTTTTACACACCAGACAGCTCCCCTAACCTTATACAACCTCGCTTTGAGTTGTGGAACATTTCTTTCAAATCACTTGGGTTCATCAATCATTTGATCATTTTTCAGCATGGAATAAACCTATTACTTGTGAACTTGAACTTGAACTTGAACTTTATTGCCATATGTAACCGGTACTGGTACAATGGAATTCTTACTTACAGAAAGTCTCTCGATTGTAAAACAAGTGTAAAAAACAAAACAAAGTGCAAACAGTGCATCAAGACAATGTACAAACAAACAATAGACAATGTGCAAGTAAACGTAGACAGTTTGAATGTAAACAACACAGACGTGTAAACAATGACTGGAGATGTGCAATAGATAAGAAATCATAAAGAGGTAGATGGTCATGGTGTAGGTGTGGTCCGAGGGGGATGGCTAAATGTGTTCGCCAGTCTCACTGCTTGTGGATAGAAGCTATTGAAGAATCTTGTGGTAAGTGTCCGTATGCTCTTATATCTCTTGCCTGAGGGCAGTGGGGTGAAGAGCCGAGGCAACTTCTACGCCTTCCCGGACTCCGACCCCTGCCAGTCCCTTGACTACGCCTTCGCCTGTCGATTCTGTGCCTACGCCTGTACTACGCCTTCCCGGACTCGGACCCCTGCCTGTTTACTCCGACTACGCCTGCGTCTCGCGCCAACCCTACCAAGGGCACCGCATTGGATCCCTATCCTCAGCAGTCTGCCCCTGCGTGACAGGTTCTGAGTGTCTTGGTCACATCCGTTTGTGTGTATAGATGAAAAAGCTATTGAAGAGCACCCCTATACCCTCCCCATCTCGGTGGAAGTTGCCATGTTAAAAAAATCCTAAAAAGATAATTAAAGTTGCACACAACAAAGCATGACTGTGAAAGGTCAGGAGGCCTGCCTAGTGAGCACAAAAGAGAAGAAAGGAAACACAGTGTTTCAGTTGTGGCACCTTCTTTGGGTTAACTTTAACTAACCATTTACTTTTAATTAACCCAAAGAAAGCTCCTTAGCCGAAACGCTGTGTTTATTTTCTCTCTTTTCTCCCCCCCGATATGCAGCCCACCACCAGCTGTTGAATCTCTCTCTCAATCCTCTCGGGAAGAGGCATCCAGATAGAGGGTACCACAGGGTGGACAGGCACAGCATTTTGACCAACAGGACCCTTCCCTTCGAGATCAGGGACCTGCGTCTCCACCTGCCAAGTCTGACTCTTATCTTAACGAGCTTCTCCTTCCACAGCAGAAGCCCAGTGGCCTACTCATCAGTAGTAATATAGACTCCGAGGACCTTCAGGTGACCCGTCTCCACCTTGAAGGGTAGCCAAGAAGCAGGGCAGTGTCTGCCTTCCCTACCAGCAAGACCTCGGGCTTCTCCAGGTTAACCCTGGTGCCAGAGGCAGCACAGTAGGCCTGAACCACCTCCAAGGTGGAATGGATCTCCGCCACCTCTGTCAACATTATTGTGGTGTCATTGGCATACTAATAGATCAGTGAGGTGGCAGCGCCCCAAGGCAAGGTGACCCCGCGCACCCCCTCCTTCCTGCGGATCACCAGGCCCAAGGGCTCAGTCACCAAGGAGAAGAGCAGGGCAGACAGAGGGCAACCCTGCCACACTCACCTGGTCACGGGAAAGAAGATCATGAGGGAACTGTTCACCCTGACACACCTCAGTATCCCCCTGTACATGAGCTTCATGTCCTCTCCCTTTCCCGTCATGTCCTCCACAGGAAGACAGATGAAGGGAAATCCATGTGCTGATTGACAACAAAAAAGTCGCTTGAAATTATTCACCAATCTGTTTTATGTCTGACCACATCTCCCCTTCCTCTTTTCCAGTGAGCACATTACTTTCAGTGTCTTCTCCTGTCTTTTCCTTGCTGTATTACTGTCCCCTTCCCTCATGTGGAGATGGATCCACAGCCAAAACCCTGCTTGTTTCACCCTGTTTGTGCAGCATCAGTCTGTGTGAGGAGAGGGACTCACGCTGCTCCGGTGGTGCAATAGGTCAGCATACTTATACAGCAGAGTCATGCTGAGATTGTGAGTTCCAGCAGCTCCTGGAGCATCATTACTTCTAGTTTTAGCGACTGAAACTAATTGTTAAGTTTAGGTCTGTTCATGTTTCTCTGTCCATTTAGAAGAACTCTATTAACACAGGTAAATATGTTTCCACAAGCCAATACACTGCAGCTACATCTGATACTGTTGCTGTTTGTAGGCCAAGTGTTCCTGGTGTCAGCCTACTATACCATCTTCAATTGGCCCAAGTTTTTTTCTGCCACTTGACGATTCTGCTTCTGTATTTTTGCCAGTCTTTTTTGCATTTTATACAAACAGCTAACATGCATATTCTTTGTTGTATATATATGGTTCATTCACAGAAATAGGAGAGACTGCCTTCTTCTTATTATTATTATTGTTTTGTTTTTGTTTCTGAGAGATCTTGGTACAAAGTATATACAGTATAAAACAATTTTACGTTGTACTTCAAGGCTATGGATCATAAAAATTTCACTTTTCCTTGCTGAAAGTCTAACGCACAAGAGAGAATGGTGATAAACTTCCTGAATATTTGTCCCACAATAGACACTTTTTGGGGAAAATTTTTTTTTAATTTGATGTGTTATCATGTGAACTCTTGCTCTTATGATGGAAAAATATTGTATTTGGTATTGCATGTAATTAGATGGTAATTCTTTTATTTGTCCTGTCCTCTTGTTAAGATGTGTTGTAACGTTGCCATAGCCAAAATGTAATGTAGTGGCTCTCTGAAGGCACCAGTTCTGTAGGGTTTGGGCATTTACTGGGACAATTATTAATTGTAGCAGTAAATCACAAAATTGATTCTTTTGATGGCTTTAGAATCCAACCATGCGACATAACTCAAACAACGCACACACACAGGTACTAATACACAAGGATACATTTATTAATACATAGAATATGCATATAAACCTAACAGATCTTATCGAGAGGGTTATCAGAAGACAAAAGGTATATATTCATTCAGTTACAAAGAGTTACATATATCAAGAGGACATACGTTCAGTATATCATTCATTTAGACCGTTTCGTAAATGAACCTGGTTATAACTTCTACATTAGATGCTCAAAACAAGTACATAACTCTTAGGAATTAAATTGATATCAACTGTAATGGAGTGAAGTTGAATACTCATCCAATCTCTGGGGATTCAGATCTCCTGCGGGCACAAAGAAACAGTTGCAGGCTGTTGCTGTCCAATCCGCGCTCTCTGGCTCGGTGCCAGGCTGTGCTGTGCGGCTTGCGACGGTGCGCTGCTGATGCTGCTGATGCTCACTGACCGGCTAGTTAGTGTTGGCTTTAACTAGCAAAGTTTGCGCACAGGAGAAAAGATGACTGTGGGTCCCAGCAAGTCAGGAAGAGGACCGGTTCGTTCCTGATGAAGAGCTAGTTCTGAATAGTGATTCAGCTGTCCACAGTTCCGACCTGTTCACGAGGCTTGCTGCTGGTGCTCACCTCGGGTGGATCCTCTGATTACTCCCTGGCAACCTCCGCTCTAGACTCTTAGAACAAAGGAAAGCTCTGGCACTCGGACACACTGGCCGTTCCGTGGTTGTCCGGGCTGAGTCTCAGGATGGTCAGGAGGCGCGCTGCGAGAATGTCCTGCCCTAGGGAGCCTTCTGCTCCTGGGCCGTCCTGCCCTGGAATTCTCCTTTGAATTCCCTTTAGAATAGTCTAAGAAGTCCACTGAATCTCTTGAATCTCACTGAATCTCTGTGTTACCTGTTTTAACCTGGAGGAACTTCAGCTCGTTGATTGGCTGAAAGTTCCATGGGCATCAGAGTCCCACGTGGGTTACTCGGCCCTACCAGTCCCTGATTGGTTGATCAAGGTGAGATATGAGTCACTTACTCCTGACACTTAGGAATGCAGTCCAGATGTCCATCTGGCACTCCCTAGACAGATAGGCGCCAATGGATGACCATTGATCATGATAGCCAGGCTTAGCTAAGTGCATCCCCCTTTGGGAGCTGTCCTAGGAAACCTTATCACAGGTTCACAGGCTGCACCACAGAGATGAAAAGAGAAATGGGGCCTCATTTGGGAAGGCTCAGAACACTTAATTCTTTCTTATTAATAAGCCTCGCCGCTACAGTGTTATTTCAGGAAAATAAAGTATATGCTCAGTAGAGGGGGTATAATATTTTGTCTGTTAATCAAACATAATCAGCAATTATGGACAACCTTTTTTTTTTGCCAAGGTTGTGAATATTGTAATGCCTCTGAAGTCACATTAAAACTTCCTGTAGAATTAAAAAAACACAGAAATACAAGCGGGCATGATTTGTGTCCTGGATACTTGAATGCAACAAATCCTGCCCCGGAAAGTGCCCCTTCTCTCCTTTTGAGCCACTGCCCACCAAAAGGTCTCTGCACGGCTCTGTTTGGGAGATGTCAAGATGCTGAGCGTGTGCTGTGTTTCAGTGGCGGATGTAGAGCACACGCTGTTGTACACGGAAAGCACATTGAGCTCCTTGGACATGAAAATTGCCAGATGGTTAAAACTTCTCTCAGTAAACAGGAGATCCTGTGTTCAAAATCCCGAGGTGCCTTTCTTCCTGTCTTGTCATACAGAATGTATTGTAACCAACGGGGTTCATGTGGGTTCCCTCGCCGCCACCACATTAGGTCGGCCCCCAACCGTTGGGGACTCGAACCTGGGCCTCTGGCGTCACTCAACAGGGACCCAGCCTGTTGAGCTAAAGAGAAATCTCCCTTTAGCCCAGCGGCTGCAGCCCCTGGTATCACAGGGAAGGGCGGAGATGTCACCGCAGCGGTAAGCCGGCTCTTACACGCTTCTGGTGGCCGTAAACATTACACTCTCCCCCGCTTAACTCGCCGTCCTTGGCGAAGGGCTATCCCATCCTACTGCTGACACCAATGTAACACTACGGGGTTCACGTGGGTGCCCTTCCCGCTGCCACATCAGGTCGGCCCCCCCACTGTTGGGGACTCGAACCTGGGACTCTGGCGTCACTCAACAGGGACCCAGCCAGTTGAGCTAAAGAGAGATCTCCCTTCAGCCCAGTGTCTGCAGACCCTGCTATCCACAGGGGAGGGCGTAGACATCACCACTCTGGTAAGCCGGCTTTCACACTCATTGGTGGCTGTTAGCGTTACAGTATCATTAAGGACAATCACATAGGGCTTGATTTAGTTTCATGCAAATATTTACTTCCTTCCTTGGAATAACTTGTTTTTCAACAACATTCATACAATTTGCGAAATATGAAATACAAATCTTGCTTATCAGTGCAGAAGAAATACTGCCAGATGGCAAGAAAATGACGGATTTTTTTTTCTTTAACCAAAAACCTGCACATAGAGATGTAGAACAAAAATCCGCTTGAGACGTTTTCGTTGGGGAGGAGGGTTGTGGAAGGGCAAAAAAATAAATCTGTTGCGTTTCATAAAATTCAGTTACGAACGGCGCAAGTTGTAGGTGATTGACTCCTGTTCACTAGGTGGCGATAGGAGGTGCAGTGAAGTTTATATCCGGCTGAAGAAATTCCTCTTTCTCAGCTCCGCTTCTCGATTGTCTTGAAGTCGCCGCCACGTTAACGAATGACGTCATCATACTACGCAACACTGCATATATTTCACCCACGTGTAGGTGATTGAATCATTTTCTTTAGGTAAAGAAGGAAGTTGTTTTTTTAATAACTTCAGTTTCTTAAAACGTAGCGTCTTGTCGGTTGTGTTTATGCTTGAACAGAGCACAGACCTGACAACAGAATCTGTGAAGAATAAAAATAAAGAAGTTGTTCTGTTTAAATCGCAAGTCAGCCTTTGTTTCTGACCGACTCTGAAGAAGGATGGCGGAGTGCTTGTTAAATCTGCAAACCCAGCTTGACTCTTTCATGCAGGTTTTGCTCAAATCGATCGTGTATGAAGTGTCAGAAGTTTTCCGAAACAGGATGTCTGACTCTGAGGACGAGTTTCAAGACAAACTCCGCAGCGTCTCCCAGGTCCTGGTGAGACGTGCCGTGTTTAAAATCACACAGTGTGTGGAGGACAGTGTCGGGAGTGAAATGGCGCATCTGAAGAAGGAGAACGAGAGCCTGAAGTGGAGATTACAGCTGTGGGAGAAGGAGTCGGGAGCAAGAGGAGATCAGGAACAGACAGATCGTGTTGGACACACGCTTCCCTGTGAAGTCACTGCAGAAATAAAAGAAGAAATGGACACGGAACTGCAGCTCTCAGGTCAGTGTGGTGACTTGTATGAAGTCAGTGTGTTTAAAACCAGTGTCTATAACTTTCTCACTGGTGAGTTTTTTTTAACTAAACTTTATTTTAAAGAAAACATCTCGCAAGAGTAAACATTCTCGTTATCTAACAAACTATCAAAGTGTCATAAAAAAAGCTTTCCTCAGTGGTGAGAATATAGTGGCGAGATGCAGAGTGACGTGGGAAAGACTTGTGTGATGTAGCAACGGGATTATTTACTGGAAACTGAATTGTTTTGTCCGGTTACGGCGCTGAAAATACCTCGTTCACATTCAACAATTGTTTCACTGAATCAATTTGTACTCTGACGTCATTAGGAAACAACATTTATAAATGAACAAGTAATAGGTTTATTCCATGCTGAAAAAAAGAAGAGAGAAAACACAACGTTTCGGCCGTGGAGCCGTGTTTTTCCTCTCCTTTTTTCAGCATGGAATGAACCTATTACTTGTTCCTTGGAAGCCTACGCATGCTGACGCAACTATCCACATGAACATTTATAAATATTGTATTTACGTTGTATTGGTCTAAATTTTTACTAAGTATACTAATGATTGTGTATATAAACATTATTTAATTGGTTTAAGTATTACTGTCGTCCAAGGTCTGTGTCTGTATTGAGTCCTTGAATATTAATCCTGTGTGTCTATATTAACCCCTCTCTTTCTCAATGCAGTGTTAGTGTACTGTAGTGTCCAGAAAGTGTCTGTATTAACCTCTCACTCAGTGCAGTGTTAATGACCTGTAGTGTGCAGTCAGTGTGTCTGTATTAACCCATTTCTTTGATTGCAGTGTTAATGTCCTATAGTGTCCAGTCAGTCTGTGTTAACCCCTCTCTCAGTGCAGTGTTAATGAACTGTAGTGTCCAGTCTGTATGTATCTATTAACCCCTCTCTCTCAGTGCAGTGTTAATGTACTGTTATGTTCAGTCATTGTGTCTGTATTAACCACTCTTTCAGTGCGATGTTCATGTACTGGAGTGTCCAGTCAGTGTGTCTGTATTAACCCCTCTCTCTGTGCAGTGTGTATGTGCTGTTATGTCCATTCAATGTGTCTGTATTAACCCCTCTCTCAGTGCAGTACTAATATCCTGCTGTGTGCAGACAGTGTGTCTGTATTAACCCCTCTCTCTCAGTACAGTGTTAATGCACTGTAGTACCCAGTCAGTCACCGTGTCTGTATTAACCCCTTTCTCTGATTGCAGTGTTAATGTCCTGCAGTGTCCAGTCAGTGTCTGTATTAACCTGCCTCTCTCTGTGCAGTTTTAAAGTAATGTAATGTGCAGTCAGTGTGTCTATTAACCCATTTCTCTCAATGCAGTGTTAATGTACTGTGTTGTGCAGTCAATGTGTCTGTATTAACCCCTCTCTCAGTGCAGTGGTAATATGCTCTTAGTTCCAGTTTGTCCATGTCTGTATTAACCCCTCTCTCTTTCAGTGCAGTGTTAATGTACTGGAATGTCCAGTCAGTCAGTGTGTCTGCATTAACCCCTCTCTTTCTCAATGCAGTGTTAATCTACTGTAGTGTGCAGTCAGTGTGTCTGTATTAACCCCTCTCTCTCTGTGCAGTGTCAATGTAAATGTAATGTAATAGTGATATTATTACAGTAGTCTTACTTTTTACATGGTAGTTAGGTTTCTGACTAAGCTAAATCAGAACATGCCCTTATACCCACATATTCCGCTATGTTAAAACAACCCAAATTGATTGTGATTGTGAGTGTACTAGTATGCGTGTGTGTAGTTTAAAGCTTTTTAGATCACATGGCCTCAGCTATCACTACTATGCTGATGATACTCAAATATACATCCATACCAAACCTGACGCTGATGTGGCTGTCTCTGATGTGCAAATTCTATTTGCATCCCCGATATAAAAACTTGGGTGACTCAAAATTTCCTTCATTTAACTCTGACAAGACTGAAGTCATGCTTATTGGCACCACCCATCACCTTTGTACAACCAATGTGTAACCCCATCTGTAGATGGTCTTGTACTTGAGCTTCAGTCTAAATTGAATAACTTGGGGATGATATTTGACATTCGACCCACATGTGCAGCATGTTGTCAGAACATCTTTCATTCACCTCATAAATATTGCTCGACTACGCCCTATGTTATCACAAACTGTGGCTGAAAAGTGTTGTCTAATCTTGAATCGACTACTGTAACGCTCTACTCTCTGGGGTTTCTAAATCCACATTGAACAAACTTCAGTATGTCCAAAATTCAGCAGCCAGAACCCTGACCACGTCTAGTACAAATGATCACATTACTCCTATCCTGGAGTCCTAGCACTGGCTTCCTGTCAAGTTTCATATCGACTTAAAAATCCTCCTGCTCACCTATAAGACTCTCCATGTCTTGGCTTGGCACCTCCATACTGGTCTGATATTATCACCCTACTCCCTACCTTGCAATCTTCGCTCTTCTAATTGTGTTCAACTATTTGTCCCCCAGTCTGTCTACACTCTATGGGTGACATGGCCTTCTCCTGTTTTGCCCCAAGCTCTGGAACTCTCTCCCCAAGGATATCAGAGAGTCACCTTCTCTAAACTCTAAATCCAGACTTAAAAACTTTTTCTTCAGAAGAGCCTTTATTGAACTGTTCTGTACCCCTCTGCTCCTACTGTACTTAGTACCACTGTCTACTGTCTCCTCTAACTGCGTATTCTCATCGTGTTAATTTTGTGTATTTTTTGTTGTTGGCATTCTGTAAAATGCTTTGAGAAGCCACTTCTAAAGGTATAAAACTATAAAATAAAGTTTATTCTTATAAAGGTCGTGTCTTCTTGGCCTGTGTTTACAGGCTCAGAGGCCAGTGTTCTCTCCAACGCTGGGGAAAGGGCTCTTGAACAGCAGCACAGTGAGGAGGAGTGGGGCTCCAGTCTGATGCAAGAGACAGAGCTCACTTCCGCAGAAGGGAAAGAGGCACTTAGTGAGCAGCACACAGACAGCAGACAGAGTGTCAAGGATCTGGACTCTGTGGCCATGATGAAGACAGAGCCTGAGAGTGAGACACCTGGGCTCTTAGTATGTGATGATTTTACAGAGAAGATGAATAATCTGGACACAATCAATATTACACAAGGTTGTAATGAACTGGGCTGTGTCTCTGTACAAGAGCACAGTGAAGAACTGGATGTTTTAAATCTTACAGAGCAGGATATGGATCCCAAGTTGATTGACCCTGCAGAGCAGCAGACTGATGTACCTGGTGAAGAGAACATTACTCATATACAGCACACAGAGGAGAGTCAGTACAGGGAGGAGCAACAGCAGCTCCTACAGGGCTTGATAATAATTAGGCCTTGTTCTGTTCAAGTGGAGAGACTGTCACTGCAGAGTCTCAAACAATCATACGATCCCTTAGTATCTGATGACTTTACACACAGGTTTAATAATCTGGTTACTGGGAAAATTGTTGAACTGGAGAGTATGACTGTTCTTGGCCAAAGAGAGGAACAGCTGAATGAACTGGATTGTTTAAGACTCAGAGAGCTGGAGAACGAGCCCCAGATGATTCACACTGCTGAGCAGCACACTGAAGGACACGGTGGAGAAAACACAGCTCTGTTTCAGCACATGGAGCAAGACCATTCCATGGAGCATTTGCAGAATAAGAGACCCCAGCACGATCAGAGATTGTGGAAGAATAACTCAAGGCCTTGCTCAGATGGAGTGGACAAACTGCAATTATGGCACGGGGAGAAACCACGTTTCTGTCAGTCTAGCATTTCACAACCCTACCAGCACCTTCACAGAGGAGAGAGACCTTTCAGCTGTAGTCATTGTGGGAAGAGTTTTAGTCGGTCAGGTGACTTAAAAACCCACCAGCGCATTCACACAGGAGAGAGACCATTCATCTGCAGTCAGTGTGGGAAGAGTTTTAGTCAATCAAGTAACTTTAAAACCCACCAGCGCATTCACACAGGAGAGAGACCGTTCAGCTGCAGTCAGTGTGGGAAGAGTTTTAGTCGGTCAAGTATCTTAATAGCCCACCAACACATTCATACAGGAGAGAGACCATTCAGCTGCAGCCAGTGTGGCAAGAGTTTTAGTCAGTCAAGTGACTTAAAAACCCACCAGCGCATTCACACAGGAGAGAGACCTTTCAGCTGCAGTCAGTGTGGGAAGAGTTTTAATCAGTCAAGTGACTTAAAAACCCACCAGCGCATTCACACAGGAGAGAGACCATTGTAGCGGCAAGGTTTATTAAAATACAGGAATTAAGTTTACTGCTCCCTTGCCAGTCTCTCTCTCCCTCATCTCAAGTGGTGCTTGATAGAGAGAGGTCATTCCATTTGGTTCACATTTAAGGTGTTTTTCTAGCTGATAAGAGTGTTCTGATAAGGAACAACTCCCAAAGCTGAGACACGTGAATGGTCATCGCTGGTGCCTCACTGTCTGGGAGATTGCAAGGGAGAGTCTCATCCCAAGTGGTTTACAACCCCAAGGTCAGAGTGCATGGTTACTCATCCTCTCACGAGGCACCAATAAATGTAGGGGTTTGTGCATTTACTGGGACAATTGTTAATTGTTCCAGTTAGTCACAAAATGATTCTCGAATGCCCATGGATCTTCCAACCAATGAGCGACCGTAGTTCCTCCAGGCACAACTCCAGCTCCTCCTGGACATCCTCAGACTCAGCTCAGACAGTCACGTAACGGCCAGTGCCAGGACTTTTCCTTGTTCTAAGAGTTGAGAACAGAGGTTACCAGCATGTAACCAAAGGATCCACCCAAGGTTAGCCCAGCAGCAAGCCTCGTGAACCCACCGCGAACGATCACCTGATCAACGAATAAACTACGGTTGGAACTGTGGACAGCTGAATATCAGTACTCAGGACTCGCGCTACATCGGGAACGAACCGGTCTTCTTCCTGTCTAAAGATTGTGACTTTTCTGTGTGCAAACTCTGCTAGTTTCAGCCAACACTAACTAGCCGGTCTTCAGAGAGCATCAGCAGCGCACCACAGCAGAAATCTCTTCTTCCTTCTCCTTCTCTCACGTCGAACCAACACTGCCTTGCACCGGGCCAGAGAGCGCCGATTGGACACGGCAACAGCCTGCCACTGCTTCTTTGCGTCCGCGGGAGATCTGAATCCCCACAGAGCGGATGAGTATTCCACATTCTGCATTAAAGCTCGAGAATTCAATTGTTACCTCAACCTGAGTTGATATCAATTTAATTCCTATGAGTCATGTACTTGCTTTTGAGTATCTAATGTACAAGTTGTGACAAAGTTCATTTACAAAACGGTCTAAATGAATGATATACGGAATGTATGTCCCTCTTGGTTTGTAACTCTTCGTGATGGAATGTATACCTTTTGTATTCTGCTAACCCTCACAATAAGATCTGTTATGTTTAAATGCACATTTTATGCATTAATAAATGTATTAGTATCCGAGTGTGTGTGTTGCTGAGTTATCCCGCAAAGTCGGTTTTCTAATAGCCATCAAAGCCATTTTCTGACTTAATGCTACAATTAATAATTGTCCCTGTAAATGCACAAACCCCTACATTTACTGGAGCCTCGTGAGAGGATGCCTATAAGCTCCTCCAGTCAGAACAGGAGGTTCTACTGTACACAGAGGGGTGGGACGGGGGAACAAGCTGATACCCTGGCTTCTCTCCAGACACAGCTGGATGAATTCCTCCAGTTTGGACAGGAGGATCTACTGTACACAGAGAGGGGTGGGGGTGTGGAACAAGCTGATAACCTGGCTCTCTCTCCAGGCACAGCTGGATCAGCTCCTCAAGTCAGGACGGGAGGCTCTACTGTACACAGTGAGGTGTGGGGGTGTGGAACAAGCCGATACCCTGGTTTCTCTCCAGACACAGCTGGGTGAGCTCCTCCACTCAGGACAGGTGGCTCTACTGTACACAGAGAGGGGTGGGAGAGGGTAACAAGCCGATACCCTGGCTTCCCAGTGGGCAGTGATTCGTCAAATATACGAATATATCACAGCAATAATATAGCTATACGTGTATATATACGTTGCCGCGATGTATAATCAATGTTGAATTGCAACCGTAAAATTGACGACATTAATAAATGCATATATAATGTAAAAAACACATCTAACACAGTGCCAAAGGCTTTTTATACATTGTTTGTGCCGCTTCTAGGAGTATACGGCAATCTGCATAGTGTACGAAGTAAATTATTTTCGCAGTAATTAATTTATTTACACAGCTTTGCATACAAGGGTTTTGCGGAGGGGTCTTCCCCCTGCCTGAAAAAAAAGTAAAATGTTTGAGTGCCTATAGATTTTCTATTTTTATTTTCTCAAGAAAAGTTGATACCATATCCTGGACACCCCGTCCCCCATCAGAGCCGGTGCCCAGGGAAAAATCTGTAGGGGGGCGTCTGAAATTCTGAGGGGGGGTGATATTTCAGTTGAAATGGAGCTGTACGGTGCAGCTACCCAAATGAAATCTTGCAGCTATGCCATTGATTAGTGCTTCATGATAGAAGATAACGACTAGCGATCTGGTATTTGCGATGAAGTTCAGTTTCACATTTTTCGTCACTCTCGCGGTTTGGATTGCCTGGACCGAAAAGTACCACAAGCGTTCATTTTTGCAGCTACATCAACGGAGGTTCTGAATTGTTAAGAAAAAATAGTTGTAAAAACCAACAGAAAGCACAGACTGCTAGAACTAGTCCTAGTTATATAACGATTTTAAGTATAATGATAAACTACTGCAAGGAATCGGTCCACCTGAGCAAACAGGATCGTAATGTTGACACTAACGACACTGATACAGTACTTGCCCTTCCTGGACGGAGAGTCCTCCTGCACATCAAACAGTCCGAGTGACTGTTAGTGTCAATTAGTGTTGTCTGACCATTGACAAAGTACAACTATTTTATTAGGGCGCAAGTTAAGTAAATCCTTTTGCCCAAAACTGAAGGGGCGACACTCCTCCCTCCCCCCGTGATGCCAGGCCTGTCCCCATCCTATTCCATAATGTCATTATATATAATACCTTACAACAGTGACCGATCCTTACTAACTGCATGCGTTAAAATTGCACATCAGGGGGGCACATAACCGCAATTTATTATCAATGTTAAATTTCAACCATAATATCGACAACATTAATAAATGCATATGTTGAGAAAATATCTAACCCAGCATATTTTCCGGTTATATACCACAATGCATTGCTAGTATTCGTTGGTCACCATTTTGGACACGTTTTTCAAACGTAGAAGATTGAAGTATTCGCAAATATCTCAGCAGTCCTCTTTTGACGAGTAAGTATGAATAATAATAATACTATCTGAATACATACAGATCTTTCTTAATATTATTTTGATTAAAATAGTACGTGAATAAGCAAAAAATGGCACATAAAAATAGTGTGAATGGGGAAGATGACACAAAATCTTTTTGCTCTAATTATTCTTATTCTATGTTGTACTTTCAAACTTTGGGTACTCTTTAATTAGGACAGACTTTATTGCTCAACTGCTATGATGCAAGCCAAATTTTATACATTTATTTCAGCTTTGAGCTTAGTAAACCATTCATTTTTTAGATTATACTAAAGAAGATATTAATCATCATTTATTTGGGAAGTAATATTTTATAAGTTTCTCCTAGCTGCGGTGCTGAAGTCCCACCCTACATCAACAGAAAAAGAAATAAAGGAGCACGCAATACGTTACTTGAAGAATGCATATGCAAGGCAGGGGGCCAGGAGATCTGGACACTGAAAATAATAGGTTTCTTGTTCTGTTAGGACAGTTAGACAGGGTTTGCAAATAGTGGACAAAAATCGTCTTAACTTCCATTGCAATATTTTTTTTCTTGGAAATATAGAAGTTGTACATTTTAAAATTTATATTTGAATCAAAATGAGGTTTTGAGTTAGTGTGTTAATGTAATTAGTTTGTGTTTGTCATTACTATACTGTATATTGCCATGTTACCAGAATTTGTAGCTGAAGTTTAAGACTAGTTGTGTTTTTTATGATTATTGCCCATATGTTGATTGTTGATTGAATGTATACAATGTATAATTTGAAATACATATGTTTCAGGTGTGAATGTGTATTTTCAGAATAAATTTAATCATTGGCTTGGTTTACTTGTTTCTACACCTATAAAACCTATCTTTGATGTATAATAAACCTCTACCCATATACGTATAATAGACCTCTAACCATATACGTATAATAGACCTCTAACCATATACGTATAATAGACCTCTAATGTTATCCGTATAATAGACCTCTAAAGTTATCCGTATAATAGACCTCTAAAGTTATCCGTATAATAGACCTCTAAAGTTATCCGTATAATAGACCTCTAAAGTTAACCGTATAATAGACCTCTAAAGTTATCCGTATAATAGACCTCTAACCATATACGTATAATAGACCTCTAAAGTTATCCGTATAATAGACTTCTAACCATATACGTATAATAGACCTCTAAAGTTATCCGTATAATAGACCTCTAAAGTTATCCGTATAATAGACCTCTAAAGTTAACCGTATAATAGACCTCTAAAGTTATCCGTATAATAGACCTCTAACCATATACGTATAATAGACCTCTAAAGTTATCCGTATAATAGACTTCTAACCATATACGTATAATAGACCTCTAAAGTTATCCGTATAATAGACTTCTAACCATATACGTATAATAGTCCTCTAAAGTTATCCAGAACTCCAACCATATATGTATAATAGTCCTCTAAATTTATCCGTATAATAGAACTCCAAACATTTACGTATAATGAACATCTAATCATAGACGTATAATTGACGTATAACAATAGACGTATATTAGAATTTCATTCTAGACGAATTGCGGACCACATTTAGACGTCTAAGGTATGCATTTAATAGACGTATATTATACGTCTTTTGCCCACTGGGGTGTTTTTGTATCCACGCAAAACCTCGCATGAAAGTGAAGTTGATAAATTTTACTTGTAAAATATTTAACACGTTACAAACTATTAAAATACATCAGAAAAGTACCCGAACTCATCCAATTTATGCATTTGAAACGAACGGATGGGGGACTTTAACATGACTTTAAGGAATCTGGAAATTCACTTTTAGGAGTCTTCGGAAGTCTGGACCCAGATGTGCTCGTACAGTGAGGAGGAGTGTTTTGACTTCCTGCTTTCAGCTCGTGCATTGTTTCTTCTTGTGACCACCAACAGAGAGAGCTTTACCGGTTCACAGAAACGTCCCGGGAGTTTTCTGGGTTAAGAGGGAAGAATAAATGTAATAAATGGAGATGTTATTGCCGCTGGGGAGTATGAAGGCGGTTTAGCGAGGCGGTGGCGTGTGGAGGGAGGAGACGCGCATTCCGCACGGGCAGCGTAGGGCAATGAGTCGCACCTGCTGCGCGCTGAGTCCTGTCCTATATAACCGCTGAGCCCGGACACCCACAGCCTCTCCAGTCAGTGCTGGAGTTTTTTTTTTAAATAATACTTCAGAAGGTGCAGAAACGGACTCTTTTGCTCAGTTGAGGCTATAGGAATCTTTGTTTCTTTTCAGGCTGTCAGGAATAGCGCTTATTATATTTTTTTTTCTCAGACTAAACAGTATCATTGGGCTGAATTTCAGTTAAACGCCTAGTTTAGGAAGATCAAGAATGAGTTAGGGAAGACAGAGGTGGAGACTAATGGAAGTTATGAAAGCCATTAATGGGTTGTCTCTGCTTGAGCTTGATTTACACCTTCGTAGTGCAAAGTCTAAGGGTTAATTGCAACAAACTGAAAGTGAAGTACTAACAGGTGTTCAACCCGTGTTTAGTACGCAGCTGTGGTCTGAAGTTGTGCTCCACTTTAAGTCCAATTGCAACGAACGTTGCTGCTGTGCTTAGTCCACAGCACTGTACTTAACCTGTTCTCAATTGCAACGAACACAGAGTAATATTTGTTGCCCTCTAGAAGTGACTAAACTAGTTAATTATTTTAAACCACCTTTTAATATGGCTTGAGCAACTTAATACCATACTTGGTGTAACGATGAATTGCATTAGAAGGCTCTAGAATATAGTGGAAATAATAGTTACCACGTACTGAATTTATGCATCTGCTTGAAAACATTGTAATATTTAATTAAAATTGCTTAACACTCATACCACATTTATTCATAATGAAGTTGATTAATGTGTGTATTTACAAAAGTGACATTTACTAATTATGTTGAATGTTAATCATTACTAGTAGCTGTGAAGTTTAAGGTGCTAGGGAGTGAAGAGAACAGAACTTAAACTATTATTTATATAAATGTAGCGTGAGGCTTTAATGTGTTCTATAAAATCGAGGAGTCAACTGGATAGATTTGTTAAATATTTTAGTGATGGTTCTCTGTGTTTGTGGTTATCAGAGGAAAGCAGGGATGAGGAGGAAATAGGTTGCACCCAAGCATGTTAAAGGAAAAAAACTCAGCATCTTAAGTGATATATGATGGTTTACAGTCCCTTTTCTGTCCTGTGGCTGTGATCCAATGACTGTGTTAAAACAGCCAGGGTTGTGCTAGCTCTTGATGGACTGGTATGCAAACCAAATGACAGACAAGCAAAGCGTTGTTTTACAATTCTGAAAGCTTGTTCAATGTGGCTTCTTGTGGTTTTATGACTCCTGTTATAGTGCTGGTCTTCTAATGTTGTTGGATTGTGCGCAGGTGTTAGAAAATACCATCATAAAGGATAAGCAAGACTTAGCAAAACAACACGCCAGCAAGCACTTCCCCCCTTCGAAAGGAAGATGTTGGAACTGATTAAAGAGCTTAATCTGAACTGACACAGGAGAGAGAGAAAATCAAAGTTCTGAAAAGTAAACACAAGGCACACCCTGCTAAAGAAATGTATTGCCTTTAAAAAAATGCTTAGAAGGTCAGAGGAACAATTGTTTTGTTGTTTGTTTTTTGCTCAAGTATTTTTATTAGTCTAATTTCCAGTTCTGTTAAAAATAAAACTTAACTTTACTGATTATTAGTCGGTGTCTTTTGTAATGATTTAGGTATAATGATGTCTGCTTATTCATCTGGAGTGTTAAACAAAATTAATGTTGCAATAATACAGTAGTGTTTAATTTCAAATGCAAAGCTGTGGTTCTCATTTGTTTCATGACTAAATATAATTGTGTATCTCATTAATAACTATGTCACCTCATCAGGTGAATTGTCGTCTAAATGCAATTCTTAAATTAAAAACTAACTGATTTGTCAGGAAATTTAGTTTGAATATAAACAAGATACAGAAAAGTAATTGTATATTAACGTGGCCTACCTATTATTCTACTAGTCAGAAGTGTTCTGATGTACAGTCCCCTGCAGTTCAGGCTAATTATTACAACAACGCCGAGCCCTCGGAACCGGATTAAGCACAAGTTAAGCTGAGCTCCAACTTTGTTCCACATGTTTTTTGCCGCAATTGAACTCAGAGCGGGAGATGATCTCCAGAATGTACCATACTAACCTAGTACGCGGCTGTGTTTTAACTGGGGAAGTCGATTGCATTTGACTCTATGGGTTTATATACATGGGTTTCTCTGCATACACTACCATAAGGGAGGAATGGTGAGTTAGAGGGAGGGCACCAGTTTGGTTTATCAAGAATTCACCAAACTGAGTAGAACTACAGATCCAACCATTCAAAATGTGCAAGGTATGCTGCAGTAAATCGCAGTGCTTGTTCCGCAAAGAACTGTAGGATACCGCATGATGTATCGAAGTAGGGTGGAATATCTTGTAAAACCACCAGGCGGAGCTATGAAAGCTCTCATGTGCAGCATTTGGGCTGTTGCCAGAAAACACTTGGTTTTGAATCCCTGTCAATGCTGAGGGACAATCTTTTGTCAATTACAGAATTTAACAGTCTAAACGGTATATACAATTTAATAAGTTTAAGCTTTGTATTACATTGTTAAACATTAAACTGATTAAAAAGTACACTGAAGTGTTATAGAGGACACAAATTGTGTATTGTCTCTTACATTAAAAAAACATTCATTTTAATGTGATATGAAAGATTAATAATGAATAACATTTGGATAGGCTGTAAGTTCAAAATATTACTGTAGTCCACTTTCTTTCTAAACATCTGCATCAATTTGTCTTGTTCACCCATGATTACTTAAACATTTTGCCTGCCCTTTTCAGCTATAGCTTTGTTTGAACCCAGCTCCTGGCATGAGTTTTCCTTTAACAAAAACATTTCTTTGAAAAACTAAAATAGTAAATTATATTGATTTGTTGCTATTTCTAAATATCACAAGATGTTCAAAATTAAGTGATTTATTAATAACAACTAATAATTTCAAACTGCTTGTATTCTAAAATTGTATTTTGTTTGGGGTATTTTGTAACTGTTTTCACAAACTAATAAAACAAAATTTATTAAACATCTGAGATAGGGTGTTCTATACCTCCGTTTACTTTCTGAAACTCCATCGATATTTCCTGTTTTCACACAGATAAGAATAAACTGCACGTGCAAATCTTTTCACAAGTGTAAAGATGTTCTGTGCTCAATAGCTCTTTAACACAGTGCGCATTATGTCATATCTTTAAGCATCAGTTGAAGCATTCTGAAGTCTGACAATCGTAAAAAGTTACCAAATAGTATTGGTGAAACTGTTACCTGTCCTGGATAAAGCGATTAGAAAATAGTTGGATTTACACGTGTAAGAAACTTTCTGATTTTAATGGGATACGGAAGATATTAATAATAAATTACATTGGATGGTCTAAATGGAAAATATATAGAGGGGACATGTTGAGTCTTTTCTTTTCAGCTTGAAATTAACTTTTGCCTACTACTGTATATTCCATTGCAGCCATTTTAATGCAACGCAGCTCCATACTTCTCACAAAGTCTAGGCTAGGTGTTACATCCCACTGTGTTTATGTAGATTAGACAGTTCTACTGGGGGAGGGGAAGGAACTTTCAGTTTTCTGGTGTCATTGTTGGCCTTTAACATAAGGCAACCAGCAATCAAATGTCCTGTTTTTTCTCAAGTTGAACAAAGACGTGCCACATGCATATGGTGTGATATTGTATACTTTTAAAGCTACTACAGTATAGCTTGTGGGAAATACATTTGTCCTGTATCAAAGTTTAACTTGTTCAGAGCACCCTACATTACAAACTGAGTGAATTCAACAGTATCGACGGCTAAAAGCAACATGTCAAAATGTTCCCAAAATAACAAAAAGTGAACGAGTTGAGGATTCGTTAATAGAGTAATCATAACAATAACTCCCGAGTTGTTTCATACAATCCAAATGAAAGAAGGACACTTAAATAAACATGAAAAGACTATTTTTTCATTGACGAAAAGTAACGTCGCACTCTCTCTTGTTTAATCTGATTGTTTTATTGCTACACAGACTAAAACCAGAGAGAAAGAGCACCTCTTTCTTTGAAGCATTTTGTTTATCCTATCATGTATCGGTTTCCAATCACACAATCCCAGTCACAAAATTACAAAACAGAAGAGCGGTGTAGCGGTCGGCTCTGGCTGTCCCCTCTGTGCCGACACACTGCACATTCAATCCCCCCTCCTTCTCTTGACTGATGGACAAAAGATGGACATCTGTGAGAACTGTACATGGCATTGGCATCTGTGAATTCTGCTGTGTAGATAGTGCTTCCTGAGGGGAGAGAGACAGTGGGGATGGCATCAGCCAATTCCTGGGTGGTGGTGAGCAGAGAGGACAGGACGGAGTGTCCTGAGGCGGTGTGTGCTCTGCTGGGGGTGGAGGGCTGTGTGGAGATATGCATTGCACCAGGCACAGCAACCTGTGTGGCAGGGAGGGGCACTTTTCAGGAGATGAAGTTCTGTTTGGAGACCCGCTGCTGTCGTAAACACTCCAAACAGGTGCTCTTGCTCTTTTTACAGACTGGAACCTTGGCCAGTGGCTGAAAACAGAGACCCACAGCCTGTGGCAAAAAAACAGAATCTATTTAAGAAATAACGTCACACAGGAGTATTCATCAGTTGCAGAAGAGACGTCAAAATATTTTATTTTCATCCATCTTACTGCTTTCTTTTTTACTGTTCCTATAGTCTTTGAAGAATGTTTAGTGTGTGCGAGGTTTCCTGAAGAAGAGGCTGTGAAAGAAACATTTATAATAAATTATACATTCTAGCACAGCAAAAGTACCTTGGATTTTGAAATATAATCGGGTATTTCAAATGAAGCCCCTTCGCACTTTGCAGGCCAGAGCAGCTGAAGCACGACATCTCTTCCTGTAAAAAGTCTTTACCAAGTCTCTAAATATCTGACTTTCAGTTTGAAGCGGTACAATGGATTCCAGGGCACATTAATTCTTGATTCAGGATATATATGAGTGTGCTAACGGTTAAAACTGTGTTAACATGAGGTACAAGCGGTAACATTTTCATTCCGAGAAGAAAGCCAGTCTGTGCGCATTTCTCAGCATGCACATTGTCAGGAACAACAAACCCACAGTGCCAGCAAACCTATCGATAGCCTGTAGGTACTGTCATTGACCGGGGTAAAGTAAGCATTCAAAAACGATTTTGGCTCACCTGTATCATTTTCACAAAACCTCTTAGGTTTAAGAAAACACTTGCTTTATGTGCAAACTACATTGTGACTGTTTTCACAGCCTTCACTATGTCATTTTTAAGACATTTTTTTTACCACGCACGGATATTATTTTGACCATATCTTAGCAATGGAAACACAGAAAGCCTTCAAACTAAATGCATTTTAAAAACCATGGGGTGAATCACACCCTCTACATCAAACTATAAGTGAGCTAATTATCTTTTTAAACCTCTGGTTTTTCATTGATGTGTAACTACGCACTAACTGGAACCTGGGGGACTGCTGTGTACACACGTTCACAATGCAAGAAATACTGCTCAATACGGCTTTGTGTGAAAAACCAGTATATCACCATAGGAAGCAGGACAGCGCAGTCTCCAATTACCCAGACTGTATGCACAGGAATAAAGCTTTGTTTGATTTCTGAAACCCTTTCTTAATGTCCTGTTTTCATTCAGGTAAGGGTCAACTATATATACACTATAGTGCTGACAGCGGGAAAATTAAAAATATTCTTTACTCAGCAGCTTAATTCAAACAGCTCCAATGATGTTCAAACCGATTTTTTACACAGAAGACTAATACAGCTTTGCATTCTGAATCTCATTTTCTCATGCTTTTAATTATTGTGGCATTCTGCGCTGGGATAGGGGTATGCTGTTCACAAACCAATAGCATTTAAACTACAGCACCCACAATGCTGCAACCAAGTGTTTTACACACCAGACAGCCCCCCCCCCCCCCCCTCACCTTATACAACCTTGCTTGGGGTTGTGAAACCTTTTTTTAAATTATTTTTTCAATACAGCACCATTAAACATGCATTACACTGGGATGGGGGGTGCTATTCATGAGTCAAAAGCTTCATCACAACATCTGAAAATTTTAGATTTGACATTCTTTTTATTTCATGCTTTTTTAGTTTTTCCTAATTTCACATTTTAAATAAGCTGTATCTGTAGCAAATCACAATGAAGGTGTGGTATGCAGATGTGACTGTGTAACCATCAGGCACGAAGGAGAGAAACAAAAAAACTCCAAAGGAGAAAAAAAATCTCTGGGGGACCAAGGCCTGATGATTGACCTCCCCTCCAGGTATGACAAGTAGTTACTAGAAACAGTTCACATGCACCACCATGCAGATTGACACAGTGAATTCTATTCCCTGTATTATGTCAGGCTAGATATTAATGTTGAGTATGTCCCATCCACTGGGTTGAGCAGTACAGGATCTTGAGTTTTGTAGGGACTCATATCGGCTGGGTTCCTTGCTTCAGAAATCCAGGAGGATCCCTTGTCATGGGGGACGGAGCTCGATATCAACCAAAGGCACCGAAGAGTGGCAGGCATGGTGTGGAGAAAAAAAAAGGGTTAGACACAGAAAAAACAATTGCAATGTGGTTGTCTACTTACCCACTTGATATCTGTTTCTGCACCTCCTAAAGAATTAGATCACTCAGGATCAATAAGACTACAGAGATGATGTAGAAGACTACAGCATTGTTAAATATGCTTGTAGGTATGGGGCATCCTTAATAAGGTCTGACATATTTCTACAATTTAGGGGCTGTGTGTCTAAATGCTATGCTACCTGCTCGCTATTATTAACGTAAGCTGTTCATTGATCTAGACAGCATCCTGCAAATGCCATAATCTTACTGGAAGAAAAGGATCACTTTGGTGTCTAGGTTGTTCTTTTTTGATGAGTCTCCAAGCCTGGAGATGTACACGGTATGATATTGAAAGTCAGTGGGGTTCAGACTTCGATGATGTGATTGTGTTTTATTGTTTCGGTTAGAATCCTTTTAGTAGTGTGTCCTGTCTGTAAGGTACTGTAGAGATGGTAATATTTGGTTAACCTAATAAGGAATCACGTTGGATACACCTCTATTTGACAGAAGCCAGTTTTCTTTGATCTTTCTTACAGCAAAGTGGAATAAATCATGTCATGGTGACATACTGTTGATTTAGAATTCTTTGCACTACTACTTTGATGTTAACACTGTGTAGTGATCATATATAAAAGGGACTGTGTTGTGTTATGATGAACTTTTTTACTGTTTTCATACATACTTTGTTTGGTTTCTGGCAAAAGATAACAAATAATTAATAATAATAATTGCTTACACTTACAGTATGAACAGACTGTAGCTGCCTTAGACACTTACTTTACACTGCAGAGAAATGTGGTTTTGGAATGGCATAAATTTAGACAAGGATCTGTAAAGAATCCCCCACGAATAGGTATGCCGATCGTATGCAGACGCAGGACCAGGTAGATATCAAAACAGGAGTACAATCCAAAACGTCAAAAATCCTGGAGATCCGAAGAGAATATTACAATCCAAATCAGTAGGCAAGGTTCAAGGTCAAGGGCCAAAAGGATAGTTCAGGAACCAGGAGAAGTATAGTAAGCGAGGTACAAAGAAAGGCGAGGTAGAGCTCTCTAAGAGAAGACTCAATTGTTATTTTCAAACTGCTGCTGGCACTGGTTAGTTTATCTGGGCTGGCTGGCGGTTGTGACAAGATCTCAGTCTCAGGACGAGTCTGTTGATGCTTTTGTAAATGCACTAAGAGAACTGGCCAAATCATGTGACTTTGAAGGATTTGAAGCTGACATGTTAAGAGATCGACTTTAGAAAGAGCTCTTACAGTTGCTAGAATTTATGAAGCAGCTCAAGCAGAATCAAAAAAATGCTTTCTAACCACAGTGACAAAGCTAGAGAGAGTCATGTTTACTTCAAAAGAAACATTGAACGGGTTGCTCTCTCAAACTTTAGAAACAAAAGCTGAGCAGCAGGACGCAGTCAAGTTACAGACATAGAAGAACAGGGGACGGCTGACATTACATAATTGACATTACAGGTGCGGACTACCAACGCACAAAGCAGATGAATGCGGAGCACAAGTAACAAAATGTCTACACTGTAAGAAAACAGGTCATTATGCACCAGAGTGTGTAGAAAGAAAATCAGTTTCCAAAAAGAAAAGAAAGTTAATACAAATAAGGAAGGGACAAAGCTTAAAAAAACGGATAAACCAGTGAGCGCAGTTCAAGAACCTTCTTCAGACTCAGATGAATTTGTTTATTCCATTGACCCTGAAGGTAAAGAAACTGTTCAAATAAATGGCCAAGAGATAAAAATGTTGATAGATACAGGAAGTGGAAGAAACCTCATTGGAGTAGAACGTTTCAAGAAAGTGTTTGCACACAGAACTAAACTTAAGCAGACTAATAAGAAATGCTATGCCTATGCACAAATTAGTCCACTTCAGTGTGTTGGCTACTTTGAGGCACAGCTGAAATGGTAGGAAAATGTAATAAAGGACAAAGCCTATGGAATTGAAGGAAATGTAGAACAATTGTTGGGAAGAAAAGCATGTTTCGATCTGAAGATTCTGAATGTAGGAGACACTGTCAATGTGGTTGACCAGTCCTCACAGAAGTTTCAGCAGTTAGCACAGGAATATGAGTCACTCTTTAAAGGTTTAGGACAGATCAAGGTTACAGTAGATGAGAAAGTTTTGCCAGTAGCTCAAAGTCTGAGACGAGTACCCTGTCCAGTGATAGAAGCTGTTAATCAGGAGTTAGATAAAATCCTGGATGATGGAATTATTGAAGAAGTGAATCAAGGTGCAGATGGATCTAAAATATTCTGATAATACCTAAAAAGACACCAAGGATGTGTGGATCTGTGAGAAGTGAATAAAGCAGTAATCAGAGAGAGACATCTAGTACCAACGGTTGACAGCATATTGCAAGCAGTGCAAAGAGCCAAAGTTTTTGCAAAGTTAGATGTTCGAAAAGGATTCTGGTAAGTTGAGTTGGCCCTGGCATCAAGACACCTTACTACTTTCACCACACACAGGGGTTGTTACCATTTCAGAGTAGTTCCTTATGGCTTGTCTAGTGCCCCAGAGGCCTATCAGAAGGCTATGGACTCGATGTTGTGTGAAATGCCTGGTGTTGTATGGTATATGGATGATGTTGTAGTACATGCGGAAAATGAAGAACAACTTGAACAGAGGCTCAGGCAAGTATTCCAAAGATTCCAAGACAGAGGCTTAACTTTAAATAAAGATAAGTGCATCTTTGGCCTAAAAGAGATCGAGATACTGGGACATTTGGTCACTGCAGAAGGAATAAAACCAGACCCGAAAAAGGTGAGAGCTGTTTGCAGTGCACCGAGACCTGAGAATGTTGCGCTTCTGCACTTGTTCTTAGGCACTTGTGGATTTTTGATGAAATTAATTCCTAATTATGCAGATATATCAGAACCCTTAGAAAACTAATGAGGAAAGGACAGAAGTGGGAATGGATATCGAAAACTGAGAAAGCCATTGCCGAGTTGAAAAGAGCACTTGTAACTGAACCATGTCTGGCATACTTCAAACTAGATGCATCAACAGTAGTGATCAGTGACGCGAATCCTGTAGGACTTGGAGCAGTATTGCTACAAAGACAAGAAGATGGACAGAACAAACCAGTGGCATATGCAAGTCGCTCACTTACCCCAACAGAAAGGCATTACTCACAAATAGAGCGTGAAGCCTTGGGTTGTGTTTGGGCAGTGGACATATTTATGGGGAGGCAAGTTCACACTTCAAATGGATCATAAACCCCTCATTTATATGTTCAATCCCAAAAAGGCAACATTGTTACCACCCAAGATACAAAGACTTGGATTGAGATTATGGCCTTATGATTACAAAATTGAACACATAGTAGGGAAAACCAATGTCGCAGACTCATTGTCACGTCTTCCTTTACCAGACACAGAAGACACTGGTTATGTAGACACCTATGTTGATGGAGTGCTTTCAATCAGCACTTATGATATGCATGCACTGACACTTGAGGAACTTAAACAAGCAACAAACGAAGATGACACATTGAAATTGTTGATGTCCATAGTGGAAAAAGGACAATGGCCTAATCCAATTCCAGACGAACTGCAGCCATACCACAGGTGTAGGTTGGAGTTATCTACATATGATGGACTGCTTTTAAGAGGACAGAGGATTGTGTTACCGAAAACAAAAATCAGACAAGCACTGAAAATAGCACATGAGACACATCACGGTGTAGTTTGTACAAAACAGTACCTGAGAAGCAACTTTTACTGGCCCAACATGGACAGTGATGTTGAAAGACTAATCAGGAATTGTTCCACTTGTGTGTTGAATCAGCCATTGCAGGAGGATCAACCTCTCCAACCACTTGAATTACCACCAAGGCCTTGGACAAAATTGGGCATTGCCCTGGTAGGTCCCATTCAGAATGAATACATATTGACTGTCATAGACTATTATACTTCTAAACCTGAGGCGGTTGTTGTATCAGACATATCTTCAGCCACAGTTATTAGAGAGCTGATGAACATCTTTGCACGATTTGGTTATCCACTAGAGGTAGTAACAGATAATGGCAGGCAATTCATAGGACAGTTGTTTGAATCATTTCTGACTAATTGTGGAATTAAACACATCTGTGCATCACCTTACTATCTGAGATGTAATGGCAAAATTGAAAGATTTCACAGATACCTGAAAAAGGCCTTAAGAGCAGCTGTGACAGAAGGAAAAAAGAGAGAGAGGAACTCCCTAAGATTCTGCTGACTTATAGATCAACACCACACAGGGCATCTGGAGAAACCCCAGCTAATCTTATCTTTGGGCGTGATATCCGGACTAAACTACCAAACATGGAAAAGAAAGAAGAAGAGCCAAGGGACATTCAAAAGACAAAAGATATCCATAGACATCATGAGGAGTATGCACACAAAATGAAATTATATGCAGACCAGACACATCGAGCAAGGGATCATAACTTCAAGGTCGGTGACGTAGTGTTTGTGGCTGGCCTAGACACCGGTAAATTGGATGCCAAGTTCAAAGACACTCGCTATGTGTTATTGAGAAACACCTCTTGTAACTCTTTTGAGTTAGTGAATGTGGAAGATGGCTCAAAAATAATGAGAAATGTAAAACATCTTTGACACGCTCCTCCATTGGATCTTGATTTTGAATCTGCAGAAACAGAAAATGCTGAGAATACAGGACTTTCTGACGTGCAGGAAGTGCCGAGTCCTCAGACAGTGGAGAGTACATCCGTAGGAGAGCCAGTAACTTTACCCAGAAGTAAAGTAACAACCATTAGTGGCAGGGTTATCAGGAAACCGGCTCATTACAGAGACATTTAAAACTACAGGACTTGCATAGCTCTCCAAATGTTAAATTGCCCTATTTTGTTTGTGTTATCTATGTAGATGTTGCTTAGACTGCTAGAAATGAGGTGATATTTAGAAGTGACTTAAGTAGAAATTGAACTAAAATTTGAGTTGGTACATATAGAAATTGTTGTAAAAAAAGATGAATGTATTGAATAGAAATGAAAGGCTTTATGTACATTTTGTTGTAATAGTTAATAACAGTTTACTGTGTGTTGATATAAAATTGTTACAATTGTATGGTAAAGCTATAGACTTTAAAAATAACAAAGGAAGGGATGTCGTATAGTGAATAGACATCGCGAGACAACAGACCGAGAGAGTAGAAGGCGGGAACATATGGTGTGAGACCGTGATTTGTGTAGTTAATAAAATAGTCTAAATCATATAAGAAAGGCTCTTTATTAAGATACACAACATGCTCGATAAGCTACTGGACACACCCACCCCTCCTCACACAGACCGTGGAAAAGCCCCCGAGTGGGAGGGCTCTCTCTTCCTCCCAGGACCTCTTGGACACGACGCACAGACAGAGCGCGGGGAGCCGCTGCCTGCAAACACGGCTCCAGGCAGGACTCCACTCCGCAGGAGGAGATGGGGGCAGCTTAGCTCCTGTGCAGAGACCTGAGCTGTTGTTGCTGCGGACGCTGTCTTTTCTGTTCTCGGGGTAGGAGTGAATGTTGAGTTGCCCTTAGAAATGAAGCAGAGCACTTCAACGGCACGGGTGTGTGTGTGTGTGCGCCCTGGTGATTCTGGGAGACAGATCGAACCTGGGCTAAAAGAAAGGGGGCTTAGCCCTCTTGCATTTGCTAGATCGAAGTTGTACAACCCATTTGTATCTGCTAGGCAGCGCAGTCGTTGTGCACAAAGAACGCTTTGAAAAGTGTCAAAAGCAAGTCATTCCGAGTTGGTCGTTTGTGTTTTCCATTCAGACGCGAAATGCTGAAATGATCTCTCGGCTCCTCGGTTGTCATTTCTGCTCTGTAAAGGAATCACAGTACGCGTCGGCTTCCAGCACGGTGGGTCAAGACACGATGCCTGGGGTCAGAGAGGACGATGTCTTCCTTGTTAGTATAGTGGTGAGTATCCCTGCCTGTCATGTGGGAGACCGGGGTTTGATTCCCCGACGGGGAATCGCTCTTCTTCTACCTCCTTAGAGAAAGGACTGCCTTTCACTTCTCTGTATTTTCTTTCACAGCGCTGTGCAGCTTTTCATTGCTCTTGCTTTCCTGTTCCTGATGGTAGCGGTTTACAGAACAGAAAGTCCTCATGAGACATACCCTCAAACTCATATCTAACATAAACGAGTGAATTGGCCAAATCGATTACAGACTCACCTAATTGCAATGAAAAGCATCTGCTCATCTTAACGCGCTCTACCAGTGTACTTTTGAAACCATCCGCCATTTCAATAATTCTATGAGTGACTGTGTCTTTCAGAGGGGGCAGCAGGTCGAGCTGTTTAGCAGCTTTTTTTCACACATAATACGTGTCAGCTCTTTTGTTAACAGTAAATAAGGGTGTTCAAAAAAAGTGTCTGTTTATTAGGTGTAAAAATTCCTTAACGTCTTTGATTCTGTCATCAAAGATAAACTGCAATCAGCAAAGATAAAAGGATAATAATCTTTGCATACTGCCCTGTCTTTCTCACACCTGAAGAAGGCTCCACAGCCGAAACAGTGTGTTTCCTTTCTTCTCTTTTCAACATGGAATAATCCTTTACTTGTTCCTTTGCAGCCTACGCATGCTGACGCAGCTACCCACCTGATATATAACATTCCTATAATCACAACTATGAATTTCCACTGTGGGTATTACATGTCACAACGCAGAAATGCAACAGTGACGTGTCGTACAAATGTACATGATAAGTGATTTTGTCTCTCCTACCTTAGTGTCGGAATATTAAGATGTTCTGGTGACAAGGAAGGAGGGAAAAAGTAAATCAGCAGAAGGGGTGCTATTTTGTTGACTGTTAATCCTTACATGTTCATAAGGTCATATTTAAAAAGTAAATACAAAAAAAAAAAGTACAGTAAATTTTCTTATACTTAATGATTTTCATAATTTGTCACATTACCTCAGTGGCAGAATTGTGAGACTATTTAATAATCAGGAGGGAGGGTCATAGCAATAAGCAGAAAGTGCCATCACCCTTTGCTCATCTTTGGTTAACCATATTCTCACAAGCCATGTTCTAAATGTCCCATTGTAGACTGCTATATTAACATTTCTTGCAAAATGCAAGATTTTGAGACTTTTAATAATCAGAAGGCAAGGTCGTGGTAAATATGCAGAAAATGCCAGTGAATGAATGGTTTGCTTTTGTCTTATTTACTTGTCGTCTAACATGCCAGTTTGTGTTATTGTGAGTTTTGAAAATTGGTTTTCGATTTTCTTAAATGTGTTTCATACAAAAATGCAATTTGGATAATCATTATGTACATATTCCCCTTTACTGAGGCTATGTCCAGTAATCCACTCGGATTAGTATTTTTAAAAATAACTATAGAGAGCCATCTACAAGCGAAAGGCGGCATAACATCACAGTAGCATCTTATAAGGTGGAACGAAAAACGCGAATAAGAAGCTGCCGAATAAGAAGCCAACTTCAGCTTCGTTAATGCAGCAGGATTGGGTGAGGTAAGGTGGAAAATATTTCTTCCTCTGCATCCTAACATTTTTGTAGTTGTTCCAGGACTTCTCGCCCCAGATAAAGCTGCCAATACATCACTTGTTTCTACTCCATCAATATCAGCAGTGTTATCGGTACTAAGCTCCACAGCCGAAACATTGTGTTTCCTTTCTTCTCTCCGTGAAAGTCGATTCGATTTGTCAGCGAAACCGAAACTTAACCCTTT
Organism: Lepisosteus platostomus; assembly: GCF_059453375.1. NCBI lineage: Eukaryota > Metazoa > Chordata > Actinopteri > Semionotiformes > Lepisosteidae > Lepisosteus > Lepisosteus platostomus. Next base: position 53,114,184 of record NC_142615.1, read on the forward strand.
TTATAATTGCAGGAAATGCGAGTGTTTAACACGTGTCAGAATCACCAGGAATGTCCAATAAAGACCAACATTGCAACCCCCCAGAAAACCATTTTCACCCATGAAAAATGATCGTCGAATGGCTGGCGGGATACATCATTTATACTCCCGTTGCATTGTGTGGCGGGGGCTCCGTGTCCCCTGAGCGGGGCTGGAGGATCGTTTATTTGCAATTCTTTGGAAAGGAGCTTCTTTCGAAATCAATGCGTGCCTGGATGTTCGCGAACGTGCTCCCTTGTGTTGGCTTGTCCCGCACTGGAAGAGCACAAGGCAAGTCTTCACAAGACAAAAACCTCCAGTGCACAGCACACTGAAAACATTTTTTGGCTGGCGCGTTTTATTTCAAAACAGAAACAGCACCAGTCGAACAAGTCGGCCAGATGCACAGAGCCTCCGCCCTCTTGTGGCTCCTTCTTGCTGCCTTTCCGCTGCCCCGGCGGGCGGCGAGGAGGAAGCGCCGTTTCCTACACATCTGCAGTCGCCATGCGCATTCGCAGCATGTCCCGGGACGTAATTCGGCCTCATTTGCATAACACCAGACCGGCTACGCAAGCTCACATCGTGCGCCTGCCAAACACCGAACAAACACCGGAGCCTTTTCAGCAATTTCCAAAAAACGGGCCTGCTCGCCTGCCCACAAGGCTCCATCTCTTACCCGCTCTCCAGAGCCTGCTGTCTTCTGTGCTGTTCTCTCGGCACCGCTGCAGCGCACACAACTCCTGCAGCGCGGGGAGAGAGTTTCCACGCTCCGCCGCAGGGAAGGCTCGCTCCGTGCGCACACGTCCTTTCAATGCCAGTTCAACAAGTGCTCCGCATTAGCAGCGTCGGGGCTCCGGCGTGTCGCACCTCACCTCACCTCGCACAGCCCCCTCCTTGAATGTCTGGCGCTGGGCATGCCCCGCTCTCCTCCACCTTATCTTATCGCGTGTGACCACCGACAATGGCCACAATGCCGGGGAATGGCACCTGTAAAGTGTTAATTGGGGCACAGGACAGCCCGTCTCGTCTCGGGGTCTGGCTTCAAAGACAATACAGCAAACACAGCGGGGCGGGGGAAGAAGACGACATGACACATGCAGGTACATTCAGCTCCAGCGGGAAAGAGTCATTTGTCGGTCTTTTCAAGTGCTGGGAGCCAAGTAATCCTTCGCTTGTATCGTTTCTCCCCGATGACTAGATCTCACCCTGCGACTCTTGACTGGGCTCACCCACGGCAGCCCAGCAGGTGTGAGCCTAGCCGGCACCCGGATGGGAGATTCCCCCCGGAAAAGCTCAGGTTGCTACTGCTCCTGCAAGAGGTGTGACTGGGACCAGTAGGGAGCGCTCACCCTGCGGTCTGTGTGGCTTTCTTATGCCCCAGCATCCTGATGGCGACACTCTGCTGCACAAACAGGCGCCGTCCTTCGGGGAAGGCGTAAAACTGAGGTCCCGACCCTCCATGGCCATTAAGAAATCTCTCAAAAAGAGACGTCGGGGGTGTCACTCTGGTGTTAGTGTTCCCCTTTACCAATCAGTCGGAGTCTCCTCCTAATCCCCGTCTCATATGTAACAATCAATGACAAGGCCCCCCTGTCCCGCGATATTGTACTTGTCTCCTGGCCGCTTGCTGGCGCCGTGAGATTTAGTACTCGCGCAAGAGACCGGGGGCAGAGCGCGAACGCGGTCCCCCGCCCCCCACAAAGTGTGCGCTCCAGGTTCCCTCTCGGGGCTCTGCAACACAGCGGAAAGGCAGCGAGAAGGAGCCTCTTGCTCTGACGCCGCAAGGCCACAAGAGGGCGGAGGCGCCGCGCGCCCGGCCGACGTGTTGGACTGTTGCGCTTTATGTGCTGAAATAAACACGCGACAGCCCAGAAATGTTTTCAGAGTGCTGTGCACTGGAGGTTTTTGTCTTGTGAAGACTTGCCTTGTGCTCCTCCTTGCAGTTTGTTTGTTCTCCTCCAGTGCGGGACAAGCCAACACAAGGGAGCACATTCGCCAACATCCAGGTACGCAATGCGATTTGGAAAGAAGCTCCTTTCCAAAGAGTTGCACACGAACGATCCTTCAGTCCCGCTCGGGGGGCACAGAGCCCCAGCCACACACAGCTTCAAGTAGCGAGTCAGGCGCCATGGCTTTCGCTTGCGGCCACACCACCCTGAATGTGCCTGATTTCGTCTGATCTCGAAAGCTAAGCGGAGTTGGGCCTGGTTAGTACTTGGATGGGAGACTGTCTGGGATTACCAGGTGCTGCAAGCTTTTGCTCTCTCGGCCAGCAGGGGTCACCGTTGGTGCCTTAGGCTTTGGGAGGAAAACCTGGAGGATGGAAAGGTGATCTATAGCCTCATCTCTAGAGATGTTTTGTTGCTATGGCATGTGTTTGACCCATATAAAAAAAAACCCGTTTGTAAAACGAATATCGAAGCTGCCTCTAAATCTGCAAATGAAGATGAGTCGATAAACCACTTGTTTTTCGTGTAACTATACATATATTCATTTATTACTGATTTCATTCATTGAGCAGGGATACAATAGAGGTACAGCCATTCACTGTTTGACATGTCTGCACTGGTACAGAACCTAGCAATCAGAAAACGGGTGAAACTGTCTTGAGAATTAGCATACAGTACCGAGGCCCCCATGACCAAATAAATTGGCCTTAATAATGCAGACTACAGCAAAACGACTGACTTTGAAAAGGGAATGAATGTCCGGAAGGAGTAGTGTAACCAGCTTGAAATGCTTCTCCGGACCTCTAACTAAAAGAAACTGGGAACCAGCAGTGGCTTTCGAACTGGGATCCTATCGCAGCACGTGGTGTCATAGCTCTTCCGTATCCGATATTGGACCAAGCACATCAGGGGAGAGCGCGAACGCAGTCCCCCACTACCAGAAATAATGCAGTCGAGATTCCCACATTTGGGGAATTCGCAGGGGTCAGCACAGCCGGAGTGCAATGGCCGAGCCTCGCCCTGGGTGAATCGATTTTTTAAGAACTTTATTTTCTTTTCACAAAAAAATACAGGACATCACAAATTAGAAAGCTTTACATTAATATACATACTTAAAACAGTATATATGATCACATCTCATTACATTTTGACACGGTACCAGTTACATAGCAACAATTTTTTTTTCTGGTGTAAATCACATTCTTTACTTAAACATGATAATGTTTTTCACAGTTTCTTGAGATATTGACCTATGCTCTCTATTTCCCACAGATTTTCTGCTTCCTCCCTCCTTTCTCTCCACAGATCTCTGAGGTAATAGTTCTCTTGGGTGATGAACAGGGCCAGGCTACCTGCTGCCTTGACTGGGACCTCGATGCCTTTGAACAGCCCCATGTTCCTCACTCTCCACAGGGCGTCTTTCCCACTGTTCACCACGGCCCAGATCCTGTCAAACAAGTCAGGAGGAAGTTTGACAGGAGAGATGCCGTTGTAGCGGCAATGCTTGTTAATAAGACAGAATTAAGCGGTGGTATGCTGTCCTAAATGAGGCCCCATCTCACCTTCCATCTCTGTGGTGCAGCCACAGAGAAAGTATTCATGCAGGCTGATTTAAGATGTTTTCTTTTGATAAGGGACAGCTCCCAGATGGGGATGCACTTAGCTAAGCCTGGCTATCATGATCAATGGTCATCCATTGGCGCCTATCTGTCTAGGGAGTGCCAAATGGACATCTGGACTGCATTCCTAAGTGTCAAGAGTAAGTGACTCATATCTCACGCAGGGCGTGGTAATACCACGTGGGTCTCCAATGCCCGCCAAACTCTCAACCAATCAGCACACACCTGTGTCTTGGTCAAAAAGTGAGCGCAAGCTCAGATCGGGGCTCTCCTTGGCCATTGTCGCACATCCTCAGAGACAATCATGTGACAACTGCTGTTGTCTGCAAAGGGACTTGGACTTTGTTATAAGCGCAAGGCCGAGGATCCCGTACGTACTCAGAATTCAGAAAGCTTTTAAGCGCAGGAGGCGCCCTATCCCCGCTCGCTCGCTCACTCCCCTGTTCACACGTGCAGTGCGGCTTGTCCGTCTGTTTATTTGTCAGCTTTGGCGAGACACGGGTGCTTGTGTATTAGCGTGAGCGTTTTTTATTCTGATCAGGAACAGTTTTACAAGTCCGCAAAAGATCGAGGAAAGGTTTATCGCCAGCTGAAAAGAGACACAGCGCTTCGGCTGTGGAGACTTGTTCGGCTGGCGTTCGGAGAGTCGCGTTTTTCAGAATTGTATTGAGATCGTTTTCCACAGAGCTCAGATGTCAAAGCACAGCAGCAGCTCTCCACAGCGATCCTCTATAGCGCCCTTTCTCCCGCAGCTCCGTCCTCATTGGAAGGAAGCAAGAGTGAAAGGCTGAAGTTAAATAGAGCGGGGACGAAGGCAGGGAAGAGAGAGAACGTGGGAAGAAGAGAAAAACGCAAGGGAAAAAAAACAGCGTCGTAAAAGAGGTGACGGAGCTGTCCTCTCAATAAGAAGGGTGCCAGCGAGCCTTGCTCTCGCTTACGGCCACACCCCCTTGAGCACGCCTGATCTCGTCTGATCTCGGAAGCTAAACAGGGATGGGCCTGGTTAGTACTTGGATGGGAGACCGCCTGGGAATGCCAGGTGCTGTAAGCTTTTAAGCGCAGGAGGCGCCCTATCCCCGCTCGCTCGCTCATTCCCCTGTTCACACGTGCAGTGCGGCTTGTCCGTCTGTTTATTTGTCAGCTTTGGCGAGACACGGGTGCTTGTGTATTAGCGTGAGCGTTTTTTATTCTGATCAGGAACAGTTTAACAAGTCCGCAAAGAATCGAGGAAAGGTTTATCGCCAGCTGAAAAGAGACACAGCGCTTCGGCTGTGGAGACTTGTTCGGCTGGCGTTCGGAGAGTCGCGTTTTTCAGAATTGTATTGAGATCGTTTTCCACAGAGCTCAGATGTCTAAGCACAGCAGCAGCTCTCCACAGCGATCCTCTATAGCGCCCTTTCTCCCGCAGCTCCGTCCTCATTGGAAGGAAGCAAGAGTGAAAGGCTGAAGTGAAATAGAGCAGGGACGAAGGCAGTGAAGAGAGAGAACGTGGGAAGAAGAGAAAAACGCAAGGGAAAAAAAGCAGCGTCGAAAAAGAGGTGACGGAGCTGTCCTCTCAATAAGAAGGGTGCCAGCGAACTTTGCTCTCGCTTACGGCCACACCCCCTTGAGCACGCCTGATCTCGTCTGATCTCGGAAGCTAAACAGGGATGGGCCTGGTTAGTACTTGGATGGGAGACCGCCTGGGAATACCAGGTGCTGTAAGCTTTTAAGCGCAGGAGGCGCCCTATCCCCGCTCGCTCGCTCATTCCCCTGTTCACACGTGCAGTGCGGCTTGTCCGTCTGTTTATTTGTCAGCTTTGGCGAGACACGGGTGCTTGTGTATTAGCATGAGCGTTTTTTATTCTGATCAGGAACAGTTTTACAAGTCTGCAAAGGATCGAGGAAAGGTTTATCGCCAGCTGAAAAGAGACACAGCGCTTCGGCTGTGGAGACTTGTTCGGCTGGCGTTCGGAGAGTCGCGTTTTTCAGAATTGTATTGAGATCGTTTTCCACAGAGCTCAGATGTCAAAGCACAGCAGCAGCTCTCCACAGCAATCCTCTATAGCGCCCTTTCTCCCGCAGCTCCGTCCTCATTGGAAGGAAGCAAGAGTGAAAGGCTGAAGTGAAATAGAGCGGGGACGAAGGCAGTGAAGAGAGAGAACGTGGGAAGAAGAGAAAAACGCAAGGGAAAAAAAGCAGCGTCGTAAAAGAGGTGACGGAGCTGTCCTCTCAATAAGAAGGGTGCCAGCGAGCCTTGCTCTCGCTTATGGCCACACCCCCTTGAGCACGCCTGATCTCGTCTGATCTCGGAAGCTAAACAGGGATGGGCTTGGTTAGTACTTGGATGAGAGACCGCCTGGGAGTACCAGGTGCTGTAAGCTTTTAAGCGCAGGAGGCGCCCTATCCCCGCTCGCTCGCTCATTCCCCTGTTCACACGTGCAGTGCGGCTTGTCCGTCTGTTTATTTGTCAGCTTTGGTGAGACACGGGTGCTTGTGTATTAGCGTGAGCGTTTTTTATTCTGATCAGGAACAGTTTTACAAGTCCGCAAAGGATCGAGGAAAGGTTTATCGCCAGCTGAAAAGAGACACAGCGCTTCGGCTGTGGAGACTTGTTCGGCTGGCGTTCGGAGAGTCGCGTTTTTCAGAATTGTATTGAGATCGTTTTCCACAGAGCTCAGATGTCAAAGCACAGCAGCAGCTCTCCACAGCGATCCTCTATAGCGCCCTTTCTCCCGCAGCTCCGTCCTCATTGGAAGGAAGCAAGAGTGAAAGGCTGAAGTGAAATAGAGCGGGGACGAAGGCAGTGAAGAGAGAGAACGTGGGAAGAAGAGAAAAACGCAAGGGAAAAAAGCAGCGTCGTAAAAGGTGACGGAGCTGTCCTCTCAATAAGAAGGGTGCCAGCGAGCCTTGCTCTCGCTTACGGCCACACCCCCTTGAGCACGCCTGATCTCGTCTGATCTCAGAATCTAAACAGGGATGGGCCTGGTTAGTACTTGGATGGGAGACCGCCTGGGAATACCAGGTGCTGTAAGCTTTTAAGCACAGGAGGCGCCCTATCCCCGCTCGCTCGCTCATTCCCCTGTTCACACGTGCAGTGCGGCTTGTCCGTCTGTTTATTTGTCAGCTTTGGCGAGACACGGGTGCTTGTGTATTAGCGTGAGCGTTTTTTATTCTGATCAGGAACAGTTTAACAAGTCCGCAAAGGATCGAGGAAAGGTTTATCGCCAGCTGAAAAGAGACACAGCGCTTCGGCTGTGGAGACTTGTTCGGCTGGCGTTCGGAGAGTCGCGTTTTTCAGAATTGTATTGAGATCGTTTTCCACAGAGCTCAGATGTCAAAGCACAGCAGCAGCTCTCCACAGCGATCCTCTATAGCGCCCTTTCTCCCGCAGCTCCGTCCTCATTGGAAGGAAGCAAGAGTGAAAGGCTGAAGTGAAATAGAGCGGGGACGAAGGCAGTGAAGAGAGAGAACGTGGGAAGAAGAGAAAAACGCAAGGGAAAAAAAGCAGCGTCGTAAAAGAGGTGACGGAGCTGTCCTCTCAATAAGAAGGGTGCCAGCGAGCCTTGCTCTCGCTTACGGCCACACCCCCTTGAGCACGCCTGATCTCGTCTGATCTCGGAAGCTAAACAGGGATGGGCCTGGTTAGTACTTGGATGGGAGACCGCCTGGGAATACCAGGTGCTGTAAGCTTTTAAGCGAAGGAGGCGCCCTATCCCCGCGCGCTCGCTCATTCCCCTGTTCACACGTGCAGTGCGGCTTGTCCGTCTGTTTATTTGTCAGCTTTGGCGAGACACGGGTGCTTGTGTATTAGCGTGAGCGTTTTTTATTCTGATCAGGAACAGTTTTACAAGTCCGCAAAGGATCGAGGAAAGGTTTATCGCCAGCTGAAAAGAGACACAGCGCTTCGGCTGTGGAGACTTGTTCGGCTGGCGTTCGGAGAGTCGCGTTTTTCAGAATTGTATTGAGATCGTTTTCCACAGAGCTCAGATGTCAAAGCACAGCAGCAGCTCTCCACAGCAATCCTCTATAGCGCCCTTTCTCCCGCAGCTCCGTCCTCATTGGAAGGAAGCAAGAGTGAAAGGCTGAAGTGAAATAGAGCGGGGACGAAGGCAGTGAAGAGAGAGAACGTGGGAAGAAGAGAAAAACGCAAGGGAAAAAAGCAGCGTCGTAAAAGGTGACGGAGCTGTCCTCTCAATAAGAAGGGTGCCAGCGAGCCTTGCTCTCGCTTACGGCCACACCCCCTTGAGCACGCCTGATCTCGTCTGATCTCAGAATCTAAACAGGGATGGGCCTGGTTAGTACTTGGATGGGAGACCGCCTGGGAATACCAGGTGCTGTAAGCTTTTAAGCACAGGAGGCGCCCTATCCCCGCTCGCTCGCTCATTCCCCTGTTCACACGTGCAGTGCGGCTTGTCCGTCTGTTTATTTGTCAGCTTTGGCGAGACACGGGTGCTTGTGTATTAGCGTGAGCGTTTTTTATTCTGATCAGGAACAGTTTAACAAGTCCGCAAAGGATCGAGGAAAGGTTTATCGCCAGCTGAAAAGAGACACAGCGCTTCGGCTGTGGAGACTTGTTCGGCTGGCGTTCGGAGAGTCGCGTTTTTCAGAATTGTATTGAGATCGTTTTCCACAGAGCTCAGATGTCAAAGCACAGCAGCAGCTCTCCACAGCGATCCTCTATAGCGCCCTTTCTCCCGCAGCTCCGTCCTCATTGGAAGGAAGCAAGAGTGAAAGGCTGAAGTGAAATAGAGCGGGGACGAAGGCAGTGAAGAGAGAGAACGTGGGAAGAAGAGAAAAACGCAAGGGAAAAAAAGCAGCGTCGTAAAAGAGGTGACGGAGCTGTCCTCTCAATAAGAAGGGTGCCAGCGAGCCTTGCTCTCGCTTACGGCCACACCCCCTTGAGCACGCCTGATCTCGTCTGATCTCAGAATCTAAACAGGGATGGGCCTGGTTAGTACTTGGATGGGAGACCGCCTGGGAATACCAGGTGCTGTAAGCTTTTAAGCACAGGAGGCGCCCTATCCCCGCTCGCTCGCTCATTCCCCTGTTCACACGTGCAGTGCGGCTTGTCCGTCTGTTTATTTGTCAGCTTTGGCGAGACACGGGTGCTTGTGTATTAGCGTGAGCGTTTTTTATTCTGATCAGGAACAGTTTAACAAGTCCGCAAAGGATCGAGGAAAGGTTTATCGCCAGCTGAAAAGAGACACAGCGCTTCGGCTGTGGAGACTTGTTCGGCTGGCGTTCGGAGAGTCGCGTTTTTCAGAATTGTATTGAGATCGTTTTCCACAAAGCTCAGATGTCAAAGCACAGCAGCAGCTCTCCACAGCGATCCTCTATAGCGCCCTTTCTCCCGCAGCTCCGTCCTCATTGGAAGGAAGCAAGAGTGAAAGGCTGAAGTGAAATAGAGCGGGGACGAAGGCAGTGAAGAGAGAGAACGTGGGAAGAAGAGAAAAACGCAAGGGAAAAAAAGCAGCGTCGTAAAAGAGGTGACGGAGCTGTCCTCTCAATAAGAAGGGTGCCAGCGAGCCTTGCTCTCGCTTACGGCCACACCCCCTTGAGCACGCCTGATCTCGTCTGATCTCGGAAGCTAAACAGGGATGGGCCTGGTTAGTACTTGGATGGGAGACCGCCTGGGAATACCAGGTGCTGTAAGCTTTTAAGCGAAGGAGGCGCCCTATCCCCGCTCGCTCGCTCATTCCCCTGTTCACACGTGCAGTGCGGCTTGTCCGTCTGTTTATTTGTCAGCTTTGGCGAGACACGGGTGCTTGTGTATTAGCGTGAGCGTTTTTTATTCTGATCAGGAACAGTTTTACAAGTCCGCAAAGGATCGAGGAAAGGTTTATCGCCAGCTGAAAAGAGACACAGCGCTTCGGCTGTGGAGACTTGTTCGGCTGGCGTTCGGAGAGTCGCGTTTTTCAGAATTGTATTGAGATCGTTTTCAACAGAGCTCAGATGTCAAAGCACAGCAGCAGCTCTCCACAGCGATCCTCTATAGCGCCCTTTCTCCCGCAGCTCCGTCCTCATTGGAAGGAAGCAAGAGTGAAAGGCTGAAGTGAAATAGAGCGGGGACGAAGGCAGTGAAGAGAGAGAACGTGGGAAGAAGAGAAAAACGCAAGGGAAAAAGAGCAGCGTCGTAAAAGAGGTGACGGAGCTGTCCTCTCAATAAGAAGGGTGCCAGCGAGCCTTGCTCTCGCTTACGGCCACACCCCCTTGAGCACCCCTGATTTCGTCTGATCTCGGAAGCTAAACAGGGATGGGCCTGGTTAGTACTTGGATGGGAGACCGCCTGGGAATACCAGGTGCTGTAAGCTTTTAAGCGCAGGAGGCGCCCTATCCCCGCTCGCTCGCTCATTCCCCTGTTCACACGTGCAGTGCGGCTTGTCCGTCTGTTTGTCAGCTTTGGCGAGACGCGGGTGCTTGTGTATTAGCGTGAGCGTTTTTTATTCTGATCAGGAACAGTTTTACAAGTCCGCAAAGGATCGAGGAAAGGTTTATCGCCAGCTGAAAAGAGACACAGCGCTTCGGCTGTGGAGACTTGTTCGGCAGGCGTTCGGAGAGTCGCGTTTTTCAGAATTGTATTGAGATCGTTTTCCACAGAGCTCAGATGTCAAAGCACAGCAGCAGCTCTCCACAGCGATCCTCTATAGCGCCCTTTCTCCCGCAGCTCCGTCCTCATTGGAAGGAAGCAAGAGTGAAAGGCTGAAGTGAAATAGAGCGGGGACGAAGGCAGTGAAGAAAGAGAACGTGGGAAGAAGAGAAAAACGCAAGGGAAAAAAAGCAGCGTCGTAAAAGAGGTGACGGAGCTGTCCTCTCAATAAGAAGGGTGCCAGCGAGCCTTGCTCTCGCTTACGGCCACACCCCCTTGAGCACGCCTGATTTCATCTGATGTCGGAAGCTAAACAGGGATGGGCCTGGTTAGTACTTGGATGGGAGACCGCCTGGGAATACCAGGTGCTGTAAGCTTTTAAGCGCAGGAGGCGCCCTATCCCCGCTCGCTCGCTCATTCCCCTGTTCACACGTGCAGTGCGGCTTGTCCGTCTGTTTATTTGTCAGCTTTGGCGAGACACGGGTGCTTGTGTATTAGCGTGAGCGTTTTTTATTCTGATCAGGAACAGTTTTACAAGTCCGCAAAGGATCGAGGAAAGGTTTATCGCCAGCTGAAAAGAGACACAGCGCTTCGGCTGTGGAGACTTGTTAGGCTGGCGTTCGGAGAGTCGCGTTTTTCAGAATTGTATTGAGATCGTTTTCCACAGAGCTCAGATGTCAAAGCACAGCAGCAGCTCTCCACAGCGATCCTCTATAGCGCCCTTTCTCCCGCAGCTCCGTCCTCATTGGAAGGAAGCAAAAGTGAAAGGCTGAAGTGAAATAGAGCGGGGACGAAGGCAGTGAAGAGAGAGAACGTGGGAAGAAGAGAAAAACGCAAGGGAAAAAGAGCAGCGTCATAAAAGAGGTGACGGAGCTGTCCTCTCAATAAGAAGGGTGCCAGCGAGCCTTGCTCTCGCTTACGGCCACACCCCCTTGAGCACGCCTGATCTCGTCTGATCTCGGAAGCTAAACAGGGATGGGCCTGGTTAGTACTTGGATGGAGACCGCCTGGGAGTACCATGTGCTGTAAGCTTTTAAGCGCAGGAGGCGCCCTATCCCCCCTCGCTCGCTCATTCCCCTGTTCACACGTGCAGTGCGGCTTGTCCGTCTGTTTATTTGTCAGCTTTGGCGAGACACGGGTGCTTGTGTATTAGCGTGAGCGTTTTTTATTCTGATCAGGAACAGTTTTACAAGTCCGCAAAGGATCGAGGAAAGGTTTATCGCCAGCTGAAAAGAGACACAGCGCTTCGGCTGTGGAGACTTGTTCGGCTGGCGTTCGGAGAGTCGCGTTTTTCAGAATTGTATTGAGATCGTTTTCCACAGAGCTCAGATGTCAAAGCACAGCAGCAGCTCTCCACAGCGATCCTCTATAGCGCCCTTTCTCCCGCAGCTCCGTCCTCATTGGAAGGAAGCAAGAGTGAAAGGCTGAAGTGAAATAGAGCGGGGACGAAGGCAGTGAAGAGAGAGAACGTGGGAAGAAGAGAAAAACGCAAGGGAAAAAAAGCAGCGTCGTAAAAGAGGTGACGGAGCTGTCCTCTCAATAAGAAGGGTGCCAGCGAGCCTTGCTCTTGCTTACGGCCACACCCCCTTGAGCACACCTAATCTCGTCTGATCTCGGAAGCTAAACAGGGATGGGCCTGGTTAGTACTTGGATGGGAGACCGCCTGGGAATACCAGGTGCTGTAAGCTTTTAAGCGCAGGAGGCGCCCTATCCCCGCTCGCTCGCTCATTCCCCTGTTCACACGTGCAGTGCGGCTTGTCCGTCTGTTTATTTGTCAGCGTTGGCGAGACGCGGGTGCTTGTGTATTAGCGTGAGCGTTTTTTATTCTGATCATGAACAGTTTAACAAGTCCGCAAAGGATCGAGGAAAGGTTTATCGCCAGCTGAAAAGAGACACAGCGCTTCGGCTGTGGAGACTTGTTCGGCTGGCGTTCGGAGAGTCGCGTTTTTCAGAATTGTATTGAGATCGTTTTCCACAGAGCTCAGATGTCAAAGCACAGCAGCAGCTCTCCACAGCGATCCTCTATAGCGCCCTTTCTCCCGCAGCTCCGTCCTCATTGGAAGGAAGCAAGAGTGAAAGGCTGAAGTGAAATAGAGCGGGGACGAAGGCAGTGAAGAGAGAGAACGTGGGAAGAAGAGAAAAACGCAAGGGAAAAAAAGCAGCGTCGTAAAAGAGGTGACGGAGCTGTCCTCTCAATAAGAAGGGTGCCAGCGAGCCTTGCTCTCGCTTACGGCCACACCCCCTTGAGCACGCCTGATCTCGTCTGATCTCGGAAGCTAAACAGGGATGGGCCTGGTTAGTACTTGGATGAGAGACCGCCTGGGAATACCAGGTGCTGTAAGCTTTTAAGCGCAGGAGGCGCCCTATCCCCGCTCGCTCGCTCATTCCCCTGTTCACACGTGCAGTGCGGCTTGTCCGTCTGTTTATTTGTCAGCTTTGGCGAGACACGGGTGCTTGTGTATTAGCGTGAGCGTTTTTTATTCTGATCAGGAACAGTTTTACAAGTCCGCAAAGGATCGAGGAAAGGTTTATCGCCAGCTGAAAAGAGACACAGCGCTTCGGCTGTGGAGACTTGTTCGGCTGGCGTTCGGAGAGTCGCGTTTTTCAGAATTGTATTGAGATCGTTTTCCACAGAGCTCAGATGTCAAAGCACAGCAGCAGCTCTCCACAGCGATCCTCTATAGCGCCCTTTCTCCCGCAGCTCCGTCCTCATTGGAAGGAAGCAAAAGTGAAAGGCTGAAGTGAAATAGAGCGGGGACGAAGGCAGTGAAGAGAGAGAACGTGGGAAGAAGAGAAAAACGCAAGGGAAAAAGAGCAGCGTCATAAAAGAGGTGACGGAGCTGTCCTCTCAATAAGAAGGGTGCCAGCGAGCCTTGCTCTCGTTTACGGCCACACCCCCTTGAGCACGCCTGATCTCGTCTGATCTCGGAAGCTAAACAGGGATGGGCCTGGTTAGTACTTGGATGGAGACCGCCTGGGAGTACCATGTGCTGTAAGCTTTTAAGCGCAGGAGGCGCCCTATCCCCGCTCGCTCGCTCATTCCCCTGTTCACACGTGCAGTGCGGCTTGTCCGTCTGTTTATTTGTCAGCTTTGGCGAGACACGGGTGCTTGTGTATTAGCGTGAGCGTTTTTTATTCTGATCAGGAACAGTTTTACAAGTCCGCAAAGGATCGAGGAAAGGTTTATCGCCAGCTGAAAAGAGACACAGCGCTTCAGCTGTGGAGACTTGTTCGGCTGGCGTTCGGAGAGTCGCGTTTTTCAGAATTGTATTGAGATCGTTTTCCACAGAGCTCAGATGTCAAAGCACAGCAGCAGCTCTCCACAGCGATCCTCTATAGCGCCCTTTCTCCCGCAGCTCCGTCCTCATTGGAAGGAAGCAAGAGTGAAAGGCTGAAGTGAAATAGAGCGGGGACGAAGGCAGTGAAGAGAGAGAACGTGGGAAGAAGAGAAAAACGCAAGGGAAAAAAAGCAGCGTCGTAAAAGAGGTGACGGAGCTGTCCTCTCAATAAGAAGGGTGCCAGCGAGCCTTGCTCTCGCTTACGGCCACACCCCCTTGAGCACGCCTGATTTCGTCTGATCTCGGAAGCTAAACAGGGATGGGCCAGGTTAGTACTTGGATGGGAGACCGCCTGGGAATACCAGGTGCTGTAAGCTTTTAAGCGCAGGAGGCGCCCTATCCCCGCTCGCTCGCTCATTCCCCTGTTCACACGTGCAGTGCGGCTTGTCCGTCTGTTTATTTGTCAGCTTTAGCGAGACACGGGTGCTTGTGTATTAGCGTGAGCGTTTTTTATTCTGATCAGGAACAGTTTAACAAGTCCGCAAAGGATCGAGGAAAGGTTTATCGCCAGCTGAAAAGAGACACAGCGCTTCGGCTGTGGAGACTTGTTCGGCTGGCGTTCGGAGAGTCGCGTTTTTCAGAATTGTATTGAGATCGTTTTCCACAGAGCTCAGATGTCAAAGCACAGCAGCAGCTCTCCACAGCGATCCTCTATAGCGCCCTTTCTCCCGCAGCTCCGTCCTCATTGGAAGGAAGCAAGAGTGAAAGGCTGAATTGAAATAGAGCGGGGACGAAGGCAGTGAAGAGAGAGAACGTGGGAAGAAGAGAAAAACGCAAGGGAAAAAAAGCAGCGTCGTAAAAGAGGTGACGGAGCTGTCCTCTCAATAAGAAGGGTGCCAGCGAGCCTTGCTCTCGCTTACGGCCACACCCCCTTGAGCACGCCTGATTTCGTCTGATCTCGGAAGCTAAACAGGGATGGGCCAGGTTAGTACTTGGATGGGAGACCGCCTGGGAATACCAGGTGCTGTAAGCTTTTAAGCGCAGGAGGCGCCCTATCCCCGCTCGCTCGCTCATTCCCCTGTTCACACGTGCAGTGCGGCTTGTCCGTCTGTTTATTTGTCAGCTTTAGCGAGACACGGGTGCTTGTGTATTAGCGTGAGCGTTTTTTATTCTGATCAGGAACAGTTTAACAAGTCCGCAAAGGATCGAGGAAAGGTTTATCGCCAGCTGAAAAGAGACACAGCGCTTCGGCTGTGGAGACTTGTTCGGCTGGCGTTCGGAGAGTCGCGTTTTTCAGAATTGTATTGAGATCGTTTTCCACAGAGCTCAGATGTCAAAGCACAGCAGCAGCTCTCCACAGCGATCCTCTATAGCGCCCTTTCTCCCGCAGCTCCGTCCTCATTGGAAGGAAGCAAGAGTGAAAGGCTGAAGTGAAATAGAGCGGGGACGAAGGCAGTGAAGAGAGAGAACGTGGGAAGAAGAGAAAAACGCAAGGGAAAAAAAGCAGCGTCGTAAAAGAGGTGACGGAGCTGTCCTCTCAATAAGAAGGGTGCCAGCGAGCCTTGCTCTCGCTTACGGCCACAACCCCTTGAGCACGCCTGATCTCGTCTGATCTCGGAAGCTAAAAAGGGATGGGCCTGGTTAGTACTTGGATGGGAGACCGCCTGGGAATACCAGGTGCTGTAAGCTTTTAAGCGCAGGAGGCGCCCTATCCCCGCTCGCTGGCTCATTCTCCTGTTCACACGTGCAGTGCGGCTTGTCCGTCTGTTTATTTGTCAGCTTTGGCGAGACACGGGTGCTTGTGTATTAGCGTGAGCGTTTTTTATTCTGATCAGGAACAGTTTAACAAGTCCGCAAAGGATCGAGGAAAGGTTTATCACCAGCTGAAAAGAGACACAGCGCTTCGGCTGTGGAGACTTGTTCGGCTGGCGTTCGGAGAGTCGCGTTTTTCAGAATTGTATTGAGATCGTTTTCAACAGAGCTCAGATGTCAAAGCACAGCAGCAGCTCTCCACAGCGATCCTCTATAGCGCCCTTTCTCCCGCAGCTCCGTCCTCATTGGAAGGAAGCAAGAGTGAAAGGCTGAAGTGAAATAGAGCGGGGACGAAGGCAGTGAAGAGAGAGGACGTGGGAAGAAGAGAAAAACGCAAGGGAAAAAAAGCAGCGTCGTAAAAGAGGTGACGGAGCTGTCCTCTCAATAAGAAGGGTGCCAGCGAGCCTTGCTCTCGCTTACGGCCACACCCCCTTGAGCACGCCTGATCTCGTCTGATCTCGAAAGCTAAACAGGGATGGGCCTGGTTAGTACTTGGATGGGAGACCGCCTGGGAATACCAGGTGCTGTAAGCTTTTAAGCGCAGGAGGCGCCCTATCCCTGCTCGCTCGCTCATTCCCCTGTTCACACGTGCAGTGCAGCTTGTCCGTCTGTTTATTTGTCAGCTTTGGCGAGACACGGGTGCTTGTGTATTAGCGTGAGCGTTTTTTATTCTGATCAGGAACAGTTTTACAAGTCCGCAAAGGATCGAGGAAAGGTTTATCGCCAGCTGAAAAGAGACACAGCGCTTCGGCTGTGGAGACTTGTTCGGCTGGCGTTCGGAGAGTCGCGTTTTTCAGAATTGTATTGAGATCGTTTTCCACAGAGCTCAGATGTCAAAGCACAGCAGCAGCTCTCCACAGCGATCCTCTATAGCGCCCTTTCTCCCGCAGCTCCGTCCTCATTGGAAGGAAGCAAGAGTGAAAGGCTGAAGTGAAATAGAGCGGGGACGAAGGCAGTGAAGAGAGAGAACGTGGGAAGAAGAGAAAAACGCAAGGGAAAAAAAGCAGCGTCGTAAAAGAGGTGACGGAGCTGTCCTCTCAATAAGAAGGGTGCCAGCGAGCCTTGCTCTCGCTTATGGCCACACCCCCTTGAGCACGCCTGATCTCGTCTGATCTCGGAAGCTAAACAGGGATGGGCTTGGTTAGTACTTGGATGAGAGACCGCCTGGGAATACCAGGTGCTGTAAGCTTTTAAGCGCAGGAGGCGCCCTATCCCCGCTCGCTCGCTCATTCCCCTGTTCACACGTGCAGTGCGGCTTGTCCGTCTATTTGTCAGCTTTGGTGAGACACGGGTGCTTGTGTATTAGCGTGAGCGTTTTTTATTCTGATCAGGAACAGTTTTACAAGTCCGCAAAGGATCCAGGAAAGGTTTATCGCCAGCTGAAAAGAGACACAGCGCTTCGGCTGTGGAGACTTGTTCGGCTGGCGTTCGGAGAGTCGCGTTTTTCAGAATTGTTTTGAGATCGTTTTCCACAGAGCTCAGATGTCAAAGCACAGCAGCAGCTCTCCACAGCGATCCTCTATAGCGCCCTTTCTCCCGCAGCTCCGTCCTCATTGGAAGGAAGCAAGAGTGAAAGGCTGAAGTGAAATAGAGCGGGGACGAAGGCAGTGAAGAGAGAGAACGTGGAAAGAAGAGAAAAACGCAAGGGAAAAAAGCAGCGTCGTAAAAGAGGTGACGGAGCTGTCCTCTCAATAAGAAGGGTGCCAGCGAGCCTTACTCTCGCTTACGGCCACACCCCCTTGAGCACGCCTGATCTCGTCTGATCTCAGAATCTAAACAGGGATGGGCCTGGTTAGTACTTGGATGGGAGACCGCCTGGGAATACCAGGTGCTGTAAGCTTTTAAGCGCAGGAGGCGCCCTATCCCCGCTCGCTCATTCCCCTGTTCACACGTGCAGTGCGGCTTGTCCGTCTGTTTCTTTGTCAGCTTTGGCGAGACACGGGTGCTTGTGTATTAGCGTGAGCGTTTTTTATTCTGATCAGGAACAGTTTTACAAGTCCGCAAAGGATCGAGGAAAGGTTTATCGCTAGCTGAAAAGAGACACAGCGCTTCGGCTGTGGAGACTTGTTCGGCTGGCGTTCGGAGAGTCGCGTTTTTCAGAATTGTATTGAGATCGTTTTCCACAGAGCTCAGATGTCAAAGCACAGCAGCAGCTCTCCACAGCGATCCTCTATAGCGCCCTTTCTCCCGCAGCTCCGTCCTCATTGGAAGGAAGCAAGAGTGAAAGGCTGAAGTGAAATAGAGAGGGACGAAGGCAGTGAAGAGAGAGAACGTGGGAAGAAGAGAAAAACGCAAGGGAAAAAAAGCAGCGTCGTAAAGGAGGTGACGGAGCTGTCCTCTCAATAAGAAGGGTGCCAGCGAGCCTTGGTGTCGCTTATGGCCACACCCCCTTGAGCACGCCTGATCTCGTCTGATCTCGGAAGCTAAACAGGGATGGGCCTGGTTAGTACTTGGATTGGAGACCGCCTGGAAATACCAGGTGCTGTAAGCTTTTAAGCGCAGGAGGCGCCCTATCCCCGCTCGCTCGCTCATTCCCCTGTTCACACGTGCAGTGCGGCTTGTCCGTCTGTTTATTTGTCAGCTTTGGCGAGACACGGGTGCTTGTGTATTAGCGTGAGCGTTTTTTTGTTCTGATCAGGAACAGTTTAACAAGTCCGCAAAGAATCGAGGAAAGGTTTATCGCCAGCTGAAAAGAGACACAGCGCTTCGGCTGTGGAGACTTGTTCGGCTGGCGTTCGGAGAGTCGCGTTTTTCAGAACTGTATTGAGATCGTTTTCCACAGAGCTCAGATGTCAAAGCACAGCAGCAGCTCTCCACAGCGATCCTCTATAGCGCCCTTTCTCCCGCAGCTCAGTCCTCATTGGAAGGAAGCAAGAGTGAAAGGCTGAAGTGAAATAGAGCGGGGACGAAGGCAGTGAAGAGAGAGAACGTGGGAAGAAGAGAAAAACGCAAGGGAAAAAAAGCAGCGTCGTAAAAGAGGTGACGGAGCTGTCCTCTCAATAAGAAGGGTGCCAGCGAGCCTTGCTCTCGCTTACGGCCACACCCCCTTGAGCACGCCTGATCTCGTCTGATCTCGGAAGCTAAACAGGGATGGGCCTGGTTAGTACTTGGATGGGAGACCGCCTGGGAATACCAGGTGCTGTAAGCTTTTAAGCGCAGGAGGTGCCCTATCCCCGCTCGCTCGCTCATTCCCCTGTTCACACGTGCAGTGCGGCTTGTCCGTCTGTTTATTTGTCAGCTTTGGCGAGACACGGGTGCTTGTGTATTAGCGTGAGCTTTTTTTATTCTGATCAGGAACAGTTTTACAAGTCCGCAAAGGATCGAGGAAAGGTTTATCGCCAGCTGAAAAGAGACACAGCGCTTCGGCTGTGGAGACTTGTTCGGCTGGCGTTCGGAGAGTCGCGTTTTTCAGAATTGTATTGAGATCGTTTTCCACAGAGCTCAGATGTCAAAGCACAGCAGCAGCTCTCCACAGCGATCCTCTATAGCGCCCTTTCTCCCGCAGCTCCGTCCTCATTGCAAGGAAGCAAGAGTGAAAGGCTGAAGTGAAATAGAGCGGGGACGAAGGCAGTGAAGAGAGAGAACGTGGAAAGAAGAGAAAAACGCAAGGGAAAAAAGCAGCGTCGTAAAAGAGGTGACGGAGCTGTCCTCTCAATAAGAAGGGTGCCAGCGAGCCTTGCTCTCGCTTACGGCCACACCCCCTTGAGCACGCCTGATCTCGTCTGATCTCGGAAGCTAAACAGGGATGGGCCTGGTTAGTACTTGGATGGGAGACCGCCTGGGAATACCAGGTGCTGTAAGCTTTTAAGCGCAGGAGGCGCCCTATCCCCGCTCGCTCGCTCATTCCCCTGTTCACACGTGCAGTGCGGCTTGTCCGTCTGTTTATTTGTCAGCTTTGGCGAGACACGGGTGCTTGTGTATTAGCGTGAGCGTTTTTTATTCTGATCAGGAACAGTTTTACAAGTCCGCAAAGGATCGAGGAAAGGTTTATCGCCAGCTGAAAAGAGACACAGCGCTTCGGCTGTGGAGACTTGTTCGGCTGGCGTTCGGAGAGTCGCGTTTTTCAGAATTGTATTGAGATCGTTTTCCACAGAGCTCAGATGTCAAAGCACAGCAGCAGCTCTCCACAGCGATCCTCTATAGCGCCCTTTCTCCTGCAGCTCCGTCCTCATTGGAAGGAAGCAAGAGTGAAAGGCTGAAGTGAAATAGAGCGGGGACCAAGGCAGTGAAGAGAGAGAACGTGGAAAGAAGAGAAAAACGCAAGGGAAAAAAGCAGCGTCGTAAAAGAGGTGACGGAGCTGTACTCTCAATAAGAAGGGTGCCAGCGAGCCTTGCTCTCACTTACGGCCACACCCCCTTGAGCATGCCTGATCTCGTCTGATCTTGGAAGCTAAACAGGGATGGGCCTGGTTAGTACTTGGATGGGAGACCGCCTGGGAATACCCGGTGCTGTAAGCTTTTAAGCGCAGGAGGCGCCCTATCCCCGCTCGCTGGCTCATTCCCCTCTTCACACGTGCAGTGCGGCTTGTCCGTCTGTTTATTTGTCAGCTTTGGCGAGACACGGGTGCTTGTGTATTAGCGTGAGCTTTTTTTATTCTGATCAGGAACAGTTTTACAAGTCCGCAAAGGATCGAGGAAAGGTTTATCGCCAGCTGAAAAGAGACACAGCGCTTCGGCTGTGGAGACTTGTTCGGCTGGCGTTCGGAGAGTCGCGTTTTTTAGAATTGTATTGAGATCGTTTTCCACAGAGCTCAGATGTCAAAGCACAGCAGCAGCTCTCCACAGCGATCCTCTATAGCGCCCTTTCTCCCGCAGCTCCGTCCTCATTGCAAGGAAGCAAGAGTGAAAGGCTGAAGTGAAATAGAGCGGGGACGAAGGCAGTGAAGAGAGAGAACGTGGAAAGAAGAGAAAAACGCAAGGGAAAAAAGCAGCGTCGTAAAAGAGGTGACGGAGCTGTCCTCTCAATAAGAAGGGTGCCAGCGAGCCTTGCTCTCGCTTACGGCCACACCCCCTTGAGCACGCCTGATCTCGTCTGATCTCGGAAGCTAAACAGGGATGGGCCTGGTTAGTACTTGGATGGGAGACCGCCTGGGAATACCAGGTGCTGTAAGCTTTTAAGCGCAGGAGGCGCCCTATCCCCGCTCGCTGGCTCATTCCCCTGTTCACACGTGCAGTGCGGCTTGTCCGTCTGTTTATTTGTCAGCTTTGGCGAGACACGGGTGCTTGTGTATTAGCGTGAGCGTTTTTTATTCTGATCAGGAACAGTTTTACAAGTCCGCAAAGGATCGAGGAAAGGTTTATCGCCAGCTGAAAAGAGACACAGCGCTTCGGCTGTGGAGACTTGTTCGGCTGGCGTTCGGAGAGTCGCGTTTTTCAGAATTGTATTGAGATCGTTTTCCACAGAGCTCAGATGTCAAAGCACAGCAGCAGCTCTCCACAGCGATCCTCTATAGCGCCCTTTCTCCCGCAGCTCCGTCCTCATTGGAAGGAAGCAAGAGTGAAAGGCTGAAGTGAAATAGAGCGGAGACAAAGGCAGTGAAGAGAGAGAACGTGGAAAGAAGAGAAAAACGCAAGGGAAAAAAGCAGCGTCTTAAAAGAGGTGACGGAGCTGTCCTCTCAATAAGAAGGGTGCCAGCGAGCCTTGCTTTCGTTTACGGCCACACCCCCTTGAGCACGCCTGATCTCGTCTGATCTCGGAAGCTAAACAGGGATGGGCCTGGTTAGTACTTGGATGGGAGACCGCCTGGGAATACCAGGTGTTGTAAGCTTTTAAGCGCAGGAGGCGCCCTATCCCCGCTCGCTGGCTCATTCCCCTGTTCACACGTGCAGTGCGGCTTGTCCGTCTGTTTATTTTTCAGCTTTGGCGAGACACAGGTGCTTGTGTATTAGCGTGAGCGTTTTTTATTCTGATCAGGAACAGTTTAACAAGTCCGCAAAGGATCAAGGAAAGGTTTATCGCCAGCTGAAAAGAGACACAGCGCTTCGGCTGTGGAGACTTGTTCGGCTGGCGTTCGGAGAGTCGCGTTTTTCAGAATTGTATTGAGATCGTTTTCCACAGAGCTCAGATGTCAAAGCACAGCAGCAGCTCTCCACAGCGATCCTCTATAGCGCCCTTTCTCCCGCAGCTCCGTCCTCATTGGAAGGAAGCAAGAGTGAAAGGCTGAAGTGAAATAGAGCGGGGACGAAGGCAGTGAAGAGAGAGAACGTGGGAAGAAGAGAAAAACGCAAGGGAAAAAAAGCAGCGTTGTAAAAGAGGTGATGGAGCTGTCCTCTCAATAAGAAGGGTGCCAGCGAGCCTTGCTCTTGCTTGCGGCCACACCCCCTTGAGCACGCCTGATCTCGTCTGATCTCCGAAGCTAAATAGGGATGGGCCTGGTTAGTACTTGGATGGGAGACCGCCTGGGAATACCAGATGCTGTAAGCTTTTAAGCGCAGGAGGCGCCCTATCCCCGCTCGCTCGCTCATTCCCCTGTTCACACGTGCAGTGCGGCTTGTCCATCTGTTTATTTGTCAGCTTTGGCGAGACACGGGTGCTTGTGTATTAGCGTGAGCGTTTTTTATTCTGATCAGGAACAGTTTTACAAGTCCGCAAAGGATCGAGGAAAGGTTTATCGCCAGCTGAAAAGAGACACAGCGCTTCGGCTGTGGAGACTTGTTTGGCTGGCGTTCGGAGAGTCGCGTTTTTCAGAATTGTATTGAGATCGTTTTCCACAGAGCTCAGATGTCAAAGCACAGCAGCAGCTCTCCACAGCGATCCTCTATAGCGCCCTTTCTCCCGCAGCTCCGTCCTCATTGGAAGGAAGCAAGAGTGAAAGGCTGAAGTGAAATAGAGCGGGGACGAAGGCAGTGAAGAGAGAGAACGTGGAAAGAAGAGAAAAACGCAAGGGAAAAAAGCAGCATCGTAAAAGAGGTGACGGAGCTGTACTCTCAATAAGAAGGGTGCCAGCGAGCCTTGCTCTCGCTTACGGCCACACCCCCTTGAGCATGCCTGATCTCGTCTGATCTTGGAAGCTAAACAGGGATGGGCCTGGTTAGTACTTGGATGGGAGACCGCCTGGGAATACCAGGTGCTGTAAGCTTTTAAGCGCAGGAGGCGCCCTATCCCCGCTCGCTCGCTCATTCCCCTGTTCACACGTGCAGTGCGGCTTGTCCGTCTCTTTATTTGTCAGCTTTGGCGAGACACGGGTGCTTGTATATTAGCGTGAGCGTTTTTTATTCTGATCAGGAACAGTTTTACAAGTCCGCAAAGGATCGAGGAAAGGTTTATCGCCAGCTGAAAAGAGACACAGCGCTTCGGCTGTGGAGACTTGTTCGGCTGGCGTTCGGAGAGTCGCGTTTTTCAGAATTGTATTGAGATCGTTTTCCACAGAGCTCAGATGTCAAAGCACAGCAGCAGCTCTCCACAGCGATCCTCTATAGCGCCCTTTCTCCCGCAGCTCCGTCCTCATTGGAAGGAAGCAAGAGTGAAAGGCTGAAGTGAAATAGAGCGGGGACGAAGGCAGTGAAGAGAGAGAACGTGGGAAGAAGAGAAAAACGCAAGGGAAAAAAAGCAGCGTCGTAAAAGAGGTGACGGAGCTGTCCTCTCAATAAGAAGGGTGCCAGCGAGCCTTGCTCTCGCTTATGGCCACACCCCCTTGAGCACGCCTGATCTCGTCTGATCTCGGAAGCTAAACAGGGATGGGCCTGGTTAGTACTTGGATGGGAGACCGCCTGGGAATACCAGGTGCTGTAAGCTTTTAAGCGCAGGAGGCGCCCTATCCCCGCTCGCTGGCTCATTCCCCTCTTCACACGTGCAGTGCGGCTTGTCCGTCTGTTTATTTGTCAGCTTTGGCGAGACACGGGTGCTTGTGTATTAGCGTGAGCGTTTTTTATTCTGATCAGGAACAGTTTTACAAGTCCGCAAAGGATCGAGGAAAGGTTTATCGCCAGCTGAAAAGAGACACAGCGCTTCGGCTGTGGAGACTTGTTCGGCTGGCGTTCGGAGAGTCGCGTTTTTCAGAATTGTATTGAGATCGTTTTCCACAGAGCTCAGATGTCAAAGCACAGCAGCAGCTCTCCACAGCGATCCTCTATAGCGCCCTTTCTCCCGCAGCTCCGTCCTCATTGGAAGGAAGCAAGAGTGAAAGGCTGAAGTGAAATAGAGCGGGGACGAAGGCAGTGAAGAGAGAGAACGTGGAAAGAAGAGAAAAACGCAAGGGAAAAAAAGCAGCGTTGTAAAAGAGGTGATGGAGCTGTCCTCTCAATAAGAAGGGTGCCAGCGAGCCTTGCTCTTGCTTGCGGCCACACCCCCTTGAGCACGCCTGATCTCGTCTGATCTCGGAAGCTAAACAGGGATGGGCCTGGTTAGTACTTGGATAGGAGACCGCCTGGGAATACCAGGTGCTGTAAGCTTTTATGCGCAGGAGGCGCCCTATCCCCGCTCGCTCGCTCATTCCCCTGTTCACACGTGCAGTGCGGCTTGTCCGTCTGTTTATTTCTCAGCTTTGGCGAGACACGGGTGCTTGTGTATTAGCGTGAGCGTTTTTTATTCTGATCAGGAACAGTTTTACAAGTCCGCAAAGGATCGAGGAAAGGTTTATCGCCAACTGAAAAGAGACACAGCGCTTCGGCTGTGGAGACTTGTTCGGCTGGCGTTCGGAGAGTCGCGTTTTTCAGAATTGTATTGAGATCGTTTTCCACAGAGCTCAGATGTCAAAGCACAGCAGCAGCTCTCCACAGCGATCCTCTATAGCGCCCTTTCTCCCGCAGCTCCGTCCTCATTGGAAGGAAGCAAGAGTGAAAGGCTGAAGTGAAATAGAGCGGAGACAAAGGCAGTGAAGAGAGAGAACGTGGAAAGAAGAGAAAAACGCAAGGGAAAAAAGCAGCGTCTTAAAAGAGGTGACGGAGCTGTCCTCTCAATAAGAAGGGTGCCAGCGAGCCTTGCTTTCGCTTACGGCCACACCCCCTTGAGCACGCCTGATCTCGTCTGATCTCGGAAGCTAAACAGGGATGGGCCTGGTTAGTACTTGGATGGGAGACCGCCTGGGAATACCAGGTGTTGTAAGCTTTTAAGCGCAGGAGGCGCCCTATCCCCGCTCGCTGGCTCATTCCCCTGTTCACACGTGCAGTGCGGCTTGTCCGTCTGTTTATTTTTCAGCTTTGGCGAGACACAGGTGCTTGTGTATTAGCGTGAGCGTTTTTTATTCTGATCAGGAACAGTTTAACAAGTCCGCAAAGGATCAAGGAAAGGTTTATCGCCAGCTGAAAAGAGACACAGCGCTTCGGCTGTGGAGACTTGTTCGGCTGGCGTTCGGAGAGTCGCGTTTTTCAGAATTGTATTGAGATCGTTTTCCACAGAGCTCAGATGTCAAAGCACAGCAGCAGCTCTCCACAGCGATCCTCTATAGCGCCCTTTCTCCCGCAGCTCCGTCCTCATTGGAAGGAAGCAAGAGTGAAAGGCTGAAGTGAAATAGAGCGGGGACGAAGGCAGTGAAGAGAGAGAACGTGGGAAGAAGAGAAAAACGCAAGGGAAAAAAAGCAGCGTTGTAAAAGAGGTGATGGAGCTGTCCTCTCAATAAGAAGGGTGCCAGCGAGCCTTGCTCTTGCTTGCGGCCACACCCCCTTGAGCACGCCTGATCTCGTCTGATCTCGGAAGCTAAATAGGGATGGGCCTGGTTAGTACTTGGATGGGAGACCGCCTGGGAATACCAGATGCTGTAAGCTTTTAAGCGCAGGAGGCGCCCTATCCCCGCTCGCTTGCTCATTCCCCTGTTCACACGTGCAGTGCGGCTTGTCCATCTGTTTATTTGTCAGCTTTGGCGAGACACGGGTGCTTGTGTATTAGCGTGAGCGTTTTTTATTCTGATCAGGAACAGTTTTACAAGTCCGCAAAGGATCGAGGAAAGGTTTATCGCCAGCTGAAAAGAGACACAGCGCTTCGGCTGTGGAGACTTGTTTGGCTGGCGTTCGGAGAGTCGCGTTTTTCAGAATTGTATTGAGATCGTTTTCCACAGAGCTCAGATGTCAAAGCACAGCAGCAGCTCTCCACAGCGATCCTCTATAGCGCCCTTTCTCCCGCAGCTCCGTCCTCATTGGAAGGAAGCAAGAGTGAAAGGCTGAAGTGAAATAGAGCGGGGACGAAGGCAGTGAAGAGAGAGAACGTGGAAAGAAGAGAAAAACGCAAGGGAAAAAAGCAGCATCGTAAAAGAGGTGACGGAGCTGTACTCTCAATAAGAAGGGTGCCAGCGAGCCTTGCTCTCGCTTACGGCCACACCCCCTTGAGCATCCCTGATCTCGTCTGATCTTGGAAGCTAAACAGGGATGGGCCTGGTTAGTACTTGGATGGGAGACCGCCTGGGAATACCAGGTGCTGTAAGCTTTTAAGCGCAGGAGGCGCCCTATCCCCGCTCGCTCGCTCATTCCCCTGTTCACACGTGCAGTGCGGCTTGTCCGTCTCTTTATTTGTCAGCTTTGGCGAGACACGGGTGCTTGTATATTAGCGTGAGCGTTTTTTATTCTGATCAGGAACAGTTTTACAAGTCCGCAAAGGATCGAGGAAAGGTTTATCGCCAGCTGAAAAGAGACACAGCGCTTCGGCTGTGGAGACTTGTTCGGCTGGCGTTCGGAGAGTCGCGTTTTTCAGAATTGTATTGATATCGTTTTCCACAGAACTCAGATGTCAAAGCACAGCAGCAGCTCTCCACAGCGATCCTCTATAGCGCCCTTTCTCCCGCAGCTCCGTCCTCATTGGAAGGAAGCAAGAGTGAAAGGCTGAAGTGAAATAGAGCGGGGACGAAGGCAGTGAAGAGAGAGAACGTGGGAAGAAGAGAAAAACGCAAGGGAAAAAAAGCAGCGTTGTAAAAGAGGTGATGGAGCTGTCCTCTCAATAAGAAGGGTGCCAGCGAGCCTTGCTCTCGCTTGCGGCCACACCCCCTTGAGCACACCTGATCTCGTCTGATCTCGGAAGCTAAACAGGGATGGGCTTGGTTAGTACTTGGATGGGAGACCGCCTGGGAATACCAGGTGCTGTGAGCTTTTAAGCGCAGGAGGCGCTCTATCCCCGCTCGCTCGCTCATTCCCCTGTTCACACGTGCAGTGCGGCTTGTCCGTCTGTTTATTTGTCAGCTTTGGTGAGACACGGGTGCTTGTGTATTAGCATGAGCGTTTTTTATTCTGATCAGGAACAGTTTTACAAGTCCGCAAAGGATCGAGGAAAGGTTTATCGCCAGCTGAAAAGAGACACAGCGCTTCGGCTGTGGAGACTTGTTCGGCTGGCGTTCGGAGAGTCGCGTTTTTCAGAATTGTATTGAGATCGTTTTCCACAGAGCTCAGATGTCAAAGCACAGCAGCAGCTCTCCACAGCGATCCTCTATAGCGCCCTTTCTCCCGCAGCTCCGTCCTCATTGGAAGGAAGCAAGAGTGAAAGGCTGAAGTGAAATAGAGCGGGGACGAAGGCAGTGAAGAGAGAGAACGTGGGAAGAAGAGAAAAACGCAAGGGAAAAAAAGCAGCGTCGTAAAAGAGGTGACGGAGCTGTCCTCTCAATAAGAAGGGTGCCAGCGAGCCTTGCTCTC